>NC_050074.1:45415895-45729981 GCF_009764565.3 Dermochelys coriacea
AACAGTGCTGAGGACAATTTTGTCTGGTATATGCCATGGTCATTAAAGGTTTAGATATTATGTTGATGTAGAGCTACAGAAAACCTTGTGTTAGACAACAGCCAAGGTGTACGGTTTTCAACATGGGACCCACTGCTGACTACCCACCTGTAGTCAGCAACAGGTTAGTTTCAGGGTGTAGACTGGCTCATAGAATCCCTAACCCTCTTGTCTCCTCTTCCTACTACCTTTCCTCTGTGTGTGTGTTTGTGTGTACACGTATGTATGTTCTCTCTCTGTCTCTCCCATCTCCTCTGCTTTTCAACATGAGAGCAGACACAGGTAGGTGTCCTGAGCTGTATACAATTACCCTTCTTAATGCAGGTTCCTTGTTCTGAAGATTGTGCTGGATATAGCTGAATACAGTGTGCCATGTTGGTCCTTGTCTTTCAGCCAAGCAGCTGATTCGTCACTTGCTTAAGACAGACCCGACTGAGAGAATGACGATTTCTCAGTTTATGAATCATCCTTGGATTAATGTGAGTCCTGCATGATTTTTACAAAGGAGAGGGATGGATTCTTATATGCAGAGCCCAAAATGCTGCTCTGCCTGGCACAGGAAGAGAGGGCACTGTTATTGTTATTACTCATTTTTAATTAGCAAAGACTCTACCCAATGTGCTCTCTGTAAAAGGACGCCTGTCTGCAAGGACACAGTTCCTTATTGTGGTACCAGAGGACACACCTTACAGTTTTTGTGAGCAAGAACCAAGTACATCCCTACCTACTCTCAGCCAGACGTTGCTACTGACTGTAGCATGCGCTATCCTCCTCCCTTTAAAAAAAGCCATGGTTATCCTATACAATAACCTATACAATCCTTTCTCCAGGGATGGCTGTTCTAAGGAACTTCCCGTCTGTGCTTATCCCAGGAGGAAGAGACACAAACAGCAACTAACTTTCATATAGTGTCTTATTTTATGTATTCATTGCTGAAGATAAGTCTGCACTTTTGCAATGCCTTTCATCTGAAGATCTCAAAGCCCTTTACAAACATGAAGGAATGTAGCCTTATTAGTCCCCTGTGAATCAGCTGGGTGTCCTCATTTTGTGTTTGAAGCATGGATGAGGGCACCATTATTGCAGCTCATGCATCTAGTCAAGAGGATGTGGTTTGTAGTTTAGAAGGAGCATGTTGTCCTCCAGTCAGTTGGTATGGAAATGGCAGTCAGCAAGCAGTAACTGTCAGCTGGTGGGGGCATGCTCAGCTCCTGCTCAGAGGAACTAAAATGCACTCCATGGTTGCCAGTTTTCCATTCCTCCTCCCCAGCCTATCCTTGACCAAATCATGCCTTGGTCAGCAGGGGACTTTTTCCAGAGAAGGCATCAGCCTAGCTTTTGGCTTCCTCTCGCCTATTAACTAGAGCAGGATTAATGTTATGGCACCCTGACCTGGGTGGTCTATTAGGCACTACTACAATCTAAACGTTAAATGATGATAAACATGCACAGGGATCTTTTCACCCTTTCGCTGAAATGCAGCCTGCTTTGGTATGGAATGCAACAGCACTTCATACCATTGTGGACAGAAAGTGAAGGAGAATTCTGTGCCCAGCTGAGACTACAGATGTAGAGCTGTAGACAGGCACAATGTCATTGCTCAGCTGGAATTTAGCAAGGGAATTGAGCTACAAACCCTACTCTACCAAAAGATCTAAAAGACCTTCTTGACAAGAGATCATGGGCCCTCAGTCTTATATCTTATCTGAAAGAGCATCTCAAGCAAAACAGTTGTTGGGGCATTGAATGTGTACTTACTCAAGATAATAAAAACTATTCATTGCTCTTCTGTAGCACCTTGCAGCCAAGAATCTCAACTATTTTCAAGCATAATTGAGCCTCCCAACCTTTTCCTGTGAGTTATTTTGTACCTATTTTACATTTGGATGAATAATAATCCCTACTCATATATAGCCACTTTTCATCAGTAGATCTCAAAGTGCTTTACAAAAGGAGGTCAGTATCATTGTTCTCATTTTACAGATGGGAAACTGAGGCACAAAGTAACCTTGGTTATTTGCCCAGCATCACGCTGCAAATACTGAGCAGAGCTGGGAATAGAACCCAAGTGACCAAATTCTCAATCACCTGTTCCAAACATTGGATTGTGTTTCCACCTGCCAATTCATCCAGACCTGACCTTTTCCTGAAAGGTTTTCTATGGGTGTATTACTGTGTCCCTCCCTACATTTAAGGTCTGATGAGATCATACCAAGTAGTACTATATGTGCAGAATGAAATTTCCTCTATCACCAAATGCTAAAGAAAATAATGAACTGCTTTGAATGGGATACTTAATGAATGAATGGGTTGTTAAAACAAAGTATAATAAGAATACACAATATATGGTTAAAAAAACCTAGAAAAGAATAAAATAACAAATGAATGCCAGATTGTGGCTTCTACATCCTCTTTGCCTTAGTGATATTATTTTAGGGGGATAATAGTACTTCTCTACCTTACAGGGTGAAAAAGAATAATGCATTTGATTGTTGGGCATTCAGATTCTAAGGTAATGGGAGGCCAAGTATCTTAGATAGGTCTTCTGCCTCACATACATTCATGAAAGTAAGTGATCATTTCACACAGCTAGCTTTGCAGAATGTTTTTTTCTGGTTTTATTTCTCTCCTTAGAAATCAATGGTGGTACCACCAACCCCACTTCATACTGCACGGGTCCTGCAGGAGGATAAAGACCACTGGGATGAAGTGAAGGTCAGCCAAAGAACAGCTGCATGAATATTAGTTTTGTGGTTATTGGGGATTCTTCCCAGAATGGGGTTGAGAAGTGATGGAGAGGCCTTTCTTTGCTTGGAATGAAAGAAAGCCAAACTGTTAAGGTATGGAAATGCACATTATGGGCACCTAAACAACCTTAACTCTGCCCTGAGACACATGAGGGAAAAAAGTGAAAGATCTAATTTGTCTTTTTAAAAAAAATCATTTTAATCTTATCTGGGACTCCAAACACTGTTGTGCATTGATCATAACTGTATGGTTATTACACTGTCTTTATAGGGCAGACTTAAGGTTGTTTGGATTCTCTAACTCTGTTTCCATACTTTAACATATTTGCATTTCTTTTAAGGTTAACTGTATTTTATAATATTTGGGTTTGGGATAATTGCAACATCCCTGTAATGTATTTACCCTAAATTACTCATACATTCTCCCAATCTTTAAACTACATTAAGATGGAGTTTTGTCTGCGAAATGAGTTAAGGCAAGGCCAAGACTCACATATAAAATGTCATTAAAGGGACTGAGATGATAGTTTAGTTTATGATTTTTCAGTCCCATGTCTCTATTTGATTGTATGTATTTTGTTCAGGCCTCTTGGTTGTTCTCTGATCACTTGACCACTAGTCTGGTGCATTCTCCTGTAAACTTGAACTATTTTCTGTTTGCAAAATTCATTGACATTCACATAGGCAGCCTACAGTGAGTGGGAGTACGATTTTTGCTCCCTTACCTTGTTAGCAGGCAATAACACTTTTAGTCTTGCCCAGGCAACAGAAAGGTCTAATTTATTATTGATTCTAATATAACCTACAACAGGGCTCTATTCTGTCAGATAGTCACTCACCAGTAGGATGGAATGGCTGTTTTGCCTATGTCTGAGTTTTCACAATTGTTCAGTGTGGTTTCAGGAAGAGATGACGAGTGCTTTGGCTACCATGAGAGTGGACTACGACCAAGTGAAAATCAAAGACTTGAAAACATCCAACAATCGCCTCCTCAACAAACGCCGCAAGAAACAGAAACAGGCAGGCACCTCCTCCGCAGCCCCAGGATGTAACAATCAATGAGAATAAAGGAGAGGAGGCTGAGGACTTGAGGGTTAAAATTAAAAGGAACAAATAAAAATGAGCAGGGTCAGCTTACCCTATGCCACAAAGGGGCTGGCCTTGAGAAAAAGAGGAACCTGGTCTGCAAAGGGGGGAAGTGTTAAAGACTACATCATTCTAGAATGTTATCTGGGCTTTGCTTTTTAAGGGGGATTTGTTCTTGTCATATGATTTTTGCATTTTGCCAGGGGTACCTAGCAGTACCAGAAATTGGGGACTTTTGACACAGCTTTAGCTGTTTTGGGGCTGCAGAGGGTACAGGAGATCAAGTCTTAGAATACAGATACAGGAAAGTTTTAACCACAGCCTGTGAGAGTGACTTCTACTGTGATTTTAAGCTTGTGAAGGGGAAGACCAAAATGTTCTGGTAGGTTCAAGACTTCAAACACAGGCACAGGGAATGGAGTGAAATGTCACTGCTCTCTTTACACATGCAGCACAGTCTCAACTCTTGGTGTTGCTGGCGCATCTGAATCGCAGCTCATGCTGGCATTGGTGAGAACAGTGAGTGTTTTCCAGGTTTAACTCCTACAGCTGCACATCATCTGAACAGGGAAGCACTGTCCTTGATTTAGGAAAACCTTCCTGTGCCGCTAATGGATGGAGTAAGGGTTTCTTCTTGCATTTCCTTATTCACACAGATCCTTAGACTCATGTGAAATTCAGGTTTTGTAGCACTTTTCTAATTCAGTAGTTTGTTCATTTTCTACAGTTACAATGATGCCATGTCTGTTCTACTGGCATATCTCTCTTGCATTTTTTGTTTTTGTGATCTATGTCAGTATTTTACATAAAGCTGTTTGTTTTTAATTAGGACTCAGAACACGTCATTAATCCTTCTGAGTCTGTGAACCTTCAATGAACGCAAGTGGATAACTATCATATACACACCTCTGCTCTAAAGGGAGGTATCTGAAGTCCACAAAGAAATGGAAACGGTTGTTCTCTGTAGGAAATCCCATTGTCTGACTTCATCCAGTCTGTTACATGCAGGTCTTATGCCTGGTGTAAGGTGCTCATTTCTGTTAGGTTTTACCTGCTGTGCTTTAACAATCAAACTTTAAACCTTGGGGAGTATTTTGACCCATTCTGACACTAGAAAGTGTAAACCTATGTCAACAATACTGCTGGATCCAGAGTCCCAACATGGATACGCACCTATTTTTTTTTCCTAACTCAAACTTCTGGTTTAGATATTCTGGCTGTGGTTTGTTAATTTGTTCTTCTACTTTGTGTTCAGATTGTTTCTTCTTACTACATTACGGGTTTTATTTGAGGTGAACAAAATATCAGTGAGAATGTTGAGAGTTTTTAAGGTGAAATTAAATGCTTCCAATGCTGCAAATAAACACATTATAACATGGGAAATGAGGGGCTGAAAGGGTCATACAAGAGGACAGCAGTGTACAGGAGGCAAAGCAATCCTGCCAAACATGGTCTCGATCTTCCAATTTATTTGAAAACCACACTGAATTTGTTACCTCTCCACTGAAAGATACGCTTGATGCTTCAACCTTACAGATGGGCTCTGGTCCCATGTAAGAAGCACTGGCTATCCCTACAACCATCCACTTTTCTTTGTGTAATCTTTGGATTTTACAAAATGATTTTAATAAATCATGATGTTCCAGCATTTCTTCCTACAGTAGTCCCTGTTTTCATTGAAATGTTGTGTGGTTTCATGATACAGTACCAGGTACAGTCATCTTTGAGGATTTTAGCAGGAAAGGAAAAGTTTAAAAAGGAAAAATACCACCTGCACTCAAAGGCTGGCCAGCTTAAGTTATCTGAACACCTTTTTGCTCTCAAAGCTTGGTTTTTGAATAGAAATCTTAGTGTAAATGCAAGCACTGAATGGTTATTTCATGTTATCAATCTAGGTACTCCCATGAACATAGTTCATCTCACATTAATTGATTTAGCCTCATAAGGGTCTGGTATGATAGGGAGACATTACTCCCCTAGCTATAAAATGGGATAATAAGGCAGAGAGCGATTAAGTGACAAACATGGTCACAAGGATGGGGGTCTGTGTTAGAGCTAGGAATTGATCTCCTTAGTCCCAGTTTAGTGCCTTTACCACAAGAGCATCCATCCTTCCTCCCAAAAGTTCATCTGTTTTCAGAGGGTAGCTACCACATCATTCCAGCCATCTGAGTTGTACACCTCTTCAAGTTGAAATTTGTTCTCCCATATCCCAGCTAGTAGGGTAAGAAGTGCAAAGGTTGACTTTCTAGTAATCTGCCTCTTTTTGATTATATAGAAATATGACAGCCATCATGGTCCCAGTGTTATTCATCCTGTGCAGTGGGTTTCCCATCATCTAAAGATTAAAAGTCTGAGCCGTTGGTCTCCTGAAAAGCAATGGCTCATGTTTTCTCTTAACTTGTCAGTTCAAGCAGTCTAGAGCTCTTTAATGCAGTGGTTCTCAACCAGGGGTACATGTACCACTGCGGGTATCCTGAGGTCTTCCTGGGGGTACATCGACTCATCTAGATATTTGCCTATTTTTACAATTGGCTACATAAAAAGCACTAGTGAAGTCAGTACAAACTAAAATTTCATACGACTTGTTTATACTGCTCTATATACTATACATTAAAATATAAGTACAATATTTATATTATAATTGATTCTATAATTGTATGGTAAAAACGAGAACTTAAGCAATCTTTCACAGATAGTGTGCTGTGACACTTTTGTATGTTTGATTTTGTAAGCAAGTAGTTTTTAAGTGAGGTGAAACTTGAGGGTGTGCAAGACATATCAGACTCCTGAAAGGAAGGGGTACAGTCGTCTGGAATGGTTGAGAGCCACTGGTTTAAGGCATGTGCTTAAGCACTGGTCATTTCTGATGGAGAACTCCAAAGTATACTAAGGGCCCAATTCATCACGACATTACCCCAAGTTTACAGCAGTGTAATTCCCTCAAAATCAATGGAGTTACGCTACTGGAAAACTGGAGTGACAAAATGGTGAGTCAGGCCCTCAGGTACTCAAATTCCAGTCCCTGGACAGTGGAAGCTGTGACATATTATTTTTCTGATTAATGCCATCACATTCTGTTGTACTGTGACACCTAGGAATGGACTAAGTTAAACCACAAGGGGCAGCTCCAGGAAGGTCTCCAAAGTACAGTGTGAAAATGGGGAGGGGAGGCACGAGGGAATATTTCTCCGTAACTTCTTTTAATGAGGGAAGAAGAACATGTGAGATAAATACCATGTAATATATGTCAAGCCTTCAGGCCCAAATGTGCTACAACTTCAGCCATATAGGGGAAACTGGCTACAGCATGGTTGTGTTACAACCTGGTTCCATTTACAATATAGACAAGATTTGTTTTAACCATGTTGCTGAGCCACACCAAAGCCTTGGATACATCAAAGATTTCAGCAGGGTTTGGGCATGTAGTTAACGTGCCATCCTCACTGAAATATGCAAGTATTTTGTAACTGAATCTGGGGAATCTTATGTTGTAACCCTTCCTCCCTCTTCCCCTCCCCCACCACATGGCTAAAGACGTAGATTAGACAAAACCTTGGAAAATGAAGACTTTTCATTTCAAAGTTTTTTTTGTGGATGTGGAGCTACCTGCTGGTCCTTCAGCATCATTGCACTTGTTACAGCAAAAAGAAGTGGTGAGTATTAAGAGTCTCAACATCAGTAAGAAGCAAGTAGGGGATTAACATGAACAAAGTGAAACAAAATTGCTTTTAGTAGGTAACAGCCACACCCTAAAGATTTTTGTTAACGATACTGAAATGTTGCAACTTTTTGAAGCTCTTTTGTGTTTGTGTGTGCCTACCTTAATGTAGGTTACTCTGCCATGGAAGAGGTTTGCAAGACAAGGCATGAATGGTGCTCTGCATTCTATACATTCTCATGTTTCACAGAAAACCTTTCCCTTGTGGTTTTTAGCTCAGTTATACAAAATACCCATCACAACACTCTCACACATCATAAAGTGCTCCCATTATTAGCTATGGTACTTTGATCTTACCTCCATGAACCCTACCCTCATCCCCATGCAGTCCTCCCACTTGGTATAATAATAGCTTCTTTGGAACATACTGCTTGGGAGTCCAAATTTATCGCCTGTTTTTAAAGAGGATAGAGGATTATAAAACTGGTTCATTTGTATATTCATCAAGCACATGGATGAGGTGACACAGCCAGGAAGAGAAAGAAGTGAATGGCCATTAGGACAGTCTGCAAAGAAAACATAGATTCAAAAAAACAAAAACCTTTTAGGCAGAAACTGAATAAGAACTGTATGCACAATTCCTTGCCCGTTTCTTTTAATGATTACTTATGGGCTGCCGCTTCCCTTGTGCGTGTCTCCTGCCCATCTCTCCCTCTCATGTGCACACTCTCACACACACATACAGTAATTCCCTCCCACAGCTTTTCTCTGCGTGTTACACATCTGACTCCCTCCTTGTCTTTGATCAAATGTACATTGTGATGAACCTTTTCTGACACACTACATTTCAAAACTAATTTTAATTGTAAGCCATTGTTCTACTTCTGTGTCTTCTAATTGAGAAAACACAGCATGCAGTCTTGGGATTGCATGTCTTAACTCTTCATTGGCTGGGGTTTGGAAGCCTACTTTTATTGCAGCTCCTGACTTGCCTGAAATTGGGGAAAAATAAGGTGCTATATACTCAGTTTGATCTAATTTTCTGTTCTCATTTCAATTAACTTGAGGCTTTTTGCCAGTGTATGACCAAGTTCTGATTTCAGAGTAGCAGCCGTGTTAGTCTGTATTCGCAAAAAGAAAAGGAGTACTTGTGGCACCTTAGAGACTAACAAATTTATTAGAGCATAAGCTTTCGTGAGCTACAGCTCACTTCATCAGATGCATTTGGTGGAAAAAACAGAGGGGAGATTTATATACACATACAGAGAACATGAAACAATGGGTTTATCATAAACACTGTAAGGAGAGTGATCACTTAAGATAAGCCATCACCAGCAGCAGGGGGGGGAAAGGAGGAAAACCTTTCATGGTGACAAGCAAGGTAGGCTAATTCCAGCAGTTAAGAATATCTGAGGAACAGTGGGGGGTGGGGTGGGGGGGAGAAATAACATGGGGAAATAGTTTATATATATGGGGATATAGTTTGTATATCACCCCTTCTACTTTTCTGCCAGACTCAGACTTGCGATATGCCTCCCTTCCCTGTAATACAGGTTTGTTTCATCTTTGCTTCTGCATCTTCCTTCCCATGCCTTTGTCTTCTTTCACTTTGGCTATTGCAATTCCATCATGTAAAGCTTCCCTGTGTCCTGGTTCCATAGACACCATCATATGCTGGATACCCCCTGTGTTTTTTCACAGGTGGAAAGAAGCATTGCCCCATCACTCCCCTACATACACACACACACCATTCCCCAACTCTGTGAATTCCCCATTCATGTCAAGAGCCAGATCAACCTGTGACGTTGCACCCCATAAGGCTTTATGGAAATATGCTTATTAATGTATATATGATATAACTGGAATATGTTTTATGCTACATATGCCATGTAGCGTATCTCTGTAAAGGTTATGATCTACTGAATCTATTAATCCTATTTGTATGCATGTGTCATTTTTGTACTCGAAGTTATAAATATTGGCTTGTAGTGGTTTAATTTTATATTGCCTTAGTAAGGCATTTGGGCAACTTCTTTAGAAAGGAATTTGCAAGTTAAGGGCCCAGTCAAGAAACACTTAACCGACAATGGATCTTGGAATGCTCCAATCCACATAAGAAGTCTACTTGAGGACGTTCAAGGTAGCATGTGAACCATGGCTGTTACCTGTAAGTTCTGAGTCATACATGGACATGTGACTTGCCCATGCGACTCCAAAACTCCATCTTGTAGCTGGGATTCTACACGGGGAGGGATGGGTGTCCACCCACAAGAGAAAGTCTATTTAAATCCCTGGGAGACCCCCTCCATTAGGTCTTCAGCTGGCTCAAGAGATAGCCTCTCCACCCCCAAAGGATACCTGAAAGAAAGTGGAACAAAGGACAGTAACCATGGAGATGTGAGTGATTGCTGGACCCAGACTAGAAGGCGACTAGTCTGTAAAAGGAAGCTTACTGGGACACCCCTGAGGGTGAGGTTTTATCTGTATTCAGTTTTCTTACTGTATTAGACATAGACTCGTGTGTTCTATTTTATTTTGCTTGGTAATTCACTTTGTTCTGTCTGTTACTACTTAATAAAATCTATTTTTACTTTTACTACTTTTTACTAAATACTATTTAATAAAATCACTTTTTACTTATTATTTAACCCAGAGTATCTATTAATCTGGGGGGGGGGGCAAATAGCTGTGCATCTCTCTTTATCAGTGTTATAGAGGGCAAACAATTTATGAGTTTACCCTGTATAAGCTTTATACAGGGTAAAACGGATTTATTTGGGGTTTGGACCCCATTGGGAGTTAGGTATCTGGGTGTTAGAGTCCGGAACATTTCTTAAGATGCTTTCAGTTAAACCTGCAGTTTGTGGGACATGGTTCAGACCTGGGGTTGTGTTTGTGGCCAGCAAGTGTATTTAGCACAACCAGACAGGGTTCTGGAGACCCAAGCTGGCAGGGAAGGCAGGGGCAGAAGTAGTCTTGGCACATCAGTTGGCAGCCCCAAGGGGGTTTCTGTGATCAAACCCGTCACACAATCTCTACCCTCTTTTTACTAAAATCTCTATGAACTTGCTGCCACTGACTTCCCTTACTTACCAACCCCTGTTCATTCGTTAAACCACAGTGGGGTTAAGAGAGAAAGGAAAAGAATAATTATGCACTTAGAAAATGGACCTAACTCCCTCAAAAAACCCATACTTTTTTCCTCTGATCAGAACCAGGGTCCTCTTTCTCCTAAACTCTTGTTCTATCTCCTCTCACCTTGCTATTTTTAGTGGTCTAGTCTGCAGGCTCCTTGCTTAAGCTGCTTGAAGAAGAACCATCACAGGATATCTATCCTGCTAAGGGGAATCAGGCTCAACCTTGCCTGTGACCTACCAGTTAACCCCCAGCTGATCCTGCTCTGATGGCTTAATTACCATTAGTGACCCCAGCTGTGAAAGGGTCAGGGAGGACTATGTGCAGAAAGAGGAAGGAAATCTAGGAGAGCAGTACAAGGTGTATTTCCTCTCTCTCTCTCTCTAGGGAAGGTAATCTGGAGAGATCTACAGGGAACAGGTCAAGCTCTTGTGGAAGGCCCTGAGGTAGGGATTATAAGAAGCTGAGATGTCCTTGGGAGAAGGTACTGGAGTCCCCAGGGAAGGAGGTTAGTGGGAAAATCTAATAGGAAGATGTGCTTGTAGGTAAAAAGCCCTGAGGGATAGTGGTTAGCCAAAGGAGCAAATGTTGAAACAGTTGAAACAGTAGAGTTAATCTCAGCTATTAAAATAAATTGATGAAATGTGTTTTTCATTAGAAAGAAAAACACTTTCTGTGACTGAAATGCAGCCTTAATAATGAGATTATCTTTTATGCAGTGGGCTGTTAAGAAAAGGTAATATGAGGTGGGGGAGGTGGAAACACCTCATGGTGAAAAGGGAGTGAGAATTGAAAAATGGCTAGTGTCATGAGTGCTGTGCTATACCCCAGATATGCTTTATTTATCTTGTTTTAGTGCAAATATCTAGAGCTGCACACTGCAGCTGACTGGCTTGGTCATCCTGAGAATGCTGCCCCTAGGATCTAAATGTATCCATAGCTGTGGACAATTAAGCAAGAAATGTGAAAGTCAAAGTTCAAGACTCAAGCAAGTGGAGGTTAACACAAGCGCTACGATATAACCGCATTTGCTCCAACCCCTCAGACAGAGACAAACACCTACAAGATCTCTATCATGCATTCCTACAACTACAGTACCCACCTGCTGAAGTGAAGAAACAGATTGACAGAGCCAGAAGAGTACCCAGAAGTCACCTACTACAGGACAGGCCCAACAAAGAAAACAACAGAACGCCACTAGCCATCACCTTCAGCCCCCAACTAAAACCCCTCCAACGCATCATCAAGGATCTACAACCTATCCTGAAGGACGAGCCATCGCTCTCTCAGATCTTGGGAGACAGACCAGTCCTTGCTTACAGACAGCCCCCCAATCTGAAGCAAATACTCACCAGCAACCACACACCACACAACAGAACCACTAACCCAGGAACCTATTCTTGCAACAAAGCCCGTTGTCAACTCTGTCCACATATCTATTCAGGGGATACCATCATAGGGCCTAATCACATCAGCCACACTATCAGAGGCTCGTTCACCTGCGCATCTACCAATGTGATATATGCCATCATGTGCCAGCAATGCCCCTCTGCCATGTACATTGGCCAAACTGGACAGTCTCTACGTAAAAGAATGAATGGACACAAATCAGACGTAAAGAATTATAACATTCAAAAACCAGTTGGAGAACACTTCAATCTCTCTGGTCACTCGATCACAGACCTAAGAGTGGCTATACTTCAACAAAAAAGCTTCAAAAACAGACTCCAACGAGAGACTGCTGAATTGGAATTAATTTGCAAACTGGATACAATTAACTTAGGCTTGAATAGAGACTGGGAATGGATGAGTCATTACACAAAGTAAAACTATTTCCCCATGGTATTTCTCCCTCCCACCCCACCCCCCACTGTTCCTCTGATATTCTTGTTAACTTCTGGAATTAGCCTACCTGCTTGTCACCATGAAAGGTTTTCCTCCTTCCCCCCCCTGCTGTTGGTGATGGCTTATCTTAAGTGATCACTCTCCTTACAGTGTGTATGATAAACCCATTGTTTCATGTTCTCTGTGTGTGTATATATAAATCTCTCCTCTGTTTTTTCCACCAAATGCATCCGATGAAGTGAGCTGTAGCTCACGAAAGCTTATGCTCTAATAAATTTGTTAGTCTCTAAGGTGCCACAAGTACTCCTTTTCTTTATGGTTGCTATGGTCATCTTTATGTGGCATAGTTATAATTTCTTTAAAAGATTGAAGATTTAGAAAATGGACAGAGATGTAATAGCCACCGGAATACTGGCCTCCTTGAAGGTAGCTAGGGATCTGATGAAACAATTTCCCCCTCAAGAAATAGGACCCTGAGTCCTGAAGAACCTCATCAAGCAAAATCCTAATTTACTATGTGCAATGCTCTGTATGTGCAACCTTACTAATGGAACAAGACCCCTGCACACATGTGGGTACATCCCTATCATGACAAGTGATGTTATAAGCCCCTTTCCAGCAGAAATGTTCTGACTGGCTAAATCTAACTTTATTTCCAAACCTGTCCAGCAACTTCCAGATGCAGAGAACTTTCAGATCCATTCAAGAAATTCACCTTGCATTCATGCACCGATCATTCCTCAAGAGTTTGGAATCTAACTGTACTAACCACTTCCAAATCCAAAAGTATACTCTAAATATATCAGTGGAGAAAGATTACAGGTGCAGTTGTATTATGAAGCACTATTGTTCTTTGTTTCAGAGCAGCAGCCGTGTTAGTCTGTATCTGCAAAAAGAAAAGGAGTACTTTTGGCACCTTAAAGACTAACAAATTTATTTGAGCATAAGCTTTCGTGAGCTTCAGCTCACTTCATCATTCATCATTCCACTGAATGCATCCGATGAAGTGAGCTGTAGCTCACGAAAGCTTATGCTCAAATAAATTTGTTAGTCTCTAAGGTGCCACAAGTACTCCTTTTCTTTTTATTGTTCTTCGGTGAAGTTTCCTTCTGAGAGTCTTTCTTGTGTCTGGCTGAGACATTCCTTGGGGTCCCAATTCAGGTGCCAGTGTCCTTGCCCAGAGCAGTCCTGCTTGTCTTTCCAATCTTCCCCTATCTAGCAGAAGAAAGTTTTAATTTTTTTATTATTCTGTTTTCCCCTTGTTACCTCATGTTTTCTGATCATTGGCTGTGCTGTGGTGTCCTTTACATGCTCCAGTAGCGTAAATGGGCTATAAAGCCAACTTAGCCATCCAACTGTGGATTCCCCTGGCATAAGGGAATCTCCAGGCAGCACTGATAGCATTCTCCTCACCACATCCTATGTCGTAGGGGTAGAGACAAACAAGGTGGGAGTGCTACTGAATTCTAGCAATCCCTGGCTGCTGGAAAGGCCCCTTGGAGCTATAGTCTGTCAGGCATAGAGAGTAGCCCTGAAACAGCTGTAAGTATCACAATGAGCCAATGTATCCCCTACCTGACCAAAGGAGAAGTGGAACTCAAAGATGGTATAGGTACCTCTGCCATGTCACCTCCTCTACCTTCTAAGTCTGGCATGAAGCAAAGCATTGTTAGTAATGTCCGTCAAGTGGATGGGGTATTATTTTTCATTGTTAGCTTGGGCAATACAATTGAACTCCATAAAATAACTGCCAATCATGGACTGTGTGGAACATAAAGAATCCAAAAAGTGGGAGTTGCATGGTTTTCTTATGGTTTTCCTTGGCTTGTGCTGAATTCCAACGTGTTGAAGTTAATTACAAATGTTTTTTGTTTCACAACCATTTCTGATCACTTTATTCATTAACAGGAATTATAGATGCTCCTTCCTTTTTTGCTGCATCAGTTTTATTCGGGTCCTTGCAATTAAATGGAATGGTTATTTGGACTATAATTGCTCTCCTGAAATTTCCTTGCATAGCACTTTGAGAAGCTTGGAAAACTGTTCTTGGGAGACATTTCTTATTGCTTAACTACTGAAACACCTGCTAAAACTGAGCTCTCTGAAACTGAAAATTATTTAAATGTGAAAAGGGTGGGTAGATCTGGAAGAGAAACTTCTTAAAACACTAAAATTAGAATAAAATGTGTTGGTGGAGAAACACTGGTGGGTGGGTGGGGAACTCAGATTTTTAAATCTAAAATGTATTGCTTCACTAATGAACCAGGAAAATTCTGGTTCGGATATTAGCTGTTGCCCCATCTCAGAGCAGTTCCTGAATTCAGAAGTAATTAAATCTCCCTAAAGACAAGTACAAAATGGTATTCTACCTATTTCTGGAGAATTCTAATTCTCCAGAAGGCTGTGCCTTATGGATATGAATGAGTCATTTGAGTAAATACCTTCATTTACCTAATAATCAGGCTCAATTTTTAGAGCAGCTGATAACACATGGACAGTGCATTTGTTCAGTTATCAGATACAGTCCCACTCTCCCAAAGTTACTTGGCTGATCTCGCTCTTTGTTTTTAAAGAAAGATGTATGATCAGGCAAAGTAGACCTTCCCTTTTTAATGATCCTTTGTCAATCTTACAAATTTCTGACCTGGATGAAGATTTATTTAGTTTGTCTCAAGCCTGAGACCTATTCCATGATGTTTCTTCCTTTGTTTTGACTCAAGAGACTGCCTGCTGCTCCATCTCTTACAATCACATAGGGCAGGGGGAAATATTATCATTATATTGTTGCCTGGCAGGAAACTTTCAAAATAGGAACCTATATTATGTGCAAAGCAGTGAGGAGGAAAAGTTTAAAATACCTATGAATGGAAGGTGTATCCCTGTGCCATGCCAAACTCCTGAGACCTCCCCTGCATTTGCACGCCAAACCCAGAGACAATGGATGACTCTCCCAATGAAATTAGCCTAGTTAGAGCTCTGGGTATTGCAAGTGTGAGGGATGGTTCCTCTGTGGCAGCTTCCTCCGGGTCACCCTGAAAGAATGTTGCCCCCATCAGCAACCATCTTACTCTAAAAAAACCCAAGATTATGGGACACAAGGATTGGTTGCTTTCAGCTGCACAGCATTACCTATGGTCTGTGGAGGCAAGGAGAGGTCAAGAAACAGTGGAAGCACAAGGCCTCTGTATGAAAGGTGCTGGTGAGCATCCCAGATCTATGGTTTTACAGAGGTGGATCTATTTCACGAGAGGACAAGCAATTGCTATAACTGTATAAATGTATAAAGTGTATAAATCAGTAGACCTGGTTGAAAACTTTGTCAGAACAGTTTTCTGTCAGAAAGTGCTGCTTCATCAAAATGTTTCATAGGAACATGACTACTTCAATGGAAAAGTTGACATGATTTGAATGATAATGGAGTATTTTGTTTAACTTTATCATTTCAGTATGACTTTCTCATTCTGTTTGTTTGGAGTTTCTTGTTCCATTTTTAATTTCATTTTATTGTTGCATTTTGACTTGATGTGGAAAAATTTCATTTGAGGGATTGTGTACTGGGATTGACCTGTCACATATTGCTGTGTGTCGTCTTTCACTGGATCTGACTGCACATTGCTTCAGATTTTTTTTCAGCTGACCCATGTGATGTCAGTGTGAGCAGCAACTTTCTGTTTAGTGCCAGGCTCAGCCTTTGAGTGAGGCTGTGACATTTGCATGACATTTTTGCTGAAAGGAAGCAATAATTGCCAGCTATTACGCATCTCTGCCCTTCCCCTCCTCCCAGGTGCTCTGGGCTTCTGTGAAACATATTTTCAGTGATTTCACCTCAGAAAGCCTGCCCCCCTACTCTGAAAGATTTAAAGAGGGAGTGGAAGCAGTTCAGGTCACACTCAGCAATTGTCTGACTCTCAAATAATAAAAAGGTCTCTTTGACACTGCTTCCACTATAAATGACAGTGCCACATCCCCTGTCACTTCTAAGAACATAAGAATGCCCATATTAGGTCAGAGCCATGGTCCTTCTAACTCAATATCCTGTCTTCTGACAGTGGCCAGTGCCAGATGCTTCAGAGGGAATGAACAGAACAGGACAATTATTGAGTAATCCATCCCCTGTTGTCCAGTTCTAGCATCTGGCAGTCAGAGGTTTAGGGACCCCCAGAACATAGGGTTGCGCCCCAGACCACCTTGGGGGGTAATAGTAATTGAACTTTAGTTCTCTTTTGAACCCAGTTATGCTTCTGGCCTTCACCACATCCCCTGGCAATGAATTCCATAGGTTGACTGTGTGTGTGAAGAGGTGCTTCCTTATGTTTGTTTTTAAACCTGATACCAGTTAATTTCATTGAGTGACCCCTGGTTCTTGTGTTATGTGAAGGCATAAATAACTTTCTCCACACCATTCATGATTTTATAGACCTTTATCATACAACCTCTAGTCGTCTCCTTTCTAAAATGGACAGTCCCAGTCCTTTTAATCTCTTATATGGAAACTGTTCCATACTACTAATAATTTTGGTTGCTAATCTCTGTACTTTTTCCAATTCTAATATATCTTTGAGATAAGGCAACCAGAACTGCATGCAGTAGTCAAGGTGTGGGTGTACCATGGATTTAGACAGAAAATATCATAATGCCACTCTATATCTATCCATTTCCTAATGGTTCCTACCATTCTGTAGGCTTTTTGGACTGCTACTGCACATTGAGCAAAGATTTTCGGACAACTATCCAGTGACTCAAAGATCTTCCTGAGTGGTAACAGCTACTTTAGACCCCATCATTTTGTATGTATAGTAGGGATTATGTTGTGCATTACTTTGCACTTATCAACATTCTATGTCATCTGCCATTATGTTCCCAGTCACTCAGTTTTGTGGAATCCCTTTGGAACTCTTTGCAGTCAACTTTAGACTTAACTGTCTTGAGTAATTTTGTATTGTCTGCAAATTTTGCCACCCCACTGTTTACCCCTTTTTCCAGATCATTTATAAATGTATTGTACAGCACAGGTCCCAGTACAGCTCCTTGGGGGATCTGCTATTTACGTCTCTCCATTGTGAAAACTGACCACTTATCCTATCCTGTGTTTCCTATCTTTTAATCAGTTACTGATCCATGAGAGGACCTTCCCTGTTATCTCATGACTGCTTACTTTGCTTTAAGAGCCTTTGGTGAGGGACCTTTTCAAAGGCTTTCTGAAAGTCCAAGTACACTACATTCATTGAGTCAGTGTAAGTGGAACTAGCAGACCCCAGCATGAGGCTGCCCAGAAGCTGCCATCTTTAATGGAACAATTTAGGGTGGAAAAATGACTTGCTCTTGAGTCTTGGGCTTGTGCAGTAGAGAAGCTGTTGTGGATGCTCTGCACCATGCTCTGCACCAAGCACAGGGGGGACCCAGGTTGCCAAGAGGAGGGGTCAACAGAATCCATTTTGCCTGAGTCAGGCAGCTCTTCCAGAGAGGAATATTTCCCTGGGAGTACACTTGACCAGACTGAGTGCATGGGGTGGGGAGAGCAGTGAGTAGGAAGTTACTGTAGCTCCAGCTAGTCCAGCCACCTATATTGTTGTTTCTTCTCTAGAGGATGATTTCTAGCATACATCAGCTACAGCTCCCTCTAAAACTTTGTTCCACTAGTCACTTCTGGCAGGATGTAGTTGTCAGTCACAGCTCCCAGCAGGGGCAATCCAACGCTGCTGTGCATAGTTCTGGTGGGAACACTGTGTGGGGGAGGGGAAGGTAGTGCTCCCACGTAGCATCTCTCTCGGCAACAATACTCCCCAGTTAAAATTGCCCACCCCACCCCTGCAAAACACATTAAAGCAGACATCCTCCTGGGGATGGCAACATTTCCAAATTGATTCTGGGGATGTAGCAGTGCCAGCTTTCCATCAGTAAGGTCTGTCTGGGCCCTGAACCCTAAAAAGACTGGATACAGCAGGTTCACAGCGCACACATGCAACAGCAGGCTCGATCAGCAGAAAAGCAAACAAGCACTGGGTGTACTATAGAACAGAGGCTGACACAACCAGGGGTTTCCATGATATTGTCAGTTAAGTCCACCAGAGCATAGCAAGGTGTATTCACATGGGCCAAAAGTATCACAGCCCCTCTAAGGCCATGTTACTGAGCACAAAGGGTTTATGACTGCAGCTGCTCCCAGGTGGCAGATACCTAGCCACTCCTATATTGCTAAAAAGGCAGTGCCAGATCTGTGGCAGTACAGTGTGCCCTGGGTAACTGTGAAGGTAGGAGGGTGCACCTGACCACAGACGTGGACCAGCTGTCGGACAACTTGTCTGTTATGGCCCACTGAGTGAGCAGCAGCAGACAGACAAGCAGTGGCACTGACACCACATGCACACTCAGTTGACAGCATGCCATTCTGTCCAGGTGTAGGTTTGAAAAACACCTCCAGGAACATCCTGGACAAACTGCATGCTGTCCGGGGAGTAGCTAAGGCCCCTCGCTCTGCTGGATTTGTGCAATGAACAATGAGCTGAACAGGAAGATCTGTGCCCATTTCAGCTGGTGCAGTGCAGCACACTGAGACATGTTCAGGACATGCATTCTTTGCCACACCACCAGATGAAGAATGAGGTGGTGACCAAGTCAAGGTCCTGCTTTTACATGCTGGATCATCTGTATGAGTGGAGAGCAGCAGTGCAAGTATGGTGCATCATGGCTCCATATGAGCACAGACACAAGACGAAAGTGAAAGATGAAAGTGCGCAATGCAAATTGTTCTCGACATCCAGTCGATTCCTGTTTCATTTTTATTACGACTAAACTTGAAAAGCTTTTTTCACAGAGGTATGATGACAAAAACGGAAGAATAATAAGTAGTGCTACTTCTCCAACTTTCGGGTAAATTGGGAAATATTTTATCCAAAATTCCTCCAGGCTTAAGTTTTCGAAAATATCTTTCGCACTTGAATCGTATTTCATTTCAAGTGCTTGTTCTTGCAATACTTCTGGCAATGAATCAACGTCAACGTTGAACGGATTACGTGCTAATTTATGAATGGGGTTGCCAGAAAAGTTGTCTGGAAAATAGCAGATGAATTCATCAGCAAGGCAGTCCAGATGAAACACAATTTTGTTCTTCGCATCCTCTTGACAAAGTTCTCGGAAACCTTCATTTTCAGCGAGTGATGAAAATGTTGGAAAAGACTAAAAGTTAGAAGTCTGAGCTTGCATTCGACTTTTCCAAAGCTTGATTTTTTTTCTGTAAATGCTTTGATGGCATTGTGGTGTACTATAATGTTTGCAGCATTGTTTCCTTGAAGCTTCAAATTGAGATTGTTCAAAGATTCAAAAATGTCCACGAGGTATGCCAGTGGAAACTTTTGGTCCGTAAATGCACGATATAACTCTTTTTTCTGTTTCAGGAAAATTTCCACTTAATCTTTCAGTTCGAATAATTTCGAAAGCATGTTCCCTTTTGGAAACCCATCATACCTCTGTGTGAAACAAAATAATTTTATGATCCACTCCCAAATCCATGCAAAGAGCTGCAAAAAGTCTTGTATTTAAAGCAATGGTCTTCACAAAATTGACAACTTTGATGGCCAAATTCAACGAATCACGTAGGTCATCTGTAAAGGTTTTAGCAGCCAATGCTTGTCTGTGTATGACGCAGTGAGTCGTGGTTATGGCTGGATTTTTTTTCTTTCACCAGTGTCACAAATCCAGAGCGAGAGCCAAGCATTGCTGTGCACACACCAACCAGTTTTTCCCATGAAAGTCCATTTTCTTCAAAAAAGTCGGAAACCATTTTCATAACATCAGAAGCCTTTGATGTAATCGTCAATTCCTTCGAAAAAAGCAGTTTTTTCACAGTTCCATCGTTAATTAATCGAATGTAGACGAGCAACTGACAGCATTGTGCTACATCAATGGTATCATCGCGCTAAATTGCGAAAAAAGAAACTTTCACTGCCTTCACAACTTGAAGTTTTAGATCTTTCGCCGTGTCATCGATGCGACATTTCACGGAATTGTCGAAAAGCAAAATTTCTGATGGTTTTTTTTTCTTGCTTTTGGCACCAAGCACAATATCAGTTGCTTTCAACAAGCAAGGCTTCACAAGAGTTTCTCATATTATGTGCACTTTCTTGGCTTTAGCAATGAGCAATGACAGGTCATAAGACACTTCTACCACTTTGCCCGACGCTTCATGAAAAGCTCCAGTACAGTCCAGCTTCATGCGTTTTAAATTTTGAAATTTAGCAGCAAAAAACTCTTTTTTGATTTGTCTTTCAAAGGGCTGTGGTTCTTTGTCAAGTGTCACTCAACACGACTAGGTCTCCAAGACATCATTGCTGAGAACTGCATGGCATGCTACGCATTGACGTTGATCGATCCTGTTTTTTTCCATGACAATGAAACCATACTTAATGTAGTCTTCATCGTACTTCCTTTTCTTAATCGAGGCCATAATATACTAATAAAAAAAATCTATAAAAATTTTCCTGATTCATGAATAATAGCGGATGCAAGTTAATTTGAGCTATCACAAATGTTTATTTACTACTACTACTATTATGTACGGACATGTGCTGCCCTATATATACCCCACCACCAGTCCAGCAAGTAGCTGGTATTGCGTGGTGAGTGGTGGAGGTAATCACTCCCATGATAGAACAGTCTCAAACACTCTCACAAGCGAGGTAGAAAGCTTAAAGTTCCATCACTTTCTACATCTTTATTCGGCCTTCCCACCGACTGAAACGGCACACATACACTTTGAAAGGTAAAAAAATAAAAAATATTTGCATTTCATGGTATGAAATTTGATAACATTGCAGTTATATATTTTTATTTATAGTTGTATTTTTATTATTGTACTTATACCTTTATTCTTGTCTACATATATTCATAATAAAAAATGAGAATATTGTTAATACTTTATTGTCGTTAAATAATGTAGGCCTGTAATTGGACAATTTTATGAATAGTTATTATTACGTATACAGAATATGTATAATTTATTGTCTGGTCTATTTAATTTAAAAAAATTATGCTGATAATTTTTTTTTTGTTATGAAAATTTCACAGCCTCGTGCCCCCCTTGGAATTTCTTCATGCCCCTCAAGTTGGGAACCGATCATTTAGTCCTTTTGGGGGTAGAGGGTTAAGAGGATTTGTATGAGCAATTGCACTTTTTTAACCCCTATTTAATTGTGGATTATTTTTTCTGTTTGTTTAATAAAATCAAAGTAGCAGTTGGGTACTCTGAAGATTTTGGATCAGCTATAACCTAAATAAAACTTATATTGATTTATGGGCTACAATTTTTTTTATCTATAACAAATTTTGTTTAAAATGAGAAATTGACTCTAGAACATTTTAAATTGTCTGTCTTTAGGAGCCTAACAAAGGAGTGTCCCTGACCATCACTCCCACCCACCCACCCACCTGCAAAATAGGAAGAGTAGATCCTAAGCAAAGCATAGTTGTTATGTTGTAGGTGCCAGTAGTATAACGCATGCAAGTGCACAGTATGTGCATGGTTGGGAATGAGCATCATCATAATGCAACTTTAGGTATCAGCTCTATAAATCAGTGCTCTAGGGGTGTGTGTGTGTTTTTCTAAATCTCTAGTTCCCCTCCCCCACTTCTCTCCAACTGGCAAGCGTTCTCCAGTGTCACCTCTTTAGATCTTCATATAAAATGTTTCCCACCCTATCTCATTGGGGAAATCAGACCGGGTAGGGGTAAAACTTTCACTGATGTCATTCTCTCTTTTACACTAACAAACTTTGTCTAGCCATGATATCTCTTGTTTTACTAAATGAGTCCATTCCTTTTCTCTGTAAATGATAGGATCATTTCTATCAAAGGCTTAGTTTTATTTTTGTGGATGTGTAAAGGTCCCATAGTAAAATACATACACCATACCTAACAGGAGGGAAGGATTACATTTCCTGATTTAAAGTGACTCTTTTAGGTCTAAATCCTTATTACACAATAGACTAGCTTTACCCCAAACATATCCTTAGCTGGCTCTAGGTAGAGCCATCAAATGTTTTCCTGGTTAATTTGTCATTCTTGCTTACAATCAATTGCTAAACCATTCCTTAAGGGTCCAAGAACAACTAGCCATTTAGCACTCCTCAGATTCTGGAGGCAAATGCTTTCTTGTCATAGGGTATCTGGAGATATTTGAGACCTTCCTCACCTCAAATTATGAAACTATGTTTTCCTAACAGGGGTGTTAGCAGCTGAGTTCCTAGCGCACCCCCCCACACACACACACAAAAGCCTGCCTCCCCACAATTCCAGACTTAAATCAAAAGTTGCATTATTGCTATGAGAACTCTATCATTGTTATAAGAAAGTAATTTGGTCTTGTACTCCAGGCTAAAAAGCATCCCCCCCCCAATAGGGTTCTTCCAAACACTTAATATTTCACTATACAGCACTCTGTACTCCCCAATTCAGAAAACTACTTCCACCCATTTTAAGGTTAAAGGGAAAGTTGGTCTGCAAACAATACTTGATTAAACACACTGAAAAAGATGTGTTGCTGAATATGCAACTCCTGTCCAAGCAGCCAAGTGCATTGTTATACTAGGTCTGGTTTGTTAAATTAAATGCCACCTCCTATTAACACAAAATTTAGTCCTAAAGCAAATCTCTATTGCCCAAAAGTGTTGTTCTGCTCTGCATTGTGACTTTGTGAAAATGACACACAAACATAGGATCTCAGGGTATCAGTGATTGCCATGTAAGCACATGTGAAACACTGTGCAGGAATGTGGCCCAAATGTATTCGGTTTAGAAGCAGAAAGTGTGGTTTGGGGTTTTGAGAGAGGATGTGGAGTTCCAACTGTCAAGATTTTTTTTTTTTTAAAGGAACCTGGACTCTCAAAGTGAGGATCAGTCTTCTTTTTTCCTGCATCAACACTAATAACAAAGGTTTTGTGGAGCAATTTAGGCTTTCACTTCTGTATAGTCCCATTGCCTTTAAATTATGCCCACCAATGTCCCTGCAGTTCCATTGCCTTTAGTGAGTTTTCACAGATATAACTATTGGAACTTAGAACAAATGCTGATGATGATGCATGTGAAAGAGTAGAACTCCTCTCACTTTCACTTAGCTAAGTTAGCTCTGCAGTGCAGGGAGGCAATAAACAAAGCAGATTACTGCACTAAGTGCATACAGAAAGCAAATCTATTGAATAAAAAGATTCATTTCAGAATATGTGTGCTAAAATGTAAAAATTTTAAGCCCACATTCATCCTTACTCTTCTAATATATTCTCGGAGGGGCAGAATGTACTAGATGTGGGGAGGTGAAAAGTTGGCTAGATATGTTGCATTTTGCTAGTAGTTCCTTTGCAACTGCCTCTCTTGAGGAATAAATAGTAGGGGTGAGTGTTTCAAATCTTTCAGGATATTCATATTAATCAGAACAGTAGAATCTAGTGTTTTTAAAAGACTTGCTAGGTCATACAGGCCATCTTTTTGCCAATGCAAGATTGTTCTCCATTGTATTGAATGGTTTTTACCTCAGCTCTTCAGATAGTTACCGTCTAGCTCATTATACAAGATGTATCATCTCATACTTCTTTGGAAACATGGTTTCAATAATTCCTCAGGATTTATTATGGTGGTGACATTGCAAATCTCTCACTATGGAGTTCTCTTAATAGGAATTAAACCTCTTTGTTGTGTATAGTTTCTACTCCCCAAAGTTACAGCAATTACTCCAAGTATAGAATGAATTTTCTGGAAATTTACAAGTAAATCTGTTAAGCATTAAATGTGACCCCTTATTTTTTTCTTTTAAGAATTGTTACTTGTAGACTATTCAAAACATCTAAGCAACAGGCTATTAAGATTATTACTGTGCATACTTATCTATGAACACTTAGTCATAACCATTTTAAGTATGCTGATTTTTTAAATCAAATTTGTCATAAATATATTTAACAGTGACTACTGGGTGCATACAACTGACTTTTGTACTGGTCACTTGTGTTTGGAGAAGAGGTTATATAATATACTTTTACAGGCTATTTCCTAAAAGGAAGCTGACAGTAAAGAAGCATTCTTTGTCAAAAGGACTGTCTTGCAGATCATTATGCATCCAATGAAGTGAGCTGTAGCTCACGAAAGCTTATGCTCAGATAAATTTGTTAGTCTCTAAGTACTCTAAGTACTCCTTTTCTTTTTGCAGATCATTGAGGTAGAGCTTCAGCAATCTACTTTCTGAGTAATATCCAAAGAATCTTCTTGTCTCCTGGACTTCCTCATCCTTTGTAAATCTTCTAGGAGGGAAACTACCCTCCTGCAGGCTTCCTATCATACTCAGGTGAAGAGCTTCTCTTCTGTTCATTACCTACGGAGCTCTTCTAGAGAATTTGGAAAGAGCCTTGCCCATTGCACCACTCCTCTGATCAGCATCTCACCCAATCCAATGCCTACTGCTACCACCCCTCCTCCTCCTCTGCCTCATCCAGTGTACTTGTAAACTGTTAGCACCTTACATTTTAACATATAAAAGTTACACTTGCAATATATATGCCAAAATATTTATTTTGCATAAGTGTTTATAGTTCATAGGAAGAAAACTGGATGAAGCAGTGGACATGTAGCAATGGGGATGGCAAAAGATATCTACTTAGGTCTGAGAGCATAGGATGGAGACAAATACAGGGTTCCAACGCTATCAACACTTAAGAGCTGGTAGGGTAAAAAAATCATATCCACTTCTCACATTCGGTGGAGAAAGCTTTAAATAACATCCCCAGCACCAATCTTGACTTGGACTACAGCCAGGGAAGACTGAAGTGATGCTGATGGAAGGGGGAAAACACTGCATCCTCTGCTCCCACACTTATGCATGTAATAGACAATCTTAAGTTAATGATATTTTGCATGGAAATTTGTTTGTCTAGTTTCTCACAACAATACACACACCAAACTACAAGGAATCATAAGTTAAGACAATATATACCCAGTGCAGTACCCTTCTCCAAGCACAAGAAGACCTTCAACCACAACATGCCCCCCACAATGTCTCTAATATGTTGAAGAACTGACAGCCACAGTACAGCTTATGACATATATATCTTGCATATAAAAAAGTTGAAAGAATTTTAAGTTGCAAAGTTTAACACACCAAAGTTAGAAAATTCCTGTTTTATGGCTATCTCTATACATTTTCCCCATATCATGTGCAGCCGGTGTCCTGAACTAGGCAGGGGTCCTTTGGGGAAAAAAATAGTATGTGATCATACAGTGTAATGACTGTATTGTAACGCATAGAAACATGAGGGCAGTATTCAAGTTTCACAGTCAACTGTAGATCTGGCACTTCCTAGCATGTGTTCTTGACTTTGCAACCTTATATAATGTTCTTTTAATATATTTTGTATGTAATTTCCTAAGGGTTTTTTAATGGAAAAGAATAAAAACAAGTTCTACTTTTACACAACTATACCACCCTCCCAGTCATGCATTATCAGCAGAGCTCAGACCCTGCACATTCAACATTGCAACAAAGACTGCTACCACTTGAGCTACAGGATTAAATATGTTATCTATCACCAAGAGAAGTGTATTATTCCAGGGCATGGGCCATCCCACCCTGATGTGTGCTTGCTCTCCTTCACTCTGGACTTGGGAGAGCTCCTGCCCCATGTGGTACCTTCAGAGACGGGGAGAGACTGCTGGCACCATGTGCTGGGTCTGTTGGATGGTTGTAGGGAACCTGGTCTAGCTATTTCTTGGCACTCCCCCACTACCCTTGGGAAGTGGGGGAGTGCCACCTCCATGTAGTGCCCTAAGGAATGGGGGGGAATGTGCTGCTGGGGTGAAACAGCATGCTGAGTCTGTGGGGATAAGGTGGAGAGAGAAGTCTGGCCCATTTCCTGCTGTATGTTGTGCCCCAAGGGAAACATAAGCCACTGTGACCATGTGAGGGGAGTCCAGCCTGGCTATCTTCCTTCTGCCCATAGTTGCTCTGGCAGTTCCCAGCTGTTCCAGAACATAGTCTCATCTGCTGCTGTTGCGGTGGTACAAACCCCGTGTTCAGATGTCTGCACGTTTAGTTGGTATTTTGGTAGGCACCTCAACCCTCTGTCCCAGCCCAGAGCCTGCACTCAGCACCCAAACTCTCTCCCAGAGCCTGCAACCCAAACCCCCTCCTTTTAACAAATCCCCCTCCTGGATCCTGCACCCCTAAACCCCTTCCTGCACCCAAACCCTCTGTCCCAGCCCACAGCCTGCTCCCAGCACCCAAACTCTTTCCCAAAGCCTGTACCCTGCCTGCACCCCAATTCCCTCCCAGACCCTTAGCCAGGTGCGTGTGTGTGTTGGTGGTATGGGGGCAGGGGTGGCAGCGGTGGGACTTGGACCCATTCTGGGCACGACCAAAAATTAGACAAACCTGCCACCTCTTCTGTAATCTGGCAATCTGTGCCAGTATAGTGGCCTCTTTTGGGCAGGAGGAGGTGGAGTCTAAGAGGAGAGAAATACATGCCATTGTAGTTCAGAGTACAGAGGATGGAGACACTGGAAAACAAGCCCCGGGACTGGGAGTGTCAAACACGCAACTTGTGGGAGGTGAATGAAGGGTCAAGTGCTACTCTTGCAGGGTCAAGTGCTCTCAGCAGTCAGCCTGGGCTGGGAGAGGAAGGGTCAAGGCCAGAGCCGGAAGGGAAGAGGTGGGGCCAGAGCCTCTCCTCTTCCAGCCATGGTGCCTGGGATGCTGCCCAGTGTAGTGCAGCGGCTGACTGGGAGAGCTCCTGGTTGCAGCAGTAGCAGGCTGCCCCCCACCTAGACTCGTCTTCTGGGGACAGTGGCTGAGACAGCCAGAGCCCCCTGCCCCTCCAGCAAGCTCAGAGTTGGCTCCTGAGCCTGGGCTGGGAGCAGGCTGAGCCTGGGGACAGGAGCCAACTCTGAGCATGCCAAGGGGGCGGGGGTACTCCAATTCGCTCAGCCCATGTCCCAGAAGTTAAGCCCAGGCAGGAGGCAGCCCACTGCTGCTGCAGCCAGGCACTCTCCCAGGCAGCAGCTGTGCTGCATGAGGTAGCATCTGGGCATGGTTCCGAAGCCTGGTTGCCAGGAAGAGCAGCTGAACATGCCAGGGGAAGCCAGCGCACTGGGAGGACAGAGTGTGTCTTCATCCTCACCCTGTGTCCCGTCTGTCAGAGGTTGCTAGCACATAGCTCATTAGGAATCTCTTCTTTGCTGAAGACTCAGCTGTTTACATGTTTCAGATTGGCAGCCGTGTTAGTCTGTATTCGCAGAAAGAAAAGGAGTACTTGTGGCACCTTAGAGACTAACAAATTTATTAGAGCATAAGCTTTCGTGAGCTACAGCTCACTTCATCGGATGCATTTGGTGGAAAAAACAGAGGAGAGATTTATATACACACACACACACACACACACACACACACAGAGAACATGAAACAATGGGTTTATCATACACACTGTAAGCTGTTTACATAGTCATTAAGATGGTTTGGCCTTCACACCAGTAGTGACCCCTCCCTGTCTTTGAGTCTAGCAAACTCTCTCTCTGTGAAGCTCTCTATGAAACTCTTTCTGTGCAGCTGGCCTCTGGATGGTTCTCTCTCTGTTCTGTGATGGTCTCTATATCTCTCTAGTCTCTCTGGGTGTTGAAGTATCTTCTGTTCCTTCAGATCACTTGTCCCTCTTGTGTAATCACCTTGTATGACCTGGGTGCCACTTTACCCCTTAGACCTCCTTTAGTCCACTCCTTCTAGTGTCTCTCTAATGGCTGCATCCTCAAGGAGTACCTGTCTCCAGGACCAGCAGGTCCTTGGCTGACCTGTCATATTCTAGTGCCTTCTTTTTCTGATTGTTGGCCAAGGCTCTAGGTGGTAGCTTCATCTTTCTGGCTGTAGCAGGTCTCCCCTCCCTGATAGCAGCGTTGCTGATTGCATCTTACCATTACTCTGTGAGAATGCCAGGCAGAAAGTGTGGTGGTCAAACTTCCATTTGTATGCAAATTCCTTAAATTTTTCCAAGCCAAATTGGGATCCATTGGTGGTGAATACAGAATCTGGAATGCCATATCTTGTTAAGTGGGCCCTCAGTTTGCCAATCCCTGACTTGCTTCTTGTATCAGGCAGGGCTCAACCTCCCAAACGTTAGAATAGCAGTCCACTTTAATCAAGTACTGCTTTTCCTTGAAATTAAACAAGTCCATTCCCACCTTTTCTCACGGTCGGATGGGCAGCTCATGTGGTAAGATTTTCTTTCTGATGGCAGTAATCACATGACCTAGAGGTGTCAGATTCATAGATACTAAGGTCAGAAGGGACCATTCTGATCTAGTCCGACCTCCTGCACAGCGCAGGCCACAGAATCTCACCCACCCACTCCTATGAAAGACCTCACCCATGTCTGAGCTATTGAAGTCCTTAAATCATGGTTCAAAGACTTCAAGGAGCAGAGAAGCGTCCCTCAAGTCAACCATGTCCCATGCTACAGAGAAAGGTGAAAGACCTCCAGGGCCTCTCCAATCTGCCCTGGAGGAAAATTCCTTCCCGACCCCAAATATGGCAATCAGCTAAACCCTGAGCATATGAGCAAGATTCACCAGCCAGATACTACAGAAAATTCTTTCCTGGGTAACTCAGATCCCATCCATCTAATATCCCATCTCAGGGGATTAGTCCTATTTAACCTGAATATTTAAAGATCAATTACTTACCAAAATCCCATTATCCCATCATACCATCTCCTCCATAAACTTATCAAGTAGAATCTTAAAACCAGATAGATATTTTGCCCCCACTGCTTCCCTTGGAAGGCTATTCCAAAACTTCACTCCTCTGATTGTTAAAAACCTTCGTCTGATTTCAAGTCTAAACTTCCTGGTGGCCAGTTTATACCCATTTGTTCTTGTGTCCACATTGGTGCTGAGCTTAAATAATTCCTCTCCCTCTCCTATATTTATCCCTCTGATATATTTATAGAGAGCAATCATATCTCCCCTCAACCTTCTTTTAGTTAGGCTAAACAAGCCAAGCTCCTTAAGTCTCCTTTCATAAGACAAGTTTTCCATTCCTCATCCCAGATCATTCCTTCCATCCCAGATCATCCTAGTAGCCCTTCTCTGTACCTGCTCCAGTTTGAATTCATCCTTTTTAAACATGGGAGACCAGAACTGCACACAGTATTCTAGGTGAGGTCTCACCAGTGCCTTGTATAACGGTACTAAAACCTCCTTATCCCTACTGGAAATGCCTTTCCTGATGCATCCCAAAACCGCATTAGCTTTTTTCACAGCCATATCACATTGGCAGCTCATAGTCATCCTATGATCAACCAATACTCCAAGGTCCTTCTCCTCTTCCGTTACTTCTAATTGATGCGTCCCCAATTTATAACTAAAATTCTTGTTATTAATCCCTAAATGCATAACCTTACACTTCTCACTATTAAATTTCATCCTATTACTATTACTCCAGTTTACAAGGTCATCCAGATCCTCCTGTATAATATCTTGATCCTTCTCCGAATTGGCAATACCTCCCAGCTTTGTATCATCTGCAAACTTTATTAGCACACTCCCACTTTTTGTGCCAAGGTCAGTAACAAAAAGATTAAATAAGATTGGTCCCAAAACCGATCCCTGAGGAACTCCACTGGTAACCTCCCTCCAACCTGACAGTTCGCCTTTCAGTAGGACCCGTTGCAGTCTCCCCTTTAACCAATTCCTTATCCACCTTCTGATGTTCATATTGATCCCCATCTTCTCCAATTGAACTAATAATTCCCCATGTGGCACGGTATCAAATGCCTTACTGAAATCTAGGTAAATTAGATCCACTGCATTTCCTTTATCTAAAAAGTCTGTTACCTTTTCAAAAAGGGAGATTAGGTTGGTTTGGCACGATCTACCTTTTGTAAAACCATGTTGTATTTTGTCCCATTTACCATTGACTTCAATGTCCTTAACTAATTTCTCCTTCAAAATTTTTTCCAGGACCTTGCATACTACAGATGTCAAACTAACTGGCCTGTAGTTACCCGGATCACTTTTTTTTCCTTTCTTAAAAATAGGAACTATATTAGCAATTCTCCAATCATTCGGTACTATTCCTGAGTTTACAGATTGATTAAAAATTCTTGCTAATGGGCTTGCAATTTCAGGTGCCAATTCCTTTAATATTCTTGGATGAAGATTATCTGGGCCCCCCGATTTAGTCCCATTAAGCTGTTTCAGTTTCGCTTCTACCTCTGATATGGTAATATCTACCGCTATATCCTCCTTCCCATTTGTCATGCTACCATTATCCCCAAGATCCTCTTTAGCCTTATTAAAGACTGAGGCAAAGTATTTGTTTAGATATTGGGCCATGCCTAGATTATCTTTAACCTCCACTCCATCCTCAGTGTTAAGCGGCCCCACTTCTTCCTTCTTAGTTTTCTTCTTATTTATATGGCTATAGAACCTTTTACTATTGGTTTTAATTCCCTTTGCAAGGTCCAACTCTACTCGACTTTTAGCCTGTCTCACTTGATCCCTACATGTTCTGACCTCAATTAGGTAGCTTTCCTTGCTGATCCCTCCCATCTTCCACTCCCTGTATGCTTTCTGCTTCTTCTTAATCACCTCTCTAAGATGCTTGCTCATCCATCTTGGTCTACAACTCCTTCCTATGAATTTTTTCCCCTTTCTTGGGATACAGGCTTCCGATAGCATCTACAGCTTTGATTTAAAGTAATCCCAGGCCTCCTCTACCTTTAGATCCATAAGTTCTTCAGTTCAATCCACTTCCCTAACTAATTGCCTTAATTTTTGAAAGTCAGCCCTTTTGAAATCAAAAACCCTACTTGCAGATTTATTTTTGTTAATCCTTCCATTTAGTTTGAACTGAATTAGCTCATGATCACTTGAGCCAAGATTGTCTCCTACAACCATTTCTTCTATGAGGTCCTCGCTACTCACCAAAATTAAATCTAAAATGGCATCCCCTCTAGTCGGTTCAGCAACTACTTGATGAAGGAATCCATCAGCCATCGCATCTAGGAAAATCTGAGCCCTATTATTATTACTAGCACTGGTCCTCCAGTCTATATCTGGGAAGTTAAAGTCTCCCATGATCACGCAGTTTCTATTAGTATTTACTTTAATAAAGACATAAAAAAGGGCTTTATCCATATCCAGATTAGATCCCGGAGGTCTATAGCACACCCCAAGCACTATCGTAGGAGAGGCTTTACTAGTTATCTTCACCAATGTAATTTTTGCCCACACGGACTCTGTCTTATCCATTGCATCGCTTCTTATTTCTTTACATTCTACCTCATCATTGATATACAATGCTACTCCACCCCCTTTACCTTTTTTTCTGTCTTTCCTAAAGAGCACATACCCTTCAATACCTGTAGTCCAGTCATGACTACTATTCCACCATGTTTCTGTTATCCCTATAATATCTGGTTTCACTTCCTGTACCAGTAGCTCTAGTTCCTCCATTTTGTTACCTAGACTCCTCGCATTGGTGTACAAACATCTTAATTTTTGCTGTTTGGCCTCGCTCACATTTTGTACCCTATTAGGCACAGTCATTCTACAGCCAGTATAACCTATTAGACTAGTATCCACACCGCCCTCGCTCCTTATATACATTCTCCTACCCACGGCTGTATCCTTTCTTACTTCATCTTCTTCCCTCTCAATGCTAAAATCTGGCGTGGAGATTTTCTGGACATCTCCCATCCATCTCCCCCCAATTCCTAGTTTAAAGCTCTCTTTATCAGTTGTGTCAGCCTCCATCCTAGAAGTCTATTTCCTTCCTTACTCAGATGAAGTCCATCCTGAGAGAACTGTCCTCTGTCCGTGAATGCCTCCCAGTGGTCATACATCCCAAAGCCCTCCTTATAGCACCACTGCCTAAGCCATCTGTTGACAGTCATAATCTTGTCAGACCTTTGTTGCCCTTCTCTAGGAACAGGAAGGATCCCGCTAAAGATCACCTGAGCCTCAATTTCCTTAAGCATCTTCCCCAGCCTAGCATAGTCTCCCTTAATACTTTCCAGCGAGAATCTAGCCATATCATTTGTTCCCACATGAAGGATAATTAGGGGATTCTTTCCCGCTCCCTTTAGGATCCTTTTCAACCTCAGGTCTACATCCCGTATCTTAGCACCCGGAAGACAGCACACCCTTCTATTCTCTGGATCAGCTCTAGTTACAGGCCTGTCTATTCTTCTCAATAAAGAGTCCACGATCACATAGACCTGCCTTTTCCTGGTGACAGTGCTATTCTCCAGTCTTTCCCCTGTTCCCTCTGGCTGCAAGTTCTTTCCATTCCTATTTTCCCTTACAATCTTCTTCAACCCATCCTGTATCCTCCTGGGGCTCATATTTGATGTAGTCTCCCTTGACTCTTCCCCTTTTTCTATAGGGCTAGCCTCTCTTCTCTTCTTCCTTACCCTTCCACCTTCAACAAGTACCTGCTGAGCCCCTTCTTCATTTTCCAACTCTGCAAACCTGTTCCTAAGCTCTATTTCTCCTTCACTAGCCTGTCTTTTTCTCTGCCTGGTTCTTTGAGTCACATGTTTCCACTGACCACTTTCCTCATCCAGTCTCTCCTCAAAATTCCCCAGCCCTGCTTCCATCTGTGAGTCTGACCTTTTCCCTTCAGATACCTCATATCTTTGCTCCATCATCTGCTCAAACCCCTTCCTAAACTCAACCAGACTTTCCACCTGCATCTCCAAACCTCGGATCTTTTCCTCCATCAGACGACATTTCATGCAGAAAAAACTCTTACCGGTTTCCCCCCTCCAGGATCATGTACATACCACAGCTTCCACATCCAGTCATCCTTAATGTGTCTTTCACTACAGGAGTCACTCCCACAGCTGCCTCTGTATCTGTCATCTCCTTCCCACCTAAATCCTGTTAATCTGGGAAACAGGAGCCACACCAAAAAGACCACCCCCCCAGCAAAAACAAACCCCAAACAAGCACTACAATACAAACTCCTCCAACAGAACTCCCACTCAAACTCCCCTGTTTAGAGCTCTGTTTGCTAGCTCCTGTGCCACTACAGCTGTCTGTGCTGCTGCCTGACTGGCTGGCTACCTTTATAGGGCCCCTAGTCAGAAGCCCCACCCCCTAGGCAGGGCTCAGCTGCTCTCTCAGCACAAAGCCCCACCCCCTAATCAGGCTCAGCTGCTCTCCCAGCACAAAACCCCTACACACACACACACACAAATACTAAAAATACAAAACCAAGTACAACTACCTTCTCCTCCAACAGAACTCCCACTCAAACTCCCCTGTTTAGAGCTCTGTTTGCTAGCTCCTGTGCCGCTGCAGCTGTCTGGAGTGTCACATCCTTCCATCAAGGAGTGGACTCGTATATTCATTCTTGGCCTATAAACACAGGTGAGCCCATCTAAGACAGCTGTCAGGACCCAGGTGTGAGGCATGTATTTTCTTCAAGACATCCTTACATAATGTGGTGGAAAAAGAGCTCTCTGTCCTCAAAATAGGATTCCGTCCTGCACACTCAGCTCATCTTTAAATTGAAAATATCGTTTTGTTCCTACTTACTTGGCTTTTGTCTTCTGGCCATCCTGCTAGTATTGCTCTCTTGATGCCCATAGCTGGACATCCTTTTCCATAGCCTCTTTGATTTCCATCAGCTTCACTGTTGACTACTACTAAGAGTGTTAGCTAACAACAGTAATCATCCTGGACAATATCTGATCTCTATCTGGTAGTACTGGAGGCACATCACCATATGCTGCCATGTCTTTGGCGCACTAAGGAATTTTGCCATGATTGTCTCTAGGGGTGTGTGGTCTGATTGCTCTATTATTGGGTGGCTGCAGATGTGCTGCTGGAATTGCTACACCCCAAATACCACAACCAGAAGCTCTGTTTCTATTTGGGCCTACCTCTGATCAATCTCTGACTGGCATAAGTGACTGACTGCTCCTGCAAAAGAACTACACTCAATCCTTTTTCCCATGCATCACACTGGAGTGTCAATGGCTCACCAGGCTGATTGTACTTCAGGACAGGGGCATGTCATCATTTGTTTCAGCATGTCAGATGCTTGCTGTTGGGGATCTACCCAATCCCAATGCACATTCTACCTTATGAGCTGATATATGGGTTCCATTACTGCAGCCAGTGGGGATAGAACTTAGACAGAAAATATATCCTAGTTTTGCAAGAATTAGGTTCCAAGCAGTTGTTGTTGTTAACTTGGACTCTGGCTATACCATGTGAGTTCATAAAGGGATCCCCTCTATTTCTTTCTCCACCTCATCCCTAAATGCAATTTGCAAATAAAAAAAATTAAAATCTAACTATGGAATCTGCTGCTGTGAGAATTAAGCCAGACATGCAGCTAAATAATAAATGAAACTTTTGTAAGGCAGTTGGGATAAAGTTTATTATACATGATTCCTCAGGATAGCCATATATCTTTCTCTTCATCCATCCAGGAACAGACTTATGTTTGCAGGCTTCAGGTAAGAATGGGTTCCAATATTCTGGCATGAGGGAATCAGATCATGAGTTCCTTCCCCTCCTGTTGTTATGGAGGGCAAAACTGAATTTTCTTTTTCCTCTCCATTTCTGCTGCTAGAGCTAGGATCAGTCTTCCTGTAGTAAAGTAGTCATAACTGGGTTACCCAGAGTATTAAGGGCTGGAGCCACGTTCCACTCCTCCCTTACTTTCTGTTTTGTGAGTCATCCTCTTCCCCTCCGCTCCAATACACTGTGAGGTATTACGCCATAAAATAAAGCAGCAAGTTCCCAGCCTGCAGTACTGTGAGTAGAGCTTGGTTTGTGTTGTCCTGAGCCTTCCCTTAACTATCACTTGCAAAATTTTCATGAGAGCATGGAAAGTTTCAAGCAACTGCTTGAATAATTTGTTGAAGAAATGTCTCACTCCACCATGTTCCTCTCCCGTCCCCCTCTATATCCAAAAAAATGTACTGAGGGCCTCTGTTTAATCACATGATTTACTATATGCTAACTAAAAAACCTGATCTTGCCACGAGTTCAGGCTTGATCCTGGGCCTGACAATATTAGAGCTCTATCTCTAATTTCGTCATGTGTGTCATTGTTCAATGGTATTTGTAAAGAAAAGATGCAGTTATAGGTGCCAACTCTGTGGGTGCTCTGGGGCTGGAGTACCCATGGGAAAAAAATGCTGGGTGCTCAGCACCCACTGGCAGCCTCACGGATCCACTCCTTCCCCTACCTCCTCCAGCCATCCCACCTGCTGGTGGGCCTTCCCGATCAGCTCCTCCCTAGCCCTCCCAGCACCTGCCATGATCACCTGTTCAGCAGCATTCAGGAGGCACTGGGGGGGAGGGGGCAGGAAGAGGTGGGGAGGGGGTAGGGCAGGAAGGGGAAGGGGTGGAGCGGGGGCAAGAAGAGGTGCGGTAGGGGCTTGGGGGATCTGGGGCAGAGCAGGGGTCGAGCACCCCCCAGGAACTGGACAGTCAGTGCCTCTGGATGCAATCATTTTGGAAGCCTTATTATCTACCCTCTATTCCTTGACTTGTAGATACGTTTCCTCTGTTTTTTACACCAAATGCATCCGATGAAGTGAGCTGTAGCTCACGAAAGCTTATGCTCTAATAAATTTGTTAGTCTTTAAGGTGCCACAAGTACTTCTTTTCTTTTTGCGAATACAGACTAACACGGCTGCTACTCTGATTCCTCAAACTGTTTTCCTTGGAAAAATTTCAGAGTTATACTGCCTTTGGTTGTGAGCCATTAAATATCATCTTCTGACAATACAGTGTAATCCTTGGCAGGACCCATGCAGCAGCTTTTGACAAAGAGCAAACAATGCCCTTTGAAGCTGCTGCCAATTTGAATAATTTTGTTTTAGCTGTTCATTCATTAGCAGAGAAGTAAATAGTGCAGGCAGACGGTTGTGAAACAGGGTGTTTGTTCACTTGTTTTCTGTCCTTCTCTGGATTAATAAAATGACTCATAGGTACAATTATATGCTTGGAGGAAAAAAACCTGTAGGTGGGATGTGTATTGAGGCTACTGTTTTTTTTTGCCAAAACACCCCCATTCCACCATGCCCACACTTGTGAGGTGATTCCTCTTAGAATGGCTACATGATGGAGCAGTTTGTTGCTAAGGGGACCAGAACACCAAAGCTGACAGAATCAAAGAGCATCTACCAGGATTTGGGTGGTTCACATTCATTTGAAAGGAATGGCTGGTAGTTGAGCAGTGAAGAGCACAGAGTTGCCTATGAATGTCTGCATCCTGCAGAAACACTTGGAAAGAAGCACTATAACAAGTTTTATGTCTTAACTTCTCTGTTGTGCCAAAATGGGGGTGCCAATAGAAGGAGCTGAGGGGAGACAGAGAGGTTTTCACAAGAACATATCTGCTAGCTCTCTTTCTTCTGCAGTGGCCTCCATCACTGTAGTAACCAAGCACTTCAGTGTAGTTATCTGCATAACACCCCTGTGAGGTAAAAAAAAATATTCTGTTTTACACATGAGAAATGGGGGCATAGAGAGACTAATGTTTATATCCACAAAAGGACTTAGGTGCTTAACTTCCATTTCTATGGGTGTTAGGCACCTAATACCTTTGCGGGTCTGGGCCTAAGTGACTCGCTCACGGTCACATATGGAATCTGTGACAGAGCAGGGACTTGCCCTGGTACTCGGCAGACTGAGATTCAACACCTTAACTATTGGAGCATCCTTCCTTTCTATATAAACATACATCATCTCTATGGCAGGCCAGGTATTTGCTGTAAAGTAAGAGAGGATTACTTAGCAAGATCCCTATACTACAAATGAAACTCTAATTACAAAGAGGATTCACAAAAAGAAAAGGAGTACTTGTGGCACCTTAGAGACTAACAAATTTATTAGAGCATAAGCTTTCGTGAGCTACAGCTCACTTCATCGGATGCATTTCCACCAAATGCATCCGATGAAGTGAGCTGTAGCTCACGAAAGCTTATGCTCTAATAAATTTGTTAGTCTCTAAGGTGCCACAAGTACTCCTTTTCTTTATGAGAAAAGCAGGAAACTGACTGATTTTTCTTTTTCTTTTTTTAAAAAAAGACTATAATATAATTATGAAAAAAGAAACCAGTGACTACAATGCAGCCACCGAGTTTTCAAACAGCAAATTACATATTCAAAAAGTGTTATCCACATAGATAGGAGTACATTTCATAGCAACAACTCCCCCAATAAACCAGCTCATACTTTACTCCTATAACCACTCAATTCATGAGTGGTCCTAACATTAGAATTTACCTAAGAGATCCTAAATATATTATTTAGTTATTTAAGACTGCTGATGTTGGCAACTGCTCTCTTTTAATCACGTGCCATTCACTCTTAAAGAGGAGCCTGTGTTGCTAGAGAAGATGCTTGGGTCTAAATCCACAAAGGGACTTAGGCATTGAAATGCCTCTTTTCCCCTGGCCCAATGACTATTTAAATATTTATCCCAGTCAAATGGTCACTGGGCCAGAGCAAAGGAAGGGAATGATGCTGTAGCCTGGTGGCTAGGGCATCTACTTTGGAGGTGAGAGACCCAGAGTCCAGTCCAATTGCTCCAATGACTCTTTTTTTATATTTATCCACAGTGAAACAGCTTCAGATACTGAGGAAGACTGAGGGAGCCTCACATCATACTCTCCCATAGCTCTGTGGTTAGCGAACTCTCCTGAGAGGTGGGAGACCCTAGTTCAAGTCTTTTCTCCCCCTCAGACAAAGGGGGGAATTCAACCTGCATCTCCCACATACTAGGCAAGCACGCTAGCCACTGGGTTAAAACTTATAAAATGGGAAGTGACAGTATACTTCCTCATCCTCCTGCCAGATTTTGAATGGGACCTGATCCAGTAAATGACCTCTGATTGGGCTCCACATGTGGGGGCATTTGTCTGCCTATCTTCCCCAGTTGGTGGATCGCTCTTAGGCTTATGTGAGAGCTAGGCAGCTGGATGCCTAGAAGGAGACAACAGTGGATGTGCCTGGTAGCAGAAATTTAGGTATCAAGGAAACTTTCTCCCTGAAAACTTAAGCACCAAGTAAGTTTAGGCACCTACAGTGTTCAGCGAGAGTTTTGTGGATCACAGTGGAGCCTAAAACTGGGGCCTAAGTATCTTTCTGGATCACGGCCTAGGGCTGTAGGAAGCAAAGAAGTGAAGGAGCAGGCTGGATCTAGAGCCAGGAAAGGGAAGAGTGGAATGGGATCCAGGAGTTTGATCAAAGATTGAGGATAATTAACAAGGCAAAGAGACTCAAAAAAGGGTGGAGAACTGGTATGCCCAGGGAAAGGTATAAAGGAATATAAGGTCAAGGAATCAGAAATGTATGGATGGGAGGGGTCTCAGGAGGTCATCTAATATGTCTTGCTTATGCTGAGGCAGGCCCAAGTAAATTTAGACCATCCCTGAAAGGTATTTGTCTAACCTGTTCTTAAAAACCTCCAATGATGGGGATTCCACAACCTCCCCTGGAAGCCTACTCCATAACTTAATTAGGTAAGTAAGATAGAAAACTTTAAAACAAGAGAAACAACAATAACAGGGCAATGTATACATAAGATGAGGGGGAAAACCCCAAACTGAGTCATTATACAACTAGCTCTACAAAGAGAGAAATCAAAACAAGACAGCAGTAAAATGCTTAGGCTTGAATGGTGCAAGGTTCATTAACAAATAGACCCAATGGCAGTTGCTAAAAATAGCAGACAATGATGATCCCTCACAAGTATAGGAATTAAATAATCAAAATAGATGATGTGATTGAAGAGTCCAGATAGTGCTGTTAAAAATGGATATGTATAGAAAACATTACATTAGGGGAGAAAAATATACATTCCTCTGCTTTGTTCGCAACATAAACATTGTAACATTTGGGTTACTAAAGGAGAACCCATGGAAAAAAATAGACTGAACCTCAGTTTATAAACAAAAGTGAAACTGATTTGCTTAGTCTTCTTTTCCAAGCAGAGGGCCTTCTAAGGCTGCTGGGGGAATGAGCCCCATTTTCTTGCTTCAAGAGAACCTCTAGCTACAGGCCACTGTCCTTGCCAAATCCAGAAGAGTCTTTGAGGGGCTGGAAGCTGAATGACACCCCTAAAAAAAACCTGGAGCAGCAGAATTGTGCGGAGTATCCACTAATTTTTCCCCATGGGCGCTCCAGCCCTGCAGCACCCACAGTCAGTGCCTATGGCCTTACTACACCAACATAAGCCCTGTGCCTCTTGACAAGAAAGCCAGACTGTCACCAGGGTGGGTGGAAGGGTCTGGTTAGATCTGGGTGACCCCAAGCTCCCGGAGGGGACTGCATGAGGAGCTGAGAGCCCAGGCTTTCATCCCCCAACACTATCCCTCTTAAGTCAGTGGAAGCGCTTCTGGTGAGGACACTCACCACTGACAGAATAACGGTACTGTGGACATCAACCACCTTATAGGTAGACTTAAGATTTTAGTGTCCTGAATCATTCAGCTCCCATCATGCTTATAGACCTGGGCTGATTGTTTGTGGATAGGGCTAAAACCAATACCCACTATCATTTTTGCAGCTGATCATGGTTCTAGCTGAACTGTTCTGGCTTAGACTTAACAGCAATATGTCTGGAAAAACTAGCAACCACCTAACTGAAATAATTTAATTTAAAAATAGCACCTAAGTCTATTCTCTGATCCTTAGAACAGCAGCAACAAAAAGATTCAGATTGTGCTTCATTAGGACAGGGGATATAGTTAGCACTAAGTAAACCCATGGAGCCAATTTTGGCCCCAGTATGCATTTTTTTTGGCTCAAGACACCTATACCAGACATTCTAAATTGGCTCCAGCAGAGACAAATGTGTATTTTGAGCCAATGAAATGTCCGTGTCTAGTAATTGATATTAAATAACTCTATTTATCATGGCCACAAAGGCATTAGCAGCCGATTAAGATGGTCCACAGGTGTCCCCATCCCTGTATACAAGGAAAATGTTTTATACAGTTGTCTAATGCATCCATCTTATTTTAAGAATATTAGCATCTTTACACTAATTAGGAGCCAGCCTTTCAGGTAGGAAATCAAACACTAATCTCTCTTCAGGTGTTACCTTGGAATGTGCTATTTAATTGTGCTTTTTAGAAGTGGAATAAGCAAATTACCTAAAACATTAGATCATTGTTCAGCCTCTTTTTCTCAGGAAGGGAATTATATTTGGCTGTTTCATCTTTCTGGTACTGTCCTGAGTTTAGAGTTCTTCAGCTACCAATCCAATTTCTATCTGTAAACTAAGTCTGCAAGGTGGATTTTTCTTTGGCACCACAGTCTCCCATCTGTCTTTGTGGAGCTAACTCAAGGTATGTTTGAAGTTCCTGCCTCACCTCAGGTAGTAGGAGACAGGTGTGGAATTATGTACAGGATATTTGCAGTGGCTCACCTCTCCCCTAAAGTTCAATCCAGGCATGGGAAGAGAGGGCAGAAAATACCCATTACTTCTCAGAGTAGAGACTAGAATAGGTTAACCAAGGGAAATTTATTTTTGTGCATTAGTCCCTAGCTGAATTCTTTCTCTTGTAGCTGCTTTGAAAGCTTTGTGGTCCCTCATTGGCTAGTGACCAGGGGCCAGATTTTTAAAGGTATTTAAGCATTGCTGCACTCAGGAGCTTAAATCTTATTTTCAAAAGGGATTTAGGCACATAGGAGCCAAAATCCCACTAACAGTTGATGGAATTTAGGTGCCCTAGGTGCCTAAATCACTTTTCTAAATGAGAATTAGATGCTTCAATCAGTTAGGTGTTGCAACTAAGTGCAGCAATGTCTAAATACCTTTAAAAATCTGGGCACTGCTATATATAGTACATGGGGAAATAAAACCATCATTCTGCTGTGTCCTACATTCCCCTTATGGCAGATAAGCACTAAACTATATCATGTCTAATCATGAACCTAAAACTTTACTGTTGATCTTCCTAATTTTTCTTTTAATTCTTCTACTTTTTAACCTATTTATTCCCAAAAATTGTAGAGTTATTGTCCCTACTGACAAGCATGCTGTGTTGATGGACAAGCTTCCACCCCTGAGATCACATCAACCTCCATTAATGCAGAAGTCCAGGATCTTGTCTATACCTTTTTTTCATATGAATTTAGTACTGGTAAAAAGAGCAGACTTGAAAAGCCTTGGAGACAAAGATGCTCTGCTTAACCATAGAATAGGAAAAGCACAAACAGGAGCAGTACACGGTTCCTCCGCCTCACAAATGTGCTTCAACCCTGACTTGCAAAGACTGCCATTCAAGAGGTCAGAGTGCACTTTGAATTCCATACCCAGTCAATCCTTAGCATCTATGATGACACTATCAATAAGGTGCTAATTATAGTGGTGGCTTTAGTGATGTGACTGCCTATCCAATGGGCATTGAACTAACACAATTAAAGCCATTTCATATAGGAGTCGCTGCCCTGAAAGTAATAAATTCTGATCACTTTCAACCTGCACTATATTTGAATGGCAATCTAGAAGTGAGTCCAGTATCTTTTAAATTACCTTTCTCCCTTCATGAGCAACCTTTCAAGTGGGCTCTACAGTTCAAATTCATAAGGGCAAAAAAAGCCATTATATACTAATAGTTTTTAGGCTATCACCTTTATGTCCAGATTGTTACCAATACTCAAAGTGTGACAATCTTTTTTTTTCCCCCTTCAAGGGAAGTTGTAAGCCCTTTATCACCATGTTAAATTATCAATGCAGAAGATTTAAAGCAGTCATGAACCATTAATTTGCTTTAAAATGAACCCCCAGAACTATCAAAATAATGCATATATGAGAAAAATCACTTCCAGAAGGGAGTAGCTTATCTGTCTCTGTTCATCTAATAAATTTTCTCGTCACTTGCTTCTAGTTTGAAGCACTCCACAAATGATGCAATTATGCCCTACAGAACGTCAAAGATCTCAGAAGATGGACCAACACTTTGCAAACAATGGCTATAAATTTTTTGGGTCAAACAGGTTTTCTAGAGAAGGTTCAGCCTTAGTCATATACAGGCTAATGTTTTACACTCATAGTTCACTTCCCCCTCCCCCCCAATACAAACTTTCCTTTCTATATGAAATATTGAGCAAACACATACTACTAGCTTTTTGTAAGGAGCTAGGAATTCTAGCCTTGGGCCAGGGAACACTGAGCAGTGATCTTACAGCATCACCTAGAAACCAGAAGTATAAGTTGCAAAGTCATCTTTTACAGGCTTACGCTTACCTTGCTGACAGAGATCTGGTGAAGATTGCCTTTCAGACAAAAGATGTGCTACAACTCACAGGAGCAATGAAAGGATTTTTGTACAGGAAGAATGAGGACTGAAAATGGGAATAATAGTATTTCTCTACCTTATAAGGGTATTGTGAGGATATATACATTAAAGATTGTGAAGTGCTTTGAGATATACTGAGGAAAGGCACTCTGTAAGAGCCAGATATTTATTATTATTGTTAGGTGGAGAAATGGCATCCCAAGTTGCACAAATCTTCCTGTGATCCCACCAGAAAGGAAATTATTCCCAAAATGTCAGTTAGTCTACCCTGAAGGTGACTATTGGAGTCCAGATCATCTCTGCAAACATGCTGGGGGAGAACTTTATGGTGCACTGAGGGCACATCTGCACTGCAGCAGGAGGTATAATTTCCAGCTTTAACTGAGCTCCAATGTAGCCAAAGCAGCACAGGCAGTCAAGTGACTGGAATGGCTAGCCTGTGCTGCTGCCCACTATGCCATGGCTACACTGGTGTTGTTATCAGATGTTTGTCTACCCAAGCTGGAAATTGCACTTCCAGATGCAGTACAGATGTACTCTGAGTCTATTGTTGCTGTGTATTGTTTAGATTTAGTAAATGACCAGTAAATGGTAGCTTACAATATGATGATTTTCACATATATTCCAACTGCTCCCATCTGTAATAAGGAAAAATAATTCTCTCAGTATGTCTCATGTTTACTTCATGTGACAGTTGGAAGTGAAAGGATCACTTCATTTTCCCACTTCACTTATATGATAGAGTTTGAATTCTGCAGGAGCTCAGTTTCAATATTGAGCTGCCTGACTTGAAAGCTGCATTTGAGGTAGCATGTGTGTACTAGGTAGAGCAAACTGAGACGCCAATCCTGAAAGCACTTGTGTAATATGCTTAATTTTAAGCACACAAGTAGTCCATTAACTTCAGTGTCACTACTCAAGTACGTTAAAGCATATGTATAAGCATTTGCAAGACAGGGACCTGAGTCAACAGTTTCCCTTACAATATATTCTGGGATATCAATAAAAGATCACAGCAGCTCAGCAGCAGCAGACAGTTGAGAGGAAGCTTAGAGAAATAGTGTAAAGCCTGTAAGAGTGAACTCAATAGACTACTTTTTGTTTTTTTTTGTCAAGTTTTATTTATTTCTTGTTAAAACAACTGCATTGTAGCTAAAATATTCTAGCCACTTTCTGTGTCAGCATTCCACATCTCACCCATCAGAGTGTTAAAAAGAAAGGATGATTACTATTCTTTTTCCTCCTCCTTTGTGATTATTCAAAGCTAGGGAAGATTACCCTGAAGATTTAGCCTGAGTTATCCATTCTTGGTAATGTGCTGCTCTTAGAATTAAAGTGAGAAAGATCAGGGAAATAACCCCTTTCCCTAAGTAATAAGGACCCTATTAGGCATTTGTTGGCAACATTTAAACTCACTTGACAACCCTCCAATTACTTCTTACAGGCAGTTTTGGCTGTGACATCCTATTAATGGATTTTACCTTTTTTATTTTATTTTATTTTAATTTTTTTATTATTGCTGCACTAGAGCTTACATCAGCTGGGAAACTTTCACACATTACCCTAAATTAACCCTAAATGCATCCGATGAAGTGAGCTGTAGCTCACGAAAGCTTATGCTCTAATAAATTTGTTAGTCTCTAAGGTGCCACAAGTACTCCTTTTCTTTTTGCGAATACAGACTAACACGGCTGCTACTCTGTACCCTAAATTAGTTATTCTTTGAAGTGCCTCTTTTACCCTTGCTGTTTTCTTTCTTCTTTCTATATCTTACCTTTATTAATATTTAAAAAATCACTTTTAGAACTTTTTAACTTCAAAACACTGTAAGTTGTCTAAAATTTCGGTGAGGAATACACATATGAGTAAAACTCAATTAGAGAAGTTAAGTGACTTGCCTGGGTGGATTTGGTATTAGTGCCAGGATTAGTAATCAGGAGTCCCTAACTCTCAGTCTTGTGTTTGAACCACAGCTTTATCCTCTTTCCTTTCCTGTCTTCATCTCCTTTTCCCTCCACCCTGTGTCTTTTTCATAACTCTTCACCCCACAAACAATTCTTTTACTTCCTTTTCTTGTGTGAGTAGTTTGATTAATTCAGACAGCAGCACTCCTGTGCAGGGACTTTGCCAGCTACCTTCATGAACTAAAGAGATGCTAGTGCTGGAACTCCTGATTTAATGCAGCAGGAAAGGGATGGCCTAGCAGCAGCAATAATATTCAGTTAAAATGGGTGGGAAATCTGCTTGAACTGGAAAATCACAAAACACCGTAATTGCACAGCTCCAATTCTTATCAAGCCACTGATTCTTTCCAGTGGTCTTGCTTAATGAAGATATTCGCTTTCAAAAGGAAACGTTTTTTTGCATATGCTGAGGTTCCACTGTGTTTCTTCTTAAATCTAAAAAAGGTCAGTTTCTGTATCCAAACTGTCAAGAGCTCTCAGAAAAGGGATCCAAAGGACTAAAGAACATGATTAGACTACATGTTAACCTACAGTTCAGCTATGTGCCCACAGACAAGTCTTCAGCTTTTTGTCTCCCTGCTGTGCACTGCATGGAGTTTTTACAATCAATTTCCTTTTGGCTACAGCTAGCAACCTTTTTATTTAGAATTAATGCTCCTATTACCTACTGAAATCAAACAGATGCCCTCTCTTTCCCCATAAGAAATTAGGTTAGTGGATAAAGAGTTCCTCTCAATTTTTGTTTGTTATCACAAAAGGTTTCTTTCAGCTCCAATCTGGGAGAGGAAGGTTTGCATATTTCTGAGCTCCTTTGTGCTTACTGACTTTATTAATTAGTTAAACTGACCTAAACATGGAGGCTTGCATTAAAAGGAGTTTCCCCAGTAGCTTATAGTATTTCCTGGGAAATGCACTATTGCAAAGTAGGGTAAAAATAAAATACTGTGTTTAAAAAAAAGAAAAGAAAGCACAGTAGAACCTTGTTGTCTCCCACCATGTATCATTTGTATCAGAAAATTTTCTCTGACTTTTCTGAATAAATTTCATAACTCAAATTTGACTTGATTAAACTCAAGGACCTTGTGAAGGGAAAAACTGTCAAGATTCTGCCCCTGCTACTGTAAGAAGGTCATGTCTACACTATAAAGTTTGGTTGACAAGTTACATCAGCATAAAACTGATGACTTTTGTATATTGTTCAGGCAAGGGCACGCTTGGCTACTTGCATTGGGGCTGCGCATACTCGTCACAAATTGCTATGTGGATGGAAAATGGACCATTGGCAGGTATCCCAGCTTGGCCCTGCTGCTGTCCAGAGCAATGCCTTATGGGACATTTTCACAGTGCTTTATGGGATAGCAGTTATTTGCCAGGGATTTCTGGGAACTGGGTGTCAAGTTCCCACAATGTTGTTGTCTCCATCCCATAATTTTAATGCCTTATTTTAAAACTTCCACAGTCCAATGTGTCACCCTTCAGTTTCTGTCATCTCTCTGGCAGAAGCCTGGATCCTGAAGAACTCAGTGCAATTTTAATGACTACTGGCTAGTACAGGACACATGATTCTCCAGTATTTGCAGTACTTCAACAAGTACTACTACAGCAGGATGTGTACGAGGAGAAAGAAGAGGTATTCAGCAACGATGACTGTATGCTGATGGACACAGCGAATAAAAATGCCAGGTTGTGCTGGCATTCCCAGAGCAGCTCTACATGGTGGCTTCCTGCTTCTGGGTTTGAAAAACAAGCACTGATTGGTGTGATCACATTGTAATGCATGATTGGAATGATAAACAGTGATCGGCAGAATTTGTGGATGCAAAAGGCCACATTCCAGGTTCTGTGCACTGAGCTTGTTTCAGTGCAGGGACACCAGAATAAGAGCTGCATTGGCAGTGGAGAAGCAAATGGTGATCACGCTGTGGAAACTTGCACTGCCAGATTGTTACAACTCAGTGATCAAACAGTCTGGAGCTGGAAAATCCACAGTGGGGGCCATCTAAATCTCATCCAAGTATGCAAGGCCATTAAGCATATCCTGCTACAGATGACTGTGACTCAGCAATGTGCAAGAAATAGTGGATGGACTGGCAACAGTGGGGTGCCCAAGTTGTGCTGGTGTGACAAGTGGCACTATTATCCTTATTCTGGCACCACCCCACCTCATCAGTGATTATATAAACAGAAAGGGATACTTTCTCCATGGCTATGCAAGTGCTAGTGGATCACTGGGGATGCTTCACTGATGTAAATGTGGGCTTGTCAGGGAAGGAGCATGATGCTCATCTTTAAGAACACAGGACTTTTCCAAAAGCTGCAAACTAGGACATTATTTGCTAACTGGTGGATTACCATTGGTGATGTTGAAATGCCAGCAATGATTCTGAGAGACACAGATTACCCTGGTTCATGAAGCCTCAACAGTGCCAAATAAAGATTAAACTAGTGACTCAGCACTGCAGGATGGCTGTTGAATGCACTTTTGGTAGACTAAAAGGTTGCTGGCACGTGTTCCCTTTATAATAGTGATGGGATGGTATTAACAGTGGTCTCTAAGACCACAGTGACCTGTGTCTAAGGTTCAAACTCCTAAATGACAGCAGTATCAGGACTGGCAAGTTGAGAACCACCATTAGAAATATCCTTAGCTTTGGAGGCTTTAGGGGCACGAGGAAGAGTGACCACAACATGTTCACAAGTCATCAAACATCCTTTTTATTAACAATTTTATTAAGAAGACTAACAATGCCACAACTACAGTAACTCCTTGCTTAACATTGTAGTTATGTTCCTGAAAAATGCGACTTTAAGCAAAATGATGTTAAGTGAATCCAATTTCCCCATAAGAATTAATGTAAATAGGGGGGGTTAGGTTCCAGGGAAATTTTCACCAGACAAAAGACTATATTTTACACACACACACACACAGAGTATAAGTTTTAAACAAACAATTTAATACTAGTACACAGCAATGATGATTGTGAAGCTTGGTTGAGGTGGTGAAGTGAGAGGATGGGATATTTCCCAGGGAATGCCTTAGTGCTAAATGATGAACTAGCAATTGGCTGAGCCCTCAAGGGTTAACTCATTGTTGTTAATGTAGCCTCACACTCTACAAAGCAGCACTAATGGAGGAAGGGGAGACAGCATGGCAGACGGAGACACACACCCTGTGTGTGAGAGAGATGCACATTGCTCCTTTAAGTACACTGACCCCACTCTTAAATACACTGCCTTATTAAGTTAATCAGCAAGCTGAGATGGCAGCTGCCAGAAAAGAGTAATGGAGAGGGTCCTCCAACCTGCCTAGAGTGGCTGCATGCTACACAGCCAATCAGAAGGAGCTGCAAGGAGCCCAGCGGACTAGTATAAAAAGAGGTGCAGGGCCAGAATGAGTTTAGTTACTTGCTGGAGCTGAAGGAGTGTGAAAAGTGTGCTATGGATGGCTGAAGGAGCTACTGGACCTTGTACAAAGCAGTGCTGGCAGAGACAGGGGTGGGGATGAAGAAGGAGCTGCTGGCTGGCTACCAGGACAAACCCCTGAGGTAAGAGTGAAGAATGTGCTGGGGCTGTGGAGAAATAGCTCAGGGAATTGTAGCAGTGATGCACTTTGTTTAAAGGAATGCAGTGGATGGCTGCTAACTATAGGGTTGACTACCTGGGATCCAGAGTAGTGGGCAGGCCTGGATTCCCTCCCATACCCCTGGCACAACAGCCACTGGGGAAGTTGCCTAGACGTTGTTGCACCCTAGAAGGGGAACTGAACTCTGTGGCCCAGCAGGAGAGTGGGGGCTAGAAAGGTCAAGAGGGAGTGAAGACATTGCCTCCAGGGAGGGCGTCCTTAGGCACTGCTTCATACCAGAGCAGTGACAATTTGAGAGAGCCCAGAAGGGTTTGAGGGACAGTTTGAATGAGGGTACTATGATAGATCCTGTTGGACTGATTTGAGGATCAAGCCCAGGGATAGGGCTGGAGATAAAGTGACATTACAGTGGGCACTGAGAGAAACCCTCTATTGGACTTGTACTGTGGAAGGGATTTTTATTTCACATACAGACTGTGTGTGACTCAGCTGGAGGGCTGAGTCATCAAAGACCCACCACAGAGAGAGAGAGAGAGAGTGCAGGCACATGCACTTGGACAGTGGGCACTTGCCATAGGCATTGGCTTCCTCTGGGCCTAGTGGGGGGGTGCTCAACCCCCCACTCTGCCCCAGGCCCCACACCACCTCTTCCCCCAAGTCCCCAACCCTGCCCCACCTCTTCCCTGCCCAGTTTTGCTCTCTCCCCCAAGCGTGCCCCATCCCCACTCCTCCCCAGTGACTCCTGCACACCGCAAAACAGCTGATTGCGGTGGGCAGTAGGCGCTAGGAGGGAGGGGGAGGAGTTGATCCTTGGGGCCACTGGTGCAGGGGAAGTCCTGGGGGGGGTGGGGGGAGCTTGCTGCCAGTAGGTGCTAAGCACTCGCTAATTTTTTTCCATGGGTGCTCCAGCCCTGGAGCACCCACGGAGTTGGTGCCTATGGCACTCGCGAGACGTGAGTGCAACCCTATTACAACCCTGTTACTGTTTTGGCCTTCACAACATCCATTGGCAACAAAGGTCCACAGCTTGACTGTGTGTTTGAAGCCTGCTGCCTATTAATTTCCCTGGGCTCTTGTGTTATCTGAAGAGGTAAATAACACTTCCTTATTCACTTTCTACATTCACGATTTTATAGACCTCTATTATACCACAGAATCATAGAATATCAGGGTTGGAAGGGACCTCAGGAAGTCATCTAGTCCAACCTCCTGCTCAAAGCAGGACCAATCCCCAACTAAATCATCCCAGCCAGGACTTTGTCAAGCCTGACCTTGAAAACCTCTAAGGAAGGAGATTCCACCATCTCCCTAGGTAACCCATTCCAATGCTTCACCACCCTCCTAGTGAAAAAGTTTTTCCTAATATCCAACCTAAACCTCCCCTACTGCAACTTGAGACCATTACTCCTTGTTCTGTCATCTGGTACCACTGAGAACAGTCTAGATCCATCCTCTTTGGAACCCCCATTCAGGTAGCTGAAAGCAGCTATCAAATCCCCCCCCCCATTCGTCTCTTCTGCAGACTAAACAATCCCAGTTCCCTCATCCTCTCTTCATAAGTCATGTGCTCCAGCCCCCTAATCATTTTTGTTGCCCTTCGCTGGACTCTTTCCATTTTTCCACATCCTTCTTGTAGTGTGGGGCCCAAAACGGGACACAGTACTGCAGATGAGGCCTCACCAATGTTGAATAGAGGGGAATGATCATGTCCCTTGATCTGCTGTCCTCTTAGTTACCTCTCTTCCAAGCTGAAAAGTCCTAGTCTTTTTAATCTCTCCTCGTATGGAAGTTGTTCCATACCCTTAATCATTTTTGTTGCCCTTCTTTGTATCTTTTCCAAGTCTAATAATCTCTTTTGAGATGGGGCAACCAGAACTGCATGCGGTATTCAAAGTGTGGGGGTACCATGGATTTATACAGTTGCATGATATTTTCTGTCCTATCTGTACCTTTCCTAATGGTTCTTAATATTCTGTTAGCTGTTTTGACTGCTGCTGCACACTGAACAGATATCTTCAGAGAACTAGTCACAATGACTCCAAGATCTTTCTTGAGTGGTAATAGCTAATTTATACCTCATTATTTTGCATGTATAGTTGAGATGATTTTTCCCAGTGTGCATTACTTTGCACTTATCAACACTGAATTTAATTTGCCATTTTGTTGCCTAGTCACCCAGTTTTGTGAGATTTCTTTTAACTTTTTGCAGTCTGGTTCAGACTTAGCTATCCAGGGTAATTCTATATTGACTGCAAATTTTGACACCTCACTGTTTACCCCTTTTTCCAAATCATTTACTAATATGTTGACTAGCACTGGTCCCATTAGAGACCTCTGTGGGACACCACTATTTACCTCCTTCCATTCTGAAAACTGACCATTTTGTTTCCTTTCTTTTTACCAGTTACTGATCTATGAGAGCCTTCCCTCTTTTATCCCATGACTGCTTATTTTGACAAGGTCCCTCATCAAAGGCTCTTAAGCAAAGGCTTTCTGAAAGTCCGAATACACTGTATCTACTGGGTCACCCTTGTCCACATGTTTGTTTGACCCTTTCAAACAATTCTAGTAGATTAGTGAGGCATGACTTTCCTTTACAAAGCCATGTTGACGCTTACTCAACAAACTGTCTTCATCTAAGTGTCTGATCATTCTGTTCGTTACTATAGTTTCAAGCAGTTTCCTTGGTACTGAAGTTAGGAGTGCCAGGATCTCTTCTGGAGCTATTTTAAAAAATTGGTGTCACATTAGCTATCCTCTGCTCATCTGGCACAGAGGCTGATTTAATCGATAGGTTACATACCAGAGTTAGCAGTTCTGAAATTTCATATTTGAGTTTCTTCAGAACTCTTAGGTGAATCCCATCTGGTCCTGGTGATTTATTACTGTTTAACATATCAATTTATCCTAAAACCTCCCCCCCCCCCGACATCTCAATCTGGCCAGTTACTCAGATTTGTGACCTAAAAAGAATGGCTCAGGTGTGAGAATCTCCCTTGCATCCTCTGCAGTGAAGACAGATGCAAATAATTCATTTACTTCTCTGCAATGGCTCTATCTTCCTTGTGTGCTCCTGTAGCACCTCAGTCATCTAGCAGCCCCTCTGAGTGTTTGGTAGGCTTTGTGCTTATGATGTACTTAATGTAGTATAGCAACTTGAGGTTATTGCAGAATCTCCTCGAATCATAGGACAGGAAGGGACCTTGAGAGGTCATCTAGTCCAGTCCCCTGCACTCATGGCAGCACTAAGTGTTATCTAGACCATCCCTGACAGGTATTTGTCTAATCTGCTCTTAAAAATCTCTAATGATGGAGATTGCCTCACCTCCCTAGGCAACTGACTCCAGTGCTTAACCACTGTGACAGTTAGGAAGTTTTTCCTAATGTCCAACCTAAACCACCCTTACTGCAATTTAAGCCCATTGCTTCCTGTCCTATCCTCAGAGGTTAAGGAGAATATATTTTCTCCCTCCTCCTTGTAACAACCTTCTATATATTTGAAAATTTATCATGTCCCCCTCCCCCCCCCCCCGCCACTCTTCTCTTCACCAGACTAGACAAACCTAGGGTTTTTTCAACCTTTCCTCAGAGGGCATGTTTTCTAGACCTTTAATCATTTTTGTTGCTCTCTGGACTTTCTCCAATTTGTCCACATCTTTCCTGAAATGTGGCGCCCAGAACTGGACACAGTACTACAGTTGAGGCCTAATCAGCACAGAGTAGAGCAGAAGAATTAATTCTCTTGTCTTGCTTACCACACTCTGGCTAATACATCCTGGAATTATATTTGCGTGGCTTTTTTTTGTTTTTTGCAACCGTGTTACACTATTCACTCCTTTTTAAGCTTGTGATTCACTATGACCCCCAAATGCCTTTCTGAAGTACTCCTTCCTAGGCAGTCATTTCCCATTTTATGTGTGTGCAACTGATTTGTTCCTTCCAAAGTGGAGTACTTTCATAGAATCATAGAATATCAGGGTTGGAAGGGACCCCAGAAGGTCATCTAGTCCAACCCCCTGCTCAAAGCAGGACCAAGTCCCAGTTAAATCATCCTAGCCAGGGCTTTGTCAAGCCTGACCTTAAAAACCTCTAAGGAAGGAGATTCTACCACCTCCCTAGGTAACGCATTCCAGTGTTTCACCACCCTCTTAGTGAAAAAGTTTTTCCTAATATCCAATCTAAACCTCCCCCATTGCAACTTGAGACCATTACTCCTCGTTCTGTCATCTGCTACCATTGAGAACAGTCTAGAGCCATCCTCTTTGAAACCCCCTTTCAGGTAGTTGAAAGCAGCTATCAAATCCCCCCTCATTCTTCTCTTCTGCAGACTAAACAATCCCAGCTCCCTCAGCCTCTCCTCATAAGTCATGTGCTCTAGACCCCTAATCATTTTTGTTGCCCTTCGCTGTACTCTTTCCAATTTATCCACATCCTTCTTGTAGTGTGGGGCCCAAAACTGGACACAGTACTCCAGATGAGGCCTCACCAGTGTCGAATAGAGGGGAACGATCACATCCCTCGATCTGCTCGCTATGCCCCTACTTATACATCCCAAAATGCCATTGGCCTTCTTGGCAACAAGGGCACACTGCTGACTCATATCCAGCTTCTCGTCCACTGTCACCCCTAGGTCCTTTTCCGCAGAACTGCTGCCGAGCCATTCGGTCCCTAGTCTGTAGCGGTGCATTGGATTCTTCCATCCTAAGTGCAGGACCCTGCACTTATCCTTATTGAACCTCATTAGATTTCTTTTGGCCCAATCTTCCAATTTGTCTAGGTCCTTCTGTATCCTATCCCTCCCCTCCAGCGTATCTACCACTCCTCCCAGTTTAGTATCATCCGCAAATTTGCTGAGAGTGCAATCCACACCATCCTCCAGATCATTTATGAAGATATTGAACAAAACGGGCCCCAGGACCGACCCCTGGGGCACTCCACTTGACACCGGCTGCCAACTAGACATGGAGCCATTGATCACTACCCATTGAGCCCGACAATCTAGCCAGCTTTCTACCCACCTTATAGTGCATTCATCCAGCCCATACTTCCTTAACTTGCTGACAAGAATGCTGTGGGAGACCGTGTCAAAAGCTTTGCTAAAGTCAAGAAACAATACATCCACTGCTTTCCCTTCATCCACAGAACCAGTAATCTCATCATAAAAGGCGATTAGATTAGTCAGGCATGACCTTCCCTTGGTGAATCCATGCTGACTGTTCCTGATCACTTTCCTCTCCTCTAAGTGCTTCAGGATTGATTCTTTGAGGACCTGCTCCATGATTTTTCCAGGGACTGAGGTGAGGCTGACCGGCCTGTAGTTCCCAGGATCCTCCTCCTTCCCTTTTTTAAAGATGGGCACTACATTAGCCTTTTTCCAGTCATCCGGGACTTCCCCCGTTCGCCACGAGTTTTCAAAGATAATGGCCAAGGGCTCTGCAATCACAGCCGCCAATTCCCTCAGCACTCTCGGATGCAATTCGTCCAGCCCCATGGACTTGTGCACGTCCAGCTTTTCTAAATAGTCCCTAACCACCTCTATCTCTACAGAGGGCTGGCCATCTCTTCCCCATTTTGTGATGCCCAGCACAGCAGTCTGGGAGCTGACCTTGTTAGTGAAAACAGAGGCAAAAAAAGCATTGAGTACATTAGCTTTTTCCACATCCTCTGTCACTAGCTTGCCTCCCTCATTCAGTAAGGGGCCCACACTTTCCTTGGCTTTCTTCTTGTTGCCAACATACCTGAAGAAACCCTTCTTGTTACTCTTGACATCTCTTGCTAGCTGCAGCTCCAGGTGCGATTTGGCCCTCCTGATATCTTTCCTACATGCCCGAGCAATATTTTTATACTCTTCCCTGGTCATATGTCCAAGCTTCACTTCTTGTAAGCTTCTTTTTTATGTTTAAGATCCGCTAGGATTTCACCATTAAGCCAAGCTGGTCGCCTGCCATATTTACTATTCTTTCGACTCATCGGGATGGTTTGTCCCTGTAACCTCAACAGGGATTCCTTGAAATACAGCCAGCTCTCCTGGACTCCCTTCCCTTTCATGTTAGTCCCCCAGGGGATCCTGGCCATCTGTTCCCTGAGGGAGTCAAAGTCTGCTTTCCTGAAGTCCAGGGTCCGTATCCTGCTGCTTACCTTTCTTCCCTGCGTCAGGATCCTGAACTCAACCAACTCATGGTCACTGCCTCCCAGATTCCCATCCACTTTTGCTTCCCCCACTAATTCTACCCGGTTTGTGAGCAGCAGGTCAAGAAAAGCGCTCCCCCTAGTTGGCTCCCCTAGCACTTGCACCAGGAAATTGTCCCCTACGCTTTCCAAAAACTTCCTGGATTGTCTATGCACCGCTGTATTGCTCTCCCAGCAGATATCAGGAAAATTAAAGTCACCCATGAGAATCAGGGCATGCGATCTAGTAGCTTCCGTGAGTTGCCGGAAGAAAGCCTCATCCACCTCATCCCCCTGGTCCGGTGGTCTATAGCAGACTCCCACCATGACATCACTCTTGTTGCACACACTTCTAAACTTAATCCAGAGACACTCAGGTTTTTCCACAGTTTCATACCGGAGCTCTGAGCAGTCATACTGCTCCCTTACATACAGTGCTACTCCCCCACCTTTTCTGCCCTGCCTGTCCTTCCTGAACAGTTTATAACCATCCATGACTGTACTCCAGTCATGTGAGTTATCCCACCAAGTCTGTTATTCCAATCACGTCATAATTCCTTGACATCACCAGGACCTCCAGTTCTCCCTGCTTGTTTCCAAGGCTTTGTGCATTTGTATATAAGCACTTGAGAACCTGTTGATCGCCCCTCATTCCCAGTATGAGGCAGGAGCCCTCCCCTCACAGACATTCCTGCCTGTGCTTCCTCCCGGTATCCCGCTTTCCCACTTACCTCAGGGCTTTGGTCTCCTTCCCCCGGTGAACCTAGTTTAAAGCCCTCCTCACTAAGTTAGCCAGCCTGCTGGCAAAGATGTTCTTCCCTCTCTTCGTAAGATGGAGCCCGTCTCTGCCCAGCACTCCTCCTTCATGGAACACCATCCCATGGTCAAAGAATCCAAAGCCTTCTCTCCGACACCACCTGCGTAGCCATTCGTTGACCTCCACGATTCGACGGTCCCTACCCAGGCCTTTTCCTTCCACGGGGAGGATGGACGAGAACACCACTTGCGCCTCCAACTCCTTTATCCTTCTTCCCAGAGCCACGTAGTCCGCAGTGATCCGCTCAAGGTCATTCTTGGCAGTATCATTGGTGCCCACGTGGAGAAGCAGGAAGGGGTAGCGATCCGAGGGCTTGATGAGTCTCGGCAGTCTCTCCGTCACATCACGAATCTTAGCCCCTGGCAAGCAGCAGACTTCTCGGTTTTCCCGGTCAGGGCGGCAGATAGATGACTCAGTCCCGCGGAGGAGAGAGTCCCCGACCACCACCACCCGCCTTCTCCTCTTGGGAGTGGTGGTCGTGGAACCCCCAACCTCAGGACATCGCATCTCATGCCTCCCAACCAGCGGAGTCTCCTTCTGCTTTCTCCCCCCAGACATATCATCTGGTCCACTCTCCGCATTGGTACCTGTGGAGAGAACATGAAAGCAGTTAGTTACCTGTGTCTGTGTTACTGGAACCCGGACATTCCGCTTACCTCTTCTGGAGGTCACATGTTGCCAAGCTTCTTCACTGGCCTCTTGGCTCCTCTGTGCAACCTGCTCTATATCTTTAGAGCTTTGTGCCCCTAGAAGGCTATCCTGAGTTTGGTCCAGAAAATCCTCAGTCTCTCGTATACAACGCAGGGTCGTTACCTGTTGCTCCAGACCTTCAATCTTCTCTTCCAATATGGAGACCAGCTTGCACTTTGTACAGACAAAGTCGCTTCTGTCCTGTGGAAGAAAGACAAACATGGCACATCCAGTGCAGGTCACAACAGCTGAACCCCCCCTTCCATATCACCTACCTACTATGAGCTTCCTCAGAGACGTTGGCAAGATGTAAGCCTCACTGGGCTCACTCCAGGCGAACTCCCAGGCAAACTCCTGCTGTGAGCTGCTCTGCTGTCCCCGCTGCTCCGCTGCTCCGCTGCCGCTCAGCTGGTTCGCGAGGCTCCGGCTATTTTTAAACAGCCAGGCTTCCCTGACGCAAACACACAGACACCCTAATGCCCGCCCCCTGCAGGCTAGCAGCCAATCAGACACTCACTCAGGCTCCCTCCCAGCAAACACACGCTCGGATACTTCCTCAGCAAGCAAACACACACACTCGGATACTTACCAGTCCCAGGCAAACTCCTGCTGTGAGCTGCTCTGCTGTCCCCGCTGCTCCGCTGCCGCTCAGCTGGTTCGCGAGGCTCCGGCTATTTTTAAACAGCCAGGCTTCCCTGACGCAAACACACAGACACCCTAATGCCCGCCCCCTGCAGGCTAGCAGCCAATCAGACACTCACTCAGGCTCTCTCCCTGCCCTCCCAGCAAACACACGCTCGGATACTTCCTCAGCAAGCAAACACACACACTCAGATACTTACCAGTCCCAGGCAAACTCCTGCTGTGAGCTGCTCTGCTGTCCCCGCTGCTCCACTGCCGCTCCCCGCTGGTTCACTGCTACTTTGCATTTGTCCTTATTGAATTTCATCCTGTTTACTTCAGACCATTTCTCCAGTTTGAATTTTAATCCTATCCTCCAAAGCACTTGCTCCCAGCTTGGTATCGCCTGCAAACTTTATATGTGTACTCTCTATGCCATTAACTAAATCACTGATGAAGATATTGACCAGAACTGGACCCAGAACTTATCCCTGTGGGACCCCACTTGATATGCCCTTCCAGCTTGACTGTGAGCCACTGATAAATACTCTCTGGGAACAGTTATGTACCCACATTTATAGTAACTCCATTTAGGTTCACAAAAAGAAAAGGAGTACTTGGCACCTTAGAGACTAACAAATTTATTTCAGCATAAGCTTTCATGAGCTTCAGACTGACACGGCTGCTACTCTGAAATCCATCTAGGTTGTATTTTCCTAGTTAAGTTGCTATCCAGCATCTTGAGGTATTAACTGGTATATTGCAGCATACTGTCTAGTCTATTATTGCACAGTTGCCAGAACATCAGCACTTAACACATCTTACTGTAATCTTACAATTGACTAATACAGGGTCATCTCTCAATCAACTATTCGTACCAACCTGTTTCAGGCCTGAGGCCTTCCATGGCCAGACTACATATCTTACAGACCTAAATCCTGTTTGCAGTGTTGTACCCATGTTGGTACCAGTATATTGGAGGGAGACAGTGGGTGAGGTAATATCTTTTATTGGACCAACTTCTGTTGGTGAAAGAGAACCTTTCAAGCCACAAAAATGTCTTCTTCAGGGAAGGTGCTCTCCAGTTTGTTTAGAAGGGTATGTATACACCCCAAATTCATAATATTTCCCAGAAGCTACAGCATAGAGCTCTTCTCACAAACCATATTTTGTCCCATTGAAGTAAATGAGATTGCACATCTGTATAAATAAGGATGGAAGTTTGGTTCAAGGGCTTTCGTGGGAAGAAGGGGAACGAGGGTTCCCTTTCCTCACATTCCCATTTAACACCCAAATAATGGTTAAATTGGATTGATTCTGCACAGATTGTGAGATTCATATGGCCAACATATTTTCTTTTCCTTTGTGTGTAAATTTGAACCTGTTTTACAAGCATCCCAGAATCTTTCCCTGAAACAGTGTATTAAAGATGCACAGACACCTTACCTTTGTTCCTAAGTTTCCCCTCCTGTTTAGCAGATAACACAACAGTAAAAGTAGTTCCTTGGAGCTACATCCTCAGAAAATTCCAATTTAACATTAGTATGGAATAAACTAAACTAGCTACTCTATAAAATACCCATCACAGCCCTGATAAAGCTTCCCCTCCTGGCACTTATCAGGGCTGCTGTGTTTTGCACCTATGCACTCCATATTGCCTCTGGTTTTTAAGTGTCTATGCACACTCTTGTGGTGCAGATCTTCTGTCTTGCACTTCCTTCTTGAGCTAAGACTCCACAATCCAGCTACTTAAGACGAGTGTCTAGTACTGTCTCTCCCAGGCTCCACAGAACTTTAGCACCCAATCTCAGAACTCCAAACTTGTGGGCACAGCAGCTTACTGTTTACTTCTTCAGGAGGGACATGTGATAGTTGAAGCACATAACAGAGCCTTTGGAAAAGTTCCAAAACCAATCATTCTACTTTAGATAGCACAAGAAACAGATCCAGACTGGAAAGGGATGTTCACTCCACACCAGCCCTGAAATTGTTAAAAGTGGCTCAGAAGGGGCCAATTAACCTTTAGGCTGGACCTGGGGGGGAGTCAGGCTTCATTTTTATTCAGTAAATAAAAATGAATATCAGCTGGGCAGGAGCAGGCTGAGCTCATAAGCTAGGAAGTTGAGTACAAAAAGCAGCTCCAGGGAGGATATGAGCAGTTGCTCTCTGGGTACAGAGGTGGGTAAGAATAAACCCAGGGGAGAGCAAAAGCTCTGGGATCCTAGGTCTGTGGGAAGATTTACTCAGAGGTGTTGTAGGGAAGAGTCTGTGGAAGGCAGCATAGGAAGAAGCCCAAGGAAAGCACAACAAGGGCTAAGACGATGTAGACCTTGGCTGCTGATTATAGGGGCCATCAGCTTGAATCCAGAGCAAAGATAAACCCAGGTTCCCCTACCAGCCAATGGGGAAGTGGCACATCCTGGGAACTGGCATAGAGGACTGAATGGGAGAGCACATGGGCATATTATCTGGTGGGACTTGGCTTCCCCTGAAGAGGACACTACAGTGACCTGACCTGAGTGCTAAGTCTGGAGAATGAGAGGCCATAAGGTGAAGGGGTGTTTCTCTCCCCCCCCCAAAGTGGTGAGTGAAACCCCATTACAGAAACAAGAAAAATCCTTATGCCATTCGCAGCTTCAATTTCCGTACTATACTTGAGTGCTCAGGAGTTGTCAGTATCTCTTGAAGTTCCAGGTACCTTCTCTAGGACTCCACTTATCCAGGTTGGGCTTCTCTGAATCATGGAGTCTGTGCTCAATCCTCTAGCCAGCTTCTTTTGACCATGGCTGATTGTCACTATCAAAAACATTCCCCTCTCCTTCTAAAAGCCTATGTCTTTGTTCCTCCAGTGAGTCCTTCCTCTTAGCCCCACCCAGATGCTCTGTGGTTTTTAATAACCAGCACTAAAACTTGATCGGCTTCTTGGGAAACTCCACTCCTTCAAACCCCATCCCCCTGCAGAAAAATTGGTGAAAACTGGTACTACTAGCTTCACTCAGCCCATCCACTGTCTTAAGGTGCTTCCCTTGAATGGGCAACCATCGACGTTTAAAAACTCTCTATTGTCCCTGATCTGGAAGATATATGCCACAGCCCTGAGAGCATTGGTGGAATCCATATACACTGAGGCTATCAATGCAGCAATTTCTTAAAATTAACCAGAATTCATAAGTTGTATTCAGAGCGGTCCCCCTGCCAAATCATCACAATATTTTCTTTAAAAGTTGACAAAAATATGCTAATTTACTCCACTAAACCATTTCCATTGGCTCCCAGTCTCCTGCACAGTATGCTATAGAACTTTGACACATGTCAAAGTAAAATCACCTACTGATGCACCTCTCTGAAAAACAGTTTCTGGGGTGGGATGCTATTATTACATTGACTTCCTTTAGTAATATGTTATCTCTCATGCTGCTACAGCAAAAGCAATAAATTATGTATTTCTGCAGAAATTAAACTATGGTTGCCTATATACTATGCAAATGCCTGAAGCATGCCAATGGCATTTCATGCATATATAAGAATACATGTAAAGCATATTTTTCAGCAAAACTACTCTGTGCTGAAGCACAAAATAAAACCCCACCACCTTCCATCAAGCTTTCATAATTTGAGTAGAATTTGGGGTTTTTTGGATTGATAACCTTAAATTAATTAGTTAATAGTGAATAGCTGATTTATTGTCCTAGTGACTGGGAAACTCTAGATAAGATAGACTAAAGCATTTCACATGTGCCAAGCAGGAAACTGCATTTATTTTGGTTGAAGTCCCTTTTTATTTCTACAGCTTATTTTGAAATGATGATCCTTTTCAAGGATCAAGAAAAGGATATGTTTATCCTTTTGTAACACTTGTATTCATCTGGCCTCTCTATCTCCCTTGGAAATCATATTCTCTGCTGAATAGATCTGGATGTACAATAAACCAATCAAAAGTTCCTATGCTGTATGTTAAAAGTGGCCTTGGTTTTTCAAAGTGGGTCAACTGGTGACCAACTGAGCAAGGGGTTCATGGGCTCCTACTGGAACATAATTACTCTGTGCAGCTTCCCTGAACACTTTTGCTTCATTTAAAAAAAAAAATGATGTAGATGGCAACCAGAAGAGTTTAGCAAGTGTAATTTTGTGTTTGATTCCTTTGTTTGGAAGAGAGATTAAATTTATTTCTCTTGTAGGTATTATGAAATTAGAATAACTTTCAAATCAAATTTTTGAGGAGGTGGAAAGGTGCAACATCGCAAGCACTCGATACTGAAATATAGAAATTTGATAGAGAGGAAAAACATAACTGGTACATGACTTTTTGGTTGCATCCCATCACAGAATGGACTAATTTAATCGTATCACTTTTTGCAGAGCCTTCACTTGAAGGTTCGCAAAGCACTTTGCAAACTGTGCAACAAACTATAGTTAAGGATCACTTCATTTTCCATTCAAATGCCAACTTCTGTGATAGGAAGTAAAGACTAACTGCAGGGGGAATTTAGGGACAAAAAATGTAGTTGGCTAAGTTGGAATCTGGCCAGAGCACTAATCACAGCGGTCTGATTGAATGCTCATGTAGTTAATAGAAGATACTGTGCTTTCTCTCAACTAACCTGACCCCAGAGTGGTTTTAAACCGTAAGCTTTGATTTTTAAAAGGAGCCTAACACTCCTAGGCTCCTTCTAAAATTCCTATTTATAATTGATTCCAGTTTTGTGTCCTATAATAGTACTTCAGTAGCACAATGCTCCTGCTTGACAAAATGCTAGGGCATTGATCCTGTGCTGACCCTGAGGAAAGACTGCTCCTTACTGAATTTCCAACCCCACTTCCTGGAGCATGTAGGTGTTCCTGGATACCCATTCAGATACAGAATGGTATGATCTTGCATTGGTTGCACAATCTCCTGGTATCAAAGGAAAGATAGTATTGCTACAAGTCATAATTACTCATCCTTCTCTAAAACACCCTAATGCAGATTTAACACTTAGTCATTCTATTTGGAGGAAGATTAACAATCTAAAATACAGTAATAAATTGAACAGTATATGCTGAAGAATTAAAGTATAGAGGAGCAGTTATTTCAGAAGTAGATAATTGGGGTAGCTTTAGAATAAATCCTTGAGGTTTTACAGTTCTAGCTTCTGAAAGAGCAACATTAAAAGAAGTTCCTATACTTGATGGGAAGGGAATATACTTCACTTTTCTCCCAATACATGCACATAACTTCTATTAACACTAATTGGAATGCTGTGTGCATTTCAAGGAGGGGATAGACCCAGAAGTGGTGTTTTCAGGCAATGGTGGTGGCAGCATCATAGCAGATTCTGCAACAATTATGTATTTGTAATTGCAGCACTATGAGCCCTGAAGCAAGCAAAAGCAGTTCAAGAATTCCTTTACTGTAGCAATTTTTCTCACCCATGGTGCTATGCTGGGAAGTACAGCCGCTTAGCTGCATACTGCTTTCAGAATAAGGTGTATGCACTGGCAGGGAGGAAGCCATGATAATAAAATGCCCACTTCACTTCAAGGATTTATATGTAACCCTTCTGTGAGGAGTCAATAGCAGTAACAAGGGTTCAATATGACATTTCAGGATCCCCTTTAATAACAATAATTTGACTCAAGTCTCCATTGTACTCAGATTCTAGTTCTAGGAATATAAAATCTAAATACCTTGGGTCACCTTTAATAGTAATTTTCTTTCCCTCATGCAAATCCACACAATCTTATTAACCTGGGAGCACAATTAATTTTATTGGGAAGAAATTAACAAGTTGGCTTAAACTCTGGCTCCTAGCAGAAGACCAACTTAAGTCTTATCTACAAATCCAGTCTGACCCCACTTCAGTCAAGCAGATACAGGGGCTTTCCTCAGCTGTGGTCTTTCACTAACTTACTGAAATTGCCTCCATCCAGTCTGCCACTGCCTGATCAGGCCTTCTCTAAACCTCTGGGGGCAGCTCCCATCCAGTTCACTGCCACCATTCAACCAGGTCAGATCCAGTCCAGTGCTGCCAGCTCTTACCTAACCAATGAAGTCCACTATGTTTGGTTAGAACTAGGGGTGTTGATTGATTGCAGTTAACTCAAACGATTAACTCAAACTTAACTGCAGTTTAAATTGCATTGTTAAACAACAGAATACCAATTGAAAATTATAAAATATTTTGGACATTTTTCTACATTTCATATATATTCTGTGTTGTAATTGAAATCAGTGTATTTTTATTACAAATATTTGCACTGTAAAATGATAAACAAAAGAAATAGTATCTTTCAATTCACCTCATACAAGTACTGTAATGCCATCTCATTGTTGTGAAAATGCAACTTACAAATAGAAGGGTAGGTGTGGTGATGCAAATGGCAGGAGGAGCTAGCCACCTCAAGTTACATATCTGTCCAAGCCATACCTCATGTTCAGTTTGTGACCCCATTCCTTATTTAGTGCACACTATTCAAATGCTGCAATGAAGACTGAATTATTCACGTCTTCATGGGCTTTTCTGTGGTGATCATCACTATAGTATGGGGTTCTCAAACTGGGGGTTGTGACCCCTTGGGGGTTGCAAGGTTATTACATGGGGGGGGTCCACGAGCTGTCAGCTCCCACCCCCAAATCCCACTCTGCCTCCAGCATTTATAATGGTGTTAAATAAAAAACACCTTTTTATATATTTATAAGGGGGTCACACTCAGAGGCTTGCTATATGAAAGGGGTCACCAGCACAAGATTTTGAGAATCACTGCTATAGTACCTGAGTATTTCACAAACATTAATGAACTTCTTTTGATGCCCCTAAGAAATGAAGGGTTGTTGTTATCCTGATTTCACAGATGAGGAACTGAGGCACAGAGAGTAAGTTGAATCTAGCAGATATTTTACCTATCTTAACCAGGAGACCTTCATTTCTCTTCCTGCTATTCCTTGCCATATTCGCTACAAACCTTCCAGCTTCTGCAAGAAATGAAGCAGAGGTCCTACAGCCACTAGTCATTGTCACTACAGTCTTGATTTATCCCCAGAGCAGGTCTAGCCTGTAGACTCAATGAGCCAGGGTCCCATGGAGAAAATAGTATGTAATCATGTAATTAAAGACTGTATCATAGTGCATATACACAAGTGTCAAGGCTAATTCCCCACTCTAGCACTTCGCGTGCAGAAGGTGGGGGGCCCGCAATGATTCTAAAAATTAATACTGCCCACTCTAGGTTTGTATCAAACTCCCAAGGTTACAGCTTTTCTCTGACCTTGGATTGGTAGATGCTGCCACCACCCACGTGCAAAACCCCTTTGAGAGCTCAGGAAGATGCACTTGGGAATTCTTTCCTATGGGGTACCCTCAAGCCCTTTCACCCCCACCCTGGGGAAGAGCTGAGAAAGGAGGAAAATGGGAAATGAGCTGTTGCCACCAGCTAATTAAACATGTGCACAAACCTCAAGACACAAATCCAATTCCGTTCTTAAAGGTAAATTTTATTAATAAAGAAAGTAAATACATCTGCGAACTCAGGCTATTGCTAAACTTTAAAAGAACAATTACAAGGATTAAGCACCAAGAATAGCTTTCCTGAGGTCCAGTTTAAAGGTTACAAGCTAAACAAAAGCACCTGGGGTTAGCACAGAAGAATCCACAAGCCATAACAAAATAAAAGGGATAAACCTAATCACATCTTTCTAGACACTTCCTGATCTACTTACATATTTGGGATTTTAAATGAGTAGTTTTTAGGCATGATACTGATTTTTTTTCCATATATGGACCAAGCTTCTTACAGCATAGCTGCTGTCCTGTCCATCTCTCCCTGGGAGAACAACAGACAAACAAAAGGGAAGTCCCCCCCCCCCCCCCCATTTAAAAAAGTTCTAGCCTTCCCATTGGCTCTTTTGTTCAGGTGCCATAGGCACTGACTCCGTGGGTGCTCCAGGACTCTTAAGACACAAAGGACTGGAGCACCCACAGGAAAAAATTAGTGGGTGCTCTGCACCCACTGACAGCCAAGCTCTCCTTACCCTGCTCCCCCTGAGCACTCTGCATCCCTGCTCCTCTGCCTACCTCCCAGTGCTTCCTACCCAGCCGCTGCCAAACACCTGTTTGACAGCGTTAGCTTGCTCTGGGAGCAAGGGAGAGGAGCAGGAATGTTTACTAAGCTGGCATTGTTAAAGCAGCACCATTTTTAAGTAGTGTGGATTTGATTTAAATCAAATTGATTTAAAAAATTAGTCAGGAAGACTCTATTTAATCATGGATTTCTACATAAAAGTAAAAAGAAAAGGAGTACTTGTGGCACCTTAGAGACTAACAAACTTATTAGAGCATAAGCTTTCGTGAGCTACAGCTCACTTCATCGGATGCATTTGGTGGCTACCAAATGCATCCGATGAAGTGAGCTGTAGCTCACGAAAGCTTATGCTCTAATAAATTTGTTAGTCTAAGGTGCCACAAGTACTCCTTTTCTTTTTGCGAATACAGACTAACACGGCTGCTACTCTGAAATACATAAAAGTACATTCTTGTTGATTGGTATAACCTTAAAACTTATTCTTCAGAAAGAGATGTAGATTTTATTTTTAGAAGGTACGCACTATACATTTTTAAAGTGATTTATTTTGAAAACTTTTCAGATTAGTTTTACAGCTATATCAGAGAATAACTGATTGTTTGGTTATTTTATTTACCAAAGGTAATTGAAGCAGATAGTTCACCTCCCAGTGACTTCATAAATATCTCCAATTCAACAGGTTAATCATATTAATATTTGGCAATAAATCACTGCAGGCAATGAATCACTGAGTTCCCCTATTCTTCTGCAACACTTTGACTCTAATATTGTATTTTGCACAAGTTCTACTAATAAAGGGTTTTGAATTTTCTGCTTATGTAGCATCCATATGTTTCTTCTATGAAATTCTTCCCACAGGGAAGTCTTCCCTTACTGTCAGCCTATTACACATCCAAATTTCTCACTGTAGAGTGGTGCCTTGCTTTATAATTTTGCTTTTTCATTTAAGCTTCTCTGAGAAAAGATTCTCTATGTATTTTTAACATTTTATTTACACTTTCATTTACAAACATCAATAATTGTATACTTAAACTGGTAACGCAAACTAGAAAAAAATTATATAATAAAAACAAGTTGCAATCTATATAATATTCCAGGATTCTTGTTCTGTGTGTTACTCTGAAGCCTAGAATGTCAGAGTGAGTGGGGAAGCAATGGAAACAGCTACAAGCATGGTGGAGAGTTCTTTTGGTTCAGAATAGCATCAGGTTGAATCATAACTGGGTTTTGCAGTCTGTTCCTGTCGAAAGTTTATTGATATCATTGCTTATTCCCATACCACTATGATCCCAATTCAACCATAAATTCCTTTATTCATTGTAAAGGCTGAATGGTATTTGTACAATTGCTCAAAGCATGTCTAAATAAGCAATTGCTACATCCATACAGTAACAAACATTCCTAAGCATTTGATCAGAATACTCATGAAAGGATTAGTATTGGGGATAGCTCTCTCATCCTGACCTGCTCAAGCATAATCAGGTAGGATCTGATAAGTACCCATTGCAAGTCTGGTTCTTTTTACACAGTGCAACAAACAAGTGATGCCATACTGACTCTTACTATTTTAGCTAAAAACCAGGTTTTGGCTAGTTTGGGATTACTACAGGTTAAACACTACATTGTTCAAAGTAGTAAGAATGATTTCTGAGTGTGACCTTTTTTCCCCAAGCACTTTTCCTCCTACCTTATCAGTTACTTTTCAAATTCAGTTTTTCCACTTAAGCCACTGTGAAATTACCCAGGGTACAATCTGGACTGATAACACTCCCCCCTCAATTCCCCAACCTGGGGTGCCTTTTACACTGCTTTGCTGCAAGACCAACCACTGCTAGTCTGCTCTCAAACAGCCTCCACTATGTAACTCATTGCCAGCTATACTGTATGAGTGCTATCATGACCCACTCATGTATTACACTTCAGAGCAACACCAGCAAACTCCCAAGTTCCAGATTTCCCCCCAGAAATTGTACCGCCCAGCACCCTCTTGGACAACACAAGCTCATATAAAGTTATCATTTTCTGTTAATAATGACATGCACAAATCTTGTTATCCCAAATGGAGTTTCCCAAACACTTCAATCCAAACACACTTTTAGATAAAACAACAAAATACTTTTTATTAACTACAGGAAGATAAACTTTAAGTGACTACACGTAATGAGGCATATAAGTCAGAATCAGTTTCAAGGAAATAAACAGCAAAACACAGCTAACACCTGACTTAACAAGCCAAATTAATATAAAGCAAAGGTGTGTCTCTCTCACCACACGTTCCAGCAGTCTTACTGGTTGAACCTCTTTCAGTCAGGCTCTCTCCTCTAGTCCAATACTGCTTCCTTTGTTCTCTAGGTATTGATGATGCTGTGGGGAGAGAGAAAGGGAGAGATGATGTGGGGGTATCTGCCCTCTCCTCTTTATAGCCCTTTCTCTTGCACAAGAATATTTCCAGCTGATCAGGAGACAGAAAATCTGTGTGGTCAGAAACCTTAAACTGCTTCTTTGTCACTATGTAGATTTGGTTGGGTGTTTTTTTGGGCACCACCCTTACCTTTACCCTTACCCAAGAGTGGCCACTTAATCAGGTGATGGTCCATTTGAGCATGTTGACAGCTGGCAGAGGGGTTGGCTAGCCTTTTGTCTCTGGGGAACTTGTTTGTGACTGCCCTCCCAAAAATGTTGGAACATGTCTTGGTAAAATCATAGAGTAGAATCTTCCATCTTTACACAATGTTGTCACACATACTTTACCACAACAATAATCAGCAAATCTTGAGTTTTCAAATAACATTTTCCAGTCTGCTTTGTACATAGTCTTATAAAAGGGGTGAACATAGGGGTACAGCCTGTCACAGCCACATTCCAAGTCCACAATTTCTAATCAAGCCTACCATCTTTCAAGACCTCTCCACAACTAACTGCAAACAAAGCCATATATTTTTTCCAACTAAGCTAATTTAACCCTTTTATATCTATCTAATCCTACAGTTACGATCCAGTTTTTAAGTTCTTACAGCTGGGTGACAGAAAGGCATGTAGCTATACTATATATAATATGTGTGTGTGTGTATCTATACAGCAAGGATTCTAGTCCATTGTGACATCAGAAGTAATGCAATCAATCATCACCCTCACTCTACTGCTAAAGTTTCGTTGGTCATATGAGGGAGATGGCACATCTGGTGGATTACATGGCCCAGCTGCCCAACCCATACGACAGCATGGAACTTTGGTAACTAGTTTTAAGCAATTTGAAAAGAAAGTACAAAATTTTACATGATACAGTGAACACAAACAATAACTAGACATTAGACAAAGGCATTAAAACAAAAGCAGTATTGCTTGTTGGGATATTCCTTTTTTATAAATAGAATTATCCAGTATAGTTAATTGAATTCGGGTACAATAGAATGTCATTAGATCTTATTCTGATGTATTATGGACCTAATCCTGTTCTCATTAACATCAATGGACCTGACTCCCATGTTTCCAGTGTTGTCGTAGTGTGTCCCATGGGCCTTGAACCAGGCTCTAAAGTGCTCCATCCTCATGTCTTCCACCTTATTTGCATAAATGAAAAGAGATTTGGCATCATTGTAATCCATAAAATGTTAATTGCTTTCAATCAAAGCATAATCGCATGTTAACAGGTTAAAGTGCCAGTTTAGATATAGCTACAGAAGCAAATTCTTACCTTTAAATTCAGCAATATTCTCCACTGTAACTAAGTTGCTCCGGAGACAGCCAAACTTGAAGTCATAGCTCTATTCTTAAATACAGAAAGAAATGTAATAAAAGTGAGCTACACTATAAGGAAAAGTCAGAAATAACTGGTGAAAGAGGCTTACTGGGCATTCTAAAAGCTTTGCCTATTTGTTAAAAATTGATCCTTTTTTCTTTTGTGCATGTGTGGCTTCCAATAATGAAGAGACTGTGGGGCAAATCAATTTACATAGCTTTCTAAAATTCTAATATTACGTGACTTGATCCTATTTTCAATTTCAATTTTGCAATGAAGCAAATCATTATCCTGTATGAAGACTCCATCCAGTGAGTAATTTAAATTTCATACTGTGATTGCAATTCAGATGTCTTCCCTCTGATTTTTGTAATGTTTTGATTAAAAAAAATCTTAGAACTAAATAAGCTGATTCAGTTTCAGACTCAGTGCAACAAGACTCTGAAGCTTGTATTAAAGGAAACACAGATGAATGATATCTTTGAAGATAGAAGACAATGTATATACAGAACACACTGGGCCAGATTCTCAGCTAGTATTGTCTTCAATGGAGCTATACTGATTTACAGGCGCTAAGGAGCTGACTTGCTGCATTCAGTGCTGCTCTGGCCAAAGAAGAATATGATGGGGGGCAAATTCCCATTTTTTTTTTTTTGTCTGGATGTCTCCTATAACTGTCCATTATTTTTTAAATACCTCAAGAATCAAAAGGGGAAAAGATGTATTCAAAAAGGACCTCAGCAAAGAAAAGCAAGACATATAAATAACTATCTAGCTAATTACAGAAAACATTCAACAAAATGGTCCTTGCGGTACTGGGTGAAGAGAGTTCCAACACGGAATGTGTGGGCCATTAGCAAAGGCATAGAAGCAGCATCAGCAAGAACAGCAATCTGTCAAGGGAGAGAAGCTTTAGGGAAATCTTCTCTCCTAATATCGCTTTTTGATATTTCACTGTAACTCTGCATCCACTCCCAACTTTTACAACATATATATCAGAAGATTTGTGCACCCAAGTCAGGCCCATACAAAAGTATATCTATTTTGAAAATGTGTTCCACCTGCCCTCTCAAACTAAAAAATCAAATGGTGCAGAAGGGAGGAAGGAAGAAACAAAACATTTATTCTTTGGAGTTATCCAGAACCAGGGGACCTTTGTGCATCCACTTACATGATCATGGCTAGTTTAAGGTCTGGAGTGCTGTGTAGCTCCTTGGCTCAGCATCCTTCTCACTTTTGTACATACACTGGGTACAATTCTGTGCTGCACCTCGTGGAAACTGGCTGCTCCAAGCACTGGCATAGCCCCTGTTGGTATATTACAACACCCAGTGGCTAATCTAATGTATGGCAGCCCTCTAAAGACTGCCTATGGGCTGTATCACAGCCCAGAATCTCTGTGAATTCATGCACTCCAAAGAGACCATCAAAATCCCCCTTGCCCCTGCAACATGCTCACTGTGCCAGAGCTTGTAAGTGGAGCAGCACAGCACCATTTCTACTGGCTACTGCTCCAATTGGGGGAATATTCCCTAGGATTATCTTCATTTCTTCTGAAACCTCAAATTGATTAAATTAGATCACTGAAAAGCCACTAAGGACATGTTTTGTAGGGCAGCAGCATGTTAATTTCCTTGGATTTGGAGTCTGAGTTTGAATCCCAGAGTAGCTGGTAGTTCAAAGGAGCAAAATGTCAAGGTCTACACATGCCAGTTCAGTGAGGCTTCTATCTACAGCTATTAAGAGACAAAACAAAGATGGGAAGTAAAGACCTATGATCCTCCTGCATAATCATATATGTAGTCATGTAAGTGTTTTTTTTTAATTAAAATAATTTTCCTAAGTAGTGCTAACTGGAAATTCATTGACCTGCTAAGATTTGTAATTCTGATGCACTGTTTCTCAAGAGTCATTGTAGTGACTCCTCTAAAATTTGAAAAATATACCTATGTGAGACTGCACTTTTAGGATAAATTCAAGGTAAATTGATAATCATTGTATGATGAACATAATGGCCATACTGGATCAGACCAAAGGTCCATTTAGCTCAGTATCTTGTCTTCCAACAGTGGCCAATGCCAGGTGCCTTAAAGGGAATGAACAGAACAGATAATAATCATCAATGATCCATCCCTAGTTGCCCATTTCCAGCTTCTGAGAAACAGAGGCTAGGGACACCATCCCTGCCTCCATGAATTTATCTAGTTTGTTTAATTTTTTTGATGACAAACAGAATTTTTTTTTATTTTAGATTTTTTTCAAACAATAGATTATACACACACACACACACACACACACACGACATATTTTCACAGCTGCCTGTGAACAGGCAGGGGACTCATGCCATAGCCTTTGAGTGGAATCACCACATGTCTAAGATATCCCTCCTCCTCCCTCACAATCTTTTCACTTCAGCTTCACTCCACACCTGCCCTTCTTTCCCTCGCTCTGCCCTGTCCCTCTTATTCCCTTCCCTTCAATGTCTCCTCTCCCTTCACTTTTTTTTCTTTCAGTTTAGCTTATCCCCTCCTACCTAAACCTGCCCCCCCAAATAACAGCAGCCGTGGAACTAACATGATGTTTGATGCCATTACATGATTCACTCTGCTTGGTTATTATATATTCTTTTCAGCAACCCTTTTCAGCAACCTTTTCAACGTCTGCTCTTTCTTTAGATTGTAAGCTCTTTGCAGCAGTGACTGTCTATTACTCTATGTTCATGAATTGTATAGCACAATGGGACCTCAGGCTTGGTTGGTTCTTAACCACTACTGTAGTAAATATTATTAATATTGTGACAGGGTCGTACCGGATGGCTACAGGAGAGCAATCCTATTGGGATCCGGGAAGTGGGCGGGCAAAGCCCATCCACTGTTAAAGGATCCCCCCCAGTCTAAAAGGGCGATCCACAGGACCTAGATACCACATAATTCCAGGGGACAACTAAAGAAATAACAAGGACAGGAGTGTGGTCAAAGGGTCAAATGAAAGGAACTGGACAGGGATTCCGAGCAGAGAACCCTGAACAGCGCCCACTGCTCCTCAAAGGCGTCAAGGGAGTCAGAGGACGCCGCCCAGAGGAACTCTGCCTGGATACGTGAACGGATCGAGGATCGGAAATAGGCCCCACAGTCACAGGAGACTCCATCGGCCAACCTCCTCACCCTGGTTTTATAGATGGCCATTTTAGCTAGGCCCAGGAGGAGGTTGACCAGGAGATCCCGTGACTTTGTGGGGCCACGGACAGGGAGTGCATAAATAAGAAGGTGAGGGGAAAAGTGCAACCAAAAACGTAATAAAATATTGGTGAGGAGCCGGAATAGGGGTTGCAGCCTGGCACACTCCAGGTATGTGTGTGCCAGGGTTTCCCTCATGCTGCAAAAGGGGCAGGTGTCTGGCATTGAGGTGAACCGCGCCAAGTACACGCCCGTGCTCACGGCTCCGTGAAGGAGCCGCCAACTGACATCCCCGGCAGGCCTCAGGATTAAGGTGGAATATAGGCTGGCCCACGAGGACGACAGGAGAGCAATCAAAGAGAGAGCTACTGGTCCCCGATTAACCAGGTCCCTTTTCCCTGGATAAGGGAACAGGGAAGGTTTCAGATCAATCAGGAACCTTCTGGAGACAATTAAGACAGACAGGCTGATTAGAACACCTGCCACCAATCAAGAAGGTGCTAGAATCAATTAAGGCAGGCTAATCAGGACACCTGGGTTTAAAAAGGAGCTCGCTTCAGTTTGTGGTGTGCTTGTGAGGAGCTGGAAGCAAGAGGCGCTAGGAGCTGAGAGTGAGAATGCATACTGTTGGAAGACTGAGGAGTATAAGCATTATCAGACACCAGGAGGAAGGTCCTATGGTGAGGATAAAGAATGTGTTGGGAGGAAGCCATGGAGAAGTAGCCCAGGGAGCTGTAGCAGCGCACAGCTGTTCCAGGAGGCACTCCAGACAGCTGCATTCCACAGGGCCCTGGGCTGGAACCTGGAGTAGAGGGCAGGCGTGGGTTCCCCCCAAACCTCCCAACTCCTGGTCAGACCCAGGAGGAGTTGACCTGGACTGTGGGTTCATGAAAACGGCCAAACTGAGTGCTGCCGTGGAGCTCCAATGCAAGCAAATCTGCCAATAAGCGCAAGACCCACCAAGGTAGAGGAGGAACTTTGTCACAATATCTACTACAGATTTTTCAAATATGCCATGCTGAGTAAAATTTCAAAACTTTTCATCCTAGCGGGTATAATGAGCCATTTAATTTTTTTTAATATATATAGGAGCAGGCAAAAAGGGCAGTGAGCACCCAACTCCCATTGATTTTTGGTGGCATTTGGGCAACTAACTTCCATTAGAACCTTTGCAAATCTCCCCATATCTTTCATATCTCTTTTCATCTCCAAACATTTTTGGAATAAGGCCAAATTCAGAGATGAATCTAAACTAAGGCTGTCAAGTGATTAAAAATTAATCACAATTAATTGCACTCTTGTTAATATAATACCATTTATTTAAATATTTTGGATGTTTTTGCATTTTCAAATATGTTGATTTCAATTACAACACAGAAAAGTGTACAATGCTCACTTTATATTTTTTTATTACAAATATTTGCACTGTAAAAAACAAAAGAAATTTTTTCAAATCACCTCATACAAGTACTGTAGTGCAATCTCTTTATCATGAAAGTTCAATTTACAAATATAGAATTATGTACCAGAAAATTACTGCATTCAAAAATAAAACAACGTAAAACTTTAAAGCCTACAAGTCCACTCAGTCTGACTTCTTGTTCAGCCAGTCACTCAGACAAACAAGTTTGTTTACATTTACAGGAGATAATGCTGCCCGCTTGTTTACAATATCGCCTGAAAGTGAGAACAAACGTTCGCATGGCACTGTTGTAGCAGGCGTTGCAAGATATTTACATGCCTGATGTGCTAAAGATTCATATGTCCCTTCATCTTCAACCATCATTCCAGAGGACATGCGTCCATGCTAATGTTGGGTTCAGCTCGATAATGATCCAAAGCAGTGCAGACCGACGCATGTTCACTTTCATCATCTGAGTCAGATGCCACCAGCAGAAGGTTGATTTTCTTTTTTGATGGTTCAGGTTCTGTAGTTTCCACATCAGAGTGTTGCTTTTTAAGATTTCTGAAAGCATGCTTCACACCTCGTCCCTCTCAGATTTTGGAAAACACTTCCGATTCTTAAACTTTGGGTCGAGTGCTGTAGCTATCTTTAGAAATCTCACATTGGTACTTTCTTTGCATTTTGTCAGATCTGTAGTGAAATTGTTCTTAAAACGAACATGTGCTTGGTCATCATCCGAGGCTGCTATAATATGAAATACATGGCAGAATGCGGGTAAAACAGAGCAGGAGACATACTATTCTCCCCCAAGGTGTTCAGTCAAAATATAATTAATTTTTTTTAAGCATCATCAGCATGGAAGCATGTCCTCTGGAATGGTGGCCGAAGCATGAAGGGGCATACGAATGTTTAGCATATCTGGAACGTAAAAACGTTGCAATGCTGGCTACAAAAGTGCCATGTGAACTCCTGTTCTCACTTTCAGGTGACATTGTAAATAAGAAGCATTCAGGATTATCTCCTGTAAATGTAAACAAACTTGTTGTCTTAGTGATTGGCTGAATAAGAAGTAGGACTGAATGGACTTGTGGGCTCTAAAGTTTTACATTGTTTTGTTTTTGGGAGCAGTTATGTAACAAAAAAAATCTACATTTATAAGTTGCACTTTCATGATAAAGAGATTGCACTATGGTACTTGTATGAGGTGAACTGAAATACTATTATCTTTTTTTATAGTGCAAATATTTGTAATAAAAATAATATAAAGTGAGCACAGTGCACTTCGTATTTTGTCTTGTAATTTAAGTCCAATTATATTTGAAAGTTAATAAACTTCTATTGGTATTCTATTAACAGTGCAATTAAAACTGCGATTAATCCCGATTAATTTTTTCAGTTAATCGCGTGAGTTAACTGTGATTAATCGACAGCCCTAGCCTAAACTAATACATTTTACATTTTCTTGCAACCAACCCCATATAAATTACACTAATTTAGACTGATATGTAAATTACATCTCTATATGCACCACAATTGCCATTTAATTTAACTAATCCTGACAATAGCTTGAGAGGGTAGGTCCATTTTATAGATTGAAAAATTGAGGAACAAAAAAGTGAAGGCCATAATTCTCAAAAGCATTCACTAATTTTGTGTGCCCAGTTTTAGAAACGTAGAGGCTAGAGTTTCACTTTGCATATAGGCACAATATGTGGGCCAATACTTTTAAAGATTTTGACTTAAGTGACTTTCTAAAGACAGATAACAAATGCATGACTGTGCTAGAATTAGAATTAATGAGTGTTTGTTTTTTTGATGATACATTTATAAGATTATTCACATCTACTTTTCCAAATTCAACAGCAACAATATAACAAAAATAGCTTAAACATTTTAAAAAAATTAAATTATGAAAAGCAACTCTGGCATTTTTAAAACTGTTGATATTAAAACTCAAAATATTTAACGGGTCACTCATTTGTATCCACATCGGTTTCTGAACAAGACTGTGTAGCAGATCTAGCCTTTTTTTTTTTTTTTTTTTTTTTTTGTTCTATATGATCTTTCATGGCAAATGTGGAATTTAAGTAAGTACAGGCCCAAAGCCTCCACAAATTATCTTTTTATGGGAACTTCTTCCTGATGCTTCTCATGTCATGGAATTGATATCTATAAACACAAACACTTATTCACCCTTAAATAAATCACACTTCTTTCTAGCCATGGGAATGATTCTCTGTCACTAATAATAAAGATCAGATTGCTTCCTTGAGGATTCCTTTGTATCTACTTTTCTGTCCTTTTTATCAAACTCCTGAAGGCCATTTTTCATATAAATTAGCTCCTTGCTTTCAAACAGCAGAGCTATAGAAAACCAGGACTCCAGAAATCCTGCATGGTCCTCCCACTCTGCACTGCCTGGCAAGCCAATTAGCTTGATATTTTTATCACTAATCTGATTTGGAACTAATTATAAATCAGTATTTTACCAATCTCTTTTCTGTGATAAATGCCTCAGTCAACTATTATTAGATCTGTTCCTAGGACAGCTAAGTAGCCTCACATCCACTCCAAATCTTAGCTTTTCTTTATTCCCTATCCTGACCTCGAAGGTAGAGGGGGGAAACACACACATGCACAAACAAAAACAAACTCAGGGCTGGCCAGAAGTCTTATGGGTTCTTCTATATTCATGGCTGTAGTATCTGAGTGCTTTCTAGTAGTGCATTAAGTAATATGACTAGCATCACACACTTGTACTCTCAGCCTCCCTCGGGGAGAAGTGCATGCAGTGGATTGTTGCTTTTTGGAAATTTGTGTGTGTGTGTGTGTGTGTGTGTGTGTGTGTGTGTTTATAAAATACACGTTTTGCTAGTAAATCTGTGGCTACCTAGTACTTCATGGTCATCAAGCCCTATGAAATGCATGGTCATAAGTGGAGATAAAATGTAGGTGCTTCTTTTTGCTCCAAAATCATAGACTCATACCATTAGAAGGGGGAATGTAATGGGGTTTACAGACCCCAAACTAAGGTTATAGGAATGATGGAGTAATATTGGGCCAAGAACGCCCCACCTCTCAGCAGCTGCTGGGCATGTTCCCTATGGAGGACCTGCTTAAAAGGGAGCTCTGGAAGTTAGGTGGTGTGGGAGGAAAGGAGAGACTGGCTTCAATAAGGCTGGCTATAGTTGCTCAGACAGAGTGATTGACAGGAGAAGGCCTGAGACTGTGAGTAAGACTCAGGAGGAGCCCTGACCCCTCTCCACTTCTCCCTGACAAGGAGGAACAACTGGACTATGTGAATGAGCTGGGGAGCTTCCCCCTCACTCCCACTCAGCTGAGAATTGGGGTAATGAATTGTGACTTGGCTGACAGGCCTCCTGGACTGCCTGGAAGATCTATCCCATGACACAGAGAGACTGTTTGGCCGTGGCTTGACCACTAGGCCTGCTGTCACTCAAGCAAAACCTACTACAGAGAGATTTCCAGTTGGCCAGTAATTAAAGCACTTGTTTCTAGCTTTGAAAGTTCCTAAGATATCCAGCTTTATAGTCACAATATTTTCAGATACAGAAAGGCTATTTTAAGGTCACTATCAGAGTCCTGTACAACTGGACTTTGGCTTCATAGGTGGAAGGATGCAAAAAAGTCACCAAAATGTGTTTGAAGTCTTTCCAACATTTCTAAAACTGTTTCCCCTGAAAAATGTGTGTATTATTATTAATTATTATTATTTATTATTATTGAAGTAACTAGGGGTCTCAGTCATGGACCAGGACCCCATTGTGCTAGGTCAGGGGTGGGCAAACTTTTTGGACCGAGGGCCACATCTGGGTGGGGAAATTGTATGCAAGGCTGGGGCAGGGGGTTGGGGTGCGGGAGGGAGTGTGGGAGAGGGTGAGGTGTGCAGGAACGGCCTCAGGGCAAGAGATTGGGGCAGAGGAAGGGTGCAGGGTGTATGAGGGGTCTCAGGGAAGGGGGTGGGAGTGCAGGAGGGGTGTGGAGTGCAGGAGGGGTCTCAAGGCAGGGGTGCAGGAGGGGGTGTGGACTGCGGGAGGGAGCTCAGGGCAGGGGTTGGGGTGCAGCAGGGGGCTTAGAGCAGGGAGTTGGGGGGCGGGGTGCAGGAGGGGTTCGGGCTCTGGCCTGGCGCCGCTTACCTAAAGCGGCTCTGCGGTGGCAATCGTGTGCATTGGGGCCAGGCTCCCTGCCTGCCCTGGCCCCATGCCGCACCACTCCGGGAAGCAGCCGGCACCATGTCCCTGCACGGCCCCTGGGGAAGAGGGGGCACAGGGCCCCCGTGTGCTGCCCTTGCCGCGCCTCCAGGTATCTCCCCTGAAGCTCCCATTGGCTGCGGTTCCCTGTTCCTGGCCAATGGGAACTGTGGGGGGCGGTGCCTGGAGGCAAGGGCAACGCACGGAGCCCTCTGCCCGTCCCCCACCCGGGGCCGCAGGGACGTGGTGCCGGCCACTTCTGAGAGCGGTGCGGGGCCTGCGGCATCACTGGGGGCAATCCCGCAGGCCGGATCCAAAGCCCTGATGGGCCATAGTTTGCCCACCCTGTGCTAGGTGCTACACATACAAAATACATGATGTGTAGGTTGATACAATTTTTAAAAACACCTCTTTTTATTAATATAATGAAAATATGTATATATACTTTTTTTTTAAATAACAAATGTAAATCTAAGTGAGGGTGATACTATACTTATATAATCTCTGGCTTCATTAAATTTAAGGCGATAGGGCAGTGGCTATCAACCTTTTTTTTTTTTTTTTTTCATTTGCAGACTCCTACAAAATTTTGAATGGAGGTGCAGACCCCTTTGGAAATCTTAGGGGGTCCACAAACCACAGATTGAAAACCACAGCCATAAGGGGATGATTGTGATTATCTAGTTTGACTTCCTCCAAAACACAGGGCATAGAATATCTCCCAGTAATTCCTGCATCAAATCCATAATGTCTGGTTGAGCTAAAGCATATCGTTTTAGAAAAAACACCCACATTTGAGTTAGACTGCAAGTGATGGATAATCCACCACATCTCTTGGTAAATTGTTCCAATGGTCCTCTTGATTAAAAGTTTTACTTTATTTCCAGTCTGAACATGTCTCACTTCAACTTCCATCCATTTGATCTTGTTATGCCTTTGTCCACTAGATTAAAGTGCTATCAGAAATCTCCCCATGTAGGTACTTACACACTGTAATCAAGTCATGCTTTAACCTCCTCTTTGATAAAGCTAAATAGATTGAGCTTCTTAAATCTCTCACAGTTAGGGAGATTTTTCAGACCTCAAATCATTCTTGTAGCTCTTTTCTGAAGCCTTTCCAAGTTTGTAGGATCCTTTTTGAAAGTGTGGATACCAGAACTGGATACAGTATTCTACAATATCAAAGGGACACCAAGCTGTATGGTAAGATTAGGTCTTTGTAATTTTGTTTTTAAATAATTGATTATTTCCTATTTCCTTTTGAACTGGTCCATGTTCTGGGTTGCTTTTACTGAGGCTTGCTCCATTATGAAGGGTTTCTGAGTAGCAGCCGTGTTAGTCTGTATTCGCAAAAAGAAAAGAAGTTCTTGTGGCACCTTAGAGACTAACAAATTTCTTTGAGCATAAGCTTTCGTGAGCTACAGCTCCCTTCATCGGATGCATTCAGTGGAAAATACAGTGGGAGATTTATATACATAGAGAACATGAAACAATGGGTGTTACCATACACACTGTAACGAGACTGATCATCCGATGAAGTGAACTGTAACTCACGAAAGCTTATGCTCTAATAAATTTGTTAGTCTCTAAGGTGCCACAAGTACTCTTTTTCTTTTTGCGAATACAGATTAAGCACGGCTGCTACTATGAAACCTGATCACTTTCGGTGATTATTACCAGCAGGAGAGCGGGGTGGGGGGAAACCTTTTGTAATGATAATCAAGGTGGGCCATTTCCAGCAGTTGACAAGAAGTCTGAGGAACAGTGGGGGGAAAATGAACATGGGGAATTAGTTTTACTTTGGGTAATGACCCATCCACTCCCAGTCTTTATTCAAGCCTAAGTTAATTGTTTCCAGTTTGCAAATTAATTCCAATTCAGCAGTCTCTCGTTGGAGCCTGTTTTGAAGTTTTTTTGTTGTAGAATTGCAACTTTTAAGTCTGTAATCGAGTGACCAAAGAGATTGAAGTGTTCTCCGACTGGTTTTTGAATGTTACAATTCTTGATGTCTGATTTGTGTCCATTTATTCTTTTACGTAGAGACTGTCCAGTTTGACCAATGTACATGGCAGAGGGGCATTGCTGGCACATGATGGCATATATCACATTGGTAGATGCGCAGGTGAACGAGCCTCTGATAGTGTGGCTGATGTGATTAGGCCCTATGATCGTGTCCCCTGAATAGAAATGTGGACACAGTTGGCAACGGGCTTTGTTGCAAGGATAGGTTCCTGAGTTAGTGGTTCTGTTGTGTGGTGTGTGGTTGCCGGTGAGTATTTGCTTCAGGTTGGGGGGCTGTCTGTAAACAAGGACTGGCCTGTCTCCCAAGATCTGTGAGAGTGATAGGTCGTCCTTCAGGATAGGTTGTAGATCCCTGATGATGCGTTGGAGAGGTTTTAGTTGGGGGCTGAAGGTGATGGCTAGTGGCGTTCTGTTATTTTCTTTGTTGGGCCTGTCCTGTAGTAGGTGACTTCTGGGTACTCTTCTGGCTCTGCCAATCTGTTTCTTCACTTCAGCAGGTGGGTACTGTAGTTTAGAAGAATGCTTGATAGAGATCTTGTAGGTGTTTGTGTCTGTCTGAGGGATTGGAGCAAATGCGATTGTAACGTAGAGCTTGGCTGTAGACAACGGATCGTGTGGTGTGGTCTTGATGAAAGCTGGAGGCATGTAGGTAGGAATAGTGGTCAGTAGGTTTCCGGTATAGGGTGGTGTTTATGTGACCATCACTTATTAGCACTGTAGTGTCCAGGAAATGGAACTCTTGTGTGGACTGGTCCAGGCTGAGGTTGATGGTGGGATGGAAATGGTGGAAATCATGGTGGAATTCCTCAAGGGCTACTTTTCCATGAGTCCAGACGATGAAGATGTCATCAATGTAGCGCAAGTAGATTAGGGGCATTGGGGGACGAGAGCTGAGGAAGCATTGTTCTAAGTCAGCCATAAAAATGTTGGCACACTGTGGGGCCATGTGGGTACCCATAGCAGTGCCACTGATTTGAAAGTATACATTGTCCCCAAATGAGAAATAGTTACAACCTATCCTTGCAACAAAGCCTGTTGCCAACTCTGTCCACATATCTCTGTCCACATAGGACATACTCAAAGATCCAAAGCAGTGCGGACTGACACATGTTCATTTTTGTCATCTGAATCAGATACCACCAGCAGAAGGTTGATTTTCTCTTTTGGTGTTTTGGGTTCTCTAGTTTCCACATCAGAGTGTTGCTCTTTTAAGACTTATAAAAGCATGCCCCACACCTCATCCTTCTCAGATTTGGGAAAGCACTTCAGATTCTTAAACCTTGGGTCAAGAGCTGTAGCTATCTTTAAAAATCTCACATTGGTACCTTCTTTGCTTATTATCAAATCTGCAGTGAAAGTGTTCTTATATCGAAAAATATGTGCTCGGTCATCATCCGAGACTGCTATAACATGAAATATATAGTAGAATGCGGGTAAAACAGAGCGCGAGACACACAATTCTCCCCCAAGGAGTCGTCACAAATTTAATTAACACTTTTTTTTTAAATCAAGTGTCCTCAGGAATGGAGGCCAAAGCATGAAGGGGCATACAAATGTTTAGCATATCTGGTACGTAAATACCTTGTAATACCTGCTACAAAAGTGGCATGCGAAAACCTGTTCTCACAGTTAGTTCACATTGTAAATAAGAAGCGGGCAGCATTATCTTCTATAAATGTAAACAAAATTCTTTGTCTTAGCAATTGGTTGAACAAGAAGTAGGACTGAATGCACTTGTAGGCTCTAAGGTTTTACATCGTTTTGTTTTTGAGTGCAGTTATGTAACAAGTCTACATTTGTAAGTTGCACTTTTACGTTAAAGAGATTGCATTATGGTACTTGTATGAGGTGAATTGAAAAATATTATTTCTTTTGTTTATCTTTTTTATAGTGCAAATATTTGTAATATAAAGTGAGCACTGTACACTTTGTATTCTGTGCTCCCCTCAAACTGCAGCACAAGAGCAGGGCCGTCCCGTATTCTGTAATTGAAATCAATATATTTGAAAATGTAGAAAAACATCCAAAAAATGTAATAAATTTTAATTGGTATTCTATTGTTTAACAGTATGATTAAAACTGAGAATAATCGTGATTTTTAATCGTGGTTAATTTTTTGAGTTAATCGCATGAATGAGTTAACTGCAATTAATCGACAGCCCTAGTTCTTTTTATTCACTAAATTCTAGTGCCATATAATCAGTTTCTGTAACTCTCTATAGCAGTTGGTAGTGATATTAACAGCAGTCTGTTTCTTTACTGTTTTCAACCAAGTAACTATTTTCTACAAAAAAAAAACCAGGAGTACTTGTGGCACCTTAGAGACTAACAAATTTATTAGAGCATAAGCTTTCATGGGCTACAGTCCACTTCATCAGATGCATTGAATGGAACATATAGTAAGAAGATATATAATATCACAAATACAGAGAAGATGGAATTTGCCATAAAAACTGTAAAAGACTAATTAAGATGAGCTGTTATCAGAAGGAGAAAAAAAACTTTTGTAGTGATAATCAAGATGGCCCATTTAGACAGTTGACAAGAAGGTGTGAGGATACTTAACATGTGGAAATAGATTCAATATGTGTAATAACCCAGCCACTCTCAGTCTCTATTCAAACCCAAGTTAATGGTATCTCATTTGCATATTCATTCAAGCTCAGCAGTTTCTCATTGGAGTCTGTTTCTGAAGCTTTTCTGTTGCAGAATTGCCACCCTTAAGTCTTTTACTGAGTAGCCAGAGAGGTTGAAGTGTTCTCCTACTGGTTTTTGAATGTTATGATTCCTGATGTCAGATTTGTGTCCATTTATTCTTTTGCATAGAGACTGTCTGGTTTGGCTAATGTACATGGCAGAGGGGCATTGCTGGCACATTACTCTACAGAACCTCTGCAAATTGTGACAATTGACATGAACTCCAGACTAACCACTGAAGCCGGGAGCAGCGGAGCTGAGTCTCAAAGCCCTAAGTCCTGTTGCTCCCTGAGCCCATGGGCAGAGTTGGGAGGCATAGAGGGTGTTGCCCCCCTCAAACTGCAGCACAAGAGCAGGGCTGTCCTAGAGGCAGCTCCACCCCCCACCCCAACTCCTTCTCTCCCTGCCCTCTGACCAGGTAATAGGTGGGAAGCCGGAGCTGGGCAGAGCGGGGCAGCTGCTGCGGCTGGTGCCATGGAGCAGGCAGCTACAATAGTCCCTCGTCTCCCGCTGTTGCTCGTGCTCAGGGTTGAAGCTGCTGCTCAGCTCCCAACCCCCTTTGCTCTCGCAGAGGCAGCTGATAAGAGCCACCAAGGTGTGGGGATCCTGCTCTGAGGCTGGCAGAGTCCTCCGGGAACAGGGACTGCAGGGGAGTCCTCCTGGCACACAATCCCTAGTATCTTCTGTGACGGGTTGGATAATAGAAACCCCTTTGGGACTGCCACCTGATGTGTCTAGACTACCTCTGAGCCTGTTTTCCGTGCCAGCGACTTCATTACCTTGCCTTGTTTGAGCCAGACACGCCTGCCTACTGCAAACACAGATCCAAGTCTAAACCACATCCTCCACAAGCTGCAGGCTTAACTGAAAACAGCTTAAGAAGTATTCCTGTCTCCAGCACTCAGATACCCAGCTCCCAATGGGGTCTAAACCCTAAATAGTTCCATTTTCCCCTGTATAAAGCTTATACAGGGTAAACTCATAAATTGTTCACCCTCTATAACACTGATAGAGATATGCACAGCTGTTTGCCCCCCTTCCAGGTATTAATACTTACTCTGGGTTAATTAATAAGTAAACATTGATTTTATTAAATATAAAAAGTAGGATTTAAGTGGTTCCAAATAATGACAGACAGAATAAAGTGAATTACCAAGCAAAATAAAATAAAACATGCAAGTCTAAGCCTAATACAGTAGAAAACTGAATATCGAGAAAATCTCACCCTCAGAGAGGTTTCAGTAAGCTTCCTTCACAAACTGGACTCCTTTCTAGTCTGGGCACAATCCTTTCCCTTGGTACAGTCTTTGTTCCAGCTCAGGTGGTAGCTAGGGGATTTCTCATGACTGCAGCCTCCTTTGTTCTGTTCCACCCCCTTATACATCTTTTGCACAAGGCAGGAATCCTTTGTCCCTCTCTGGGTTCCCAGCCCTCCTTCTAAATGGAAAAGCACCAGGTTTAAGATGGATTCCAGTACCAGGTGACAAGATCACATGTCACTGTAAGACTTCATTACCCACTTGTCAGCACACAGGTATACAGGAAAACTTACAAGTAAACAGAGCCATTTACAACCAGTTGTCGTGGTTAATGGGAGCCATCAAGATTCCAAGCCAAGATTAATGCTCACACTTTGCATAATTACAATAGGACCTCAGAGTTATATTTCATATTTCTAGTTTCAGATACAAGAGTGATACATTTATACAAATAGGATGACTACACTCAGTAGATTATAAGCTTTGTAATGATATCTTATAAGAGACCTTTTGTATGAAGCATATTCCAGTTACATTATATTCACACTTATTAGCATATTTTCATAAAATCATATGGAGTGCGTCACACCTTCTTCCTACACCCTGAGCTACCCCCCTGCCCTCACACAGCCCCTAGACACTCCTCTTCCAGCTCCCTGAGCTACCTCCCTGTCTGCACACAGCCCCTAGCTATCCCCTTCCTACACCTTGAGCTACCCCCTTCCTGCATGCAGCCCCTAGTTACCTCCTTCCTGCACCCTAAGCTGTTTTCAAACTTTTTGAGCTGAGCCCACCACCTTTGAATTATAATTTTTGATTGCACTCCCCCCAACTCAGACAGGCTGGATGGCCTGCTAAGGTGAGTCAGGGGATGGAAGTGGCACCCCTCCCTGGACTCCACCGTGCGGAGCTAGCTCAAGCCCTGCTGGCCTCTGCTCCCCCTAAAATAGAAGCCAAACTACGCCTATGCCCCAGGCCCCTGCCCCGAGGGCCCCCCCCCATGCTGGGTCCTGGAGTTTTTATAGCATGTTGGGTGAGGGGGGGAGGCTCGGAAAGAAAAAGGTTGAGAACCCCTGCTCTAAGTGTCCCTACACTCTGTTTGCCAGAAACTGGGAGTGGCCAACAGGGGATGAATCACTCGATGATCGCCTGTTCTATTAATTCCCTCTAAAGCACCTGGCATTGACCACTGTCAGAAGACAGGATATTGGGCTAGATCAGAGATTCTCAAATGCGGACACTGTGGCCGCATGTGGCTACCAGGGGCTTTTCTTGCGGCCACAATAGCCTCCTGGAAGTCGGGGGAGGAGCAAAGCAATGGAGCCTCCCCTAGGGCCACAAGCAGGGCCCAGCCCCCCTCTGGAGCCACAAACGCCAGAGGAGCAGGCAGCAGTGAGTTCCCTACCTTCCTGGGGGTGGTGAGGTGCAGGCTTCTGATGTCAGCCCTGGGGTGAGAGGCAGCAGGATCCAGTCATGGGTCTTTGGATTCTGGCCCTGGACCAGGTCCTCGGCTCACCCGCCCCTGGCCCCTGCTGTCTCCCTACCCACCTCCCCATCCAGGGCTTAATTTGTCCACTGGTTTGCCAGGGCTGAGTAAGTCTGCTGTGGAAATTGATATTTGTATGTTTGTTCATATCACTTTTCACTGCAGACTTACTAGCTAGCTGGGAGGCTGTGAAAAGCGATATTAATATACAAATATTACTTTTGGCAGCACCAGACTTACTAACAGTCAAGTCTTTTTTTTAAAAAAAGCAACCAAATAGCAAAGAAACAACAAAAAGAGATACGAATGTGCAAAGCACCTTATTGGTTTTCTATCTGTTTAGGTCCAATAGAGAATAGAGACAACTGTACATTATTTTTATTATTGAATCTGAAAAAACCCTACATAAATAACTTACACTGATTTGGACATGTATATGTGCTATTTGTTTGTTTGTTTTTCTAAAGTTAATTAAGTATTTTAGGAAAATTGTCAGAGCAGCCTCCAGAAAGAGTTGTTAGCCGCACTTGAGGCCACCCAAGATTTGTTGAGAGAATCCCATGGTTAGATGGACCATTGGTCTGACCCCAGTATGGCTCTTCTTATATTATACTAGCTGAGTGTGAACTCCTGGCCCCCACTGAAGTCAATGAAGATTATTGACTGCATGAGGCCAGGCTTTCATCTTAAATGTTTAAAAGTATACAGGGGATTAACAGACAAAACTGGTACAGTTTAACAAAATAAAACACAAGAATGAATACTTTTGACAAGCATGTGTATTAAATGTACATTATATCCAATACTATTTTTATGGGTCCCCTGCCTCATTCAGTGAACAGAGTGGACAGTGCTCTGGGAATGAATAGTAATTAATGATGCTGTGGAAAAAATAATATGTGAACATGTAATTAAAAAGTGTATCATAATGCATACGCATAAAGGGGGGTGAATTAAGAATGCATTGGCATTTCCTAATGTTTGAGTGCTGGTCTTTTCAGTTTCAATGTTCTTTTAACATAGTTTTTTAAAATGAAATTTCGTAGATTTTTTAAAAAAAGTATACCGGAAAAAATAAAAAAATTCCACCACGTGGAAACACATTGACTCCCACATGGTCCATCAGCAAGGTTAGAACCGTTAGGTCCACAGCACAGACCTCTGCCACTTGAGATAACAGAGTAACTGTTAGCAACAGCAGGTTGTCATAATTTAAAGGGGTCAGCCACTAGTGGAAGATAAGGCATTTTGCTAGTGGGTTTCACAGCTATTTGCTGACAGCACAGGAATGTTGAAACTCAGCAATCCTGGGTTCTATTCAGGTTCTGAGGGGAGTGTACTGTATGCCCCTCCCCAGCTGACTCCTTCTGTCCAGGCACATCTAGCTTTTCCTTGTCCCAGTCTTCCCTGATTCCCTTGGCTCCTTGTCACAGTCCCAGCCTCACACCAACTCTCCCCTTGGCTCATTGTTCCACTCTCAGTCCCCCTACCTCATCTCCATCCTCCCACCCCAAGTTCCACATCCCCAGTCCTTACTCTGCTTCCTCATCACCAGTCCTCCTCACCCTCTGGATCCCGCAAGCTTGGATCTTTCACTCGTATGCATTTCAGACTTGCAACATCCTCATTCGTCTCCTCATGGCAGGGCACCAGCATTAGGACTATGGCAGCACAGGAGAGACAGGACTCCTGCTGTCCACCCCATGCTCAGAGCCAGTGGCCCTGTGCTCTGCCCAGCTGCCATTACAGGGAGTCCTGCTATCCCCTGAAGCCTTCGGCGGCACATGCTCAGTGCAGATTGAATCTTTGGAGCATTTAGAGCCAACTTTGGAGGCTCCAATGAGCAGTTGTAAACTAAAACTTTCAGATATTTATAACTTTACCATTTTGTGCAGATTCTGATGGAAAAGACACATTCTTGACACAAGGTACCCCATATGCCAAATTACAAGTCCCTGTTCCAAAGCATGACACAGTGGAGCTTTTCAATTAAATGTACAAATCTGCAACATTGGCAATGTATTTTACCCTATCCTTGTTCTCAGGAATGCTGAAACTATATGTGTGCTGAAATCAAAAAAAAATCAACATCTGGCATGGAAAAATTCAGTTAAATTTTGGCAAAATTATAAGTAACCGAGAAATACAAAGAGAACTAACTTAACTATAGGCATTGCTACCCATGCCATCTATAATTTGTGTGTGTGTGTGTTCGGATCTGCTGCTTACGTTGGAATTGGAGAGCTAGATACTGTACCAATCATTGCCCTGCAGTACTTTATAACTGGGGAAGCACCTCTTCGGTGAGGCAAGGGACTTTTTAATGGTCTGCTCTTGGTGATGAAGCATTTCAGAGGGATTCATGGAAACTGGTGCTTCTGATGGACCATTACTTTGATGGATGGTGTAGTACTCTTTCTTTTGTTTTTCATCATCAATTAGTTGGCTCCCTGTCATCTTCTTCCTTTGTTTCATTGTCACAGGTCTTCTTGGCTTTTTGATTATGTGCAAACTGCTGGAACTTATGGTGGACATTCAGTGCGGAAGGTAATTGACTACACAAGAATTCTTAAGATTTTATTAGAAGATTCTGTTCGAGAAAAAAGGGTTTTTTTCCTTTAACACAGCATATGCAATATCTTGGACAATAGATTTTTTTCCCCCGTTTTTGCCCTCAGGGATTGATTCAAGCATCGCCCATCATGAAGAAATTTGTTATTTTTTGTAGAGAAATAATTTTAATTTTGACTGAGCTGTCTGCATCCAGGGCAGCCGAGCAGCATATTGAGGTAACTGCTTGAGTTTGCACCAGTGTTGGTCACTGAGGTTCTGAATGTTCTGGGATAAATTAATTCTACAACCCATATTTTGAGCCCATCTCCCCCTTGCTGGAGAAAACTATTAGGATTGTTAGCTAGTGGAGATTGTCAATAACCCCTTTAAGAAAGGCAGAGTACTGAGCACTCTTAAGAACATGTGTGATGAGCTTTCCTCAAGAAAACATCATTTCATGACTATAATTTGGCCAACTATAGACCAATATATAATCTTGTACTTTTGATTAAGAACATGGAGCGAAGACAATTATGGTGGGACAGTTCCGAGTATCTAGATGTGTTAAATGGCCTTGTCAATCTGGTTTTATACTAAATTTTAGCATTGAGACTGCGCTCATTGATTATCTTGTCCTGATGACAGACGAAGATGAGGTGTCCATGCTATTATTGTTAGATCAATCAGTTGCCTTTGATAATGTTTTTCGTGTGCCTTTGATGCTGTTGGTCACAATGTGTTGACTCATTTATAGAGCGGATCAGGAGTAGATGGGATTGTTTTCTAGAGGCTTCATCTTTTTCTCTCAGATTCCAAAGGACAGTTTAAGGTAATTGCTGCTGTGTCTGTGGGTTCTTTATGTTATGTTCCAGAAGGTTCTACTTATCTTCCCTCTGGTGAACATGGGATCATTAGGAAGGTTACTGAGGAGGCACAGATTGAGGTGCTTTTGATATAATATCGCTGTATGCTATCTTTCCATTTCAACTGACTCTAAGGGCGCAGCTAATTTTCTTCCTCAGTGTCTATTGGTGATTAGGACATGGATGAGAGCAAACTGGCTGAAGCTCAATCCAGAGAAGACTGAATGGTGTTGACAGGTTGGGAGAAAAAAACTAGGAGATAAGGTAAAGGTTAGATTGGCTCTTCTTATTGAAGATGTGTGACCAACTTTTCAGTCAAGCTTTCAATTTGTGGGTCTTATTAAGTCTCACATCTGTAGCAGGATACTACTGCCCAGCAACCTGTGTTGGCTAGCTTGTAGGATTCCAAGTGGGGCTTACATTTTCTTATTTCTTCATTTTAAATTATAAACTTAATGTTATTTCTATTACATTTTTAGTGTTCATATCAGGTATGTATTGTCTGGTTTTTATTTTGACAAGTACTTATATCTGCACCTATTTGAAAAAATTGAGAGGATTTTAAATTTAAACCGGGGTCTTTTTGCTTGTCAAGTTTTGTGTCTAAAATGTCTCATAAAATCTGTGACTAATACTATAAATATAGTAACTATGATTGAATACAGTAGGTCACTGGTAACAGCACAACAGAGAAGGAACAGTGTGCAAACATGACATCATCATAATATAAATGTCACAGTTCTTCATATAGGGATAATTTACTAGCGCACACTAGCACCATGGATAGCTCCTTGCCATTTATTCTCTCTCTTTGAAGAAGTATGCTGTATTTTGGAGGGATTTATGCAAGCAACATAGCTTTGTTCTGATCTATTATATGTCTTACAAAATCGAAGGTGCCCAAACATTTACTGCACTAGCTAGGGTAAGGAAGAATTCTTCTAAAAATAACTACATGAATATTTAATTTGATAGTAAGCGTGCTGTGACTAACCTGTGGAACAAAGAGGCTGTGAGATAAGTGACAGCACAATAATAAGAAGGTATTCTTGTTTGACCTTTAAACGAATGCAAAATGAAATAAATTTGCTGTATCCTTGTTGTACAGCTGAACATTAATAAAGGTATATAATAAATATTATTCTACAGCCACTAGTTCCAGGAGGTGTATTGATTCACTGTAGGGAAAAAAACCTAACATTCAATTTTCCGTGAAACAAGGCAATATCATTAGAGAAAGCACTTTTAGAAATGAATTACTCTGTGTTAAATTGTAGAGAGTTATGCTAGTAATGGGCTAAGTGACTACTAGTGTCAATTAAGACAAGCTCTGGAATGCTAATCTGGTTGCATTTTCAGATGCAATGAAAGCAGCTCTCAAAGGCTTGCTTCAAATGGAACAAAATTAATGGAATGAAAGGAAATATATCCTTTAAAAATAAATAAGTACATGGTAGAAGTAACCAAAAAAGATTTCTGAACCCTGCCACTTGAAAAAACTAAATGCTAACAGTTTGCCATGATCTCTCAAGAATGCAGAAAATCACTCATATCCTAAAACATTACAAGAAATAAAAAGTAAATAGTATCTATTTGTCAGAAAATTGCTAATCTATCTTTTATGATTTCTCTTTTTATCACCATGCAATCTGCTGCAGTGAGAACTCTAGAGTTCCAAAGAGGAAAAGCAAAAATAAGGCCAGAGTAGCATTTCCCAGAATTTCTCCATTATTTATGGAACACACATGAAAATTTGGAAGAATCTTCTTTAGTAGTAATTGGAGAACAAAATATTCTAAATTTCTTAGTATCATAAAATGTATTTGTTTAGCGTAATCTTTGATATTTTTCAAATCAACGTCTAACAGACTAAAGAATCCTAGGCTATACTATGCATTTATATACTTGCATTTGATGATGTTCGCTTTGTATTAAAGTAGTAAACTGAAATAATTTTAAATTTGTAATTTAATGTAATGCTCATAAAAGTGAAGAGTGGATAGCCATCATTTGATTCCAGGCATAGGAGAAGCAAGCATCATGCAAACTTTCCATGAACAGCTGTGCCAAGGCACCCCAAGCTTGACCCATAACAGCTCTTCCTATCTGAGTCCTGATCCTCTCTCATTTTATTTTCATTGGAGATAAATTTTATTACATGATGACAAAAACAACATTGCAAATATAGTACATGAAATTTTTGATATTTGAATATAGTTATATTAGTTTTATTATTTTTTTAATTAATCTTCTAATGTAGTGTTGAAATTCAACTATATAGTGCTTTCCCAAAAATGAAAAAAACAAACCAAAAAAACCCAACAAAACACTCAGATATTTTAAATCTCGGTTGGAACATTTTTATTCTGACCTCACTTGGTATAAAGCGAGAATTGTGTTGCTAGATAAATATTGGTATTTTTAGAAAATGATTATTTTAATGTAGGTGTTTTGGGGACTTCTAAGAGCCCCTCTTCTTTTTCATTTGGGTGAAAACAGGTAAGTTTGAGCCTATTTCCAGCTGTATCTCCCCCCCCTTGAATCATGAGTCTGGGGCTCCCACATAAAGCCCCTGATCAGAAGGTGCATATGATGGCAGAGTCATGTGACTTCTATAAGAAGTGGCTGCCTTTCTCACCTTCAGAGACCAGGATTGGGATGTAAGTGGAATAGGAGTCAACTTTATCACTGTGCCACAGTGCCAGTTAGATTTTAAAGCTGAAATCTAATAAACTAGATTTGTCAATTGATAAGTATTATAACCAATATTTGAATGAAATTTAATTAAAATAATTTTTTTTATTGAATCCAGAGAGTGCTAGCTTATAACTTTTAGCACTAGGTTCTTTTCAGGTCTACTTTTACCTTGGACAGTATTTCTCAGATCAAGACATTTGGTTATTCTTAATGAATCAACAGCTTACTAACTCACCCAGAACAATCAAAAGTTCATCAATCAAATGTAGATACAACCAACTATCTTGGCATGTACTGAACAGAAAATATACATGCAGTCTTGTAAGCAATTAACACAGGTCAGTGCTGGGGCCCAGCAGCTATACCAAGGAACACTACAAATCTCCAAGATTTCTTAAAACATTTATTTATAATCATCAGATATCAATTCTTTAGTTGCTCTAATACATTTATTACTCTTCCAGGAATTCTCCAATGAGAAAGGATGCATATGTCTATTTTAATGGCATGTTACAAAAGGGAGTACTTTAAAACATCAAGAGCAATTGCTTAAAGTTATTGGTTAATTCTCCCTTAGGCCAATTTGCTTGTGTGTATAAAGAAGAAACATACGTTAGTTGGTTAAAATCCAAAGTATGGTTACTTGAGGTCTCACTTGAAAGAGTAGACTCAACAAGATAACTCTTATTTATATTAAAGAACACAAAGAAAAATACAATCTCTGAAATGAAATTTCTCTGCTGCTGCTTCTTCTTTTGTCTTATTAACCCTGGAAGAGGGGAGAGCTATCCATGAGGCTGGTCTAAGTGTCTGATAGCACTTCTGGATTCTGCAGCTTATTTGTGTGTTTAGTTAACTCTTTTCTTAGTATTTTACCCTGGAGGAAGGGAGAACCATGTGGTTCAGCTAGTTCTGGGGTCCCACATAGTGACTTCAGTTTTACAGGTTTCAGAGTAGCAGCCGTGTTAGTCGTATTCGCAAAAGAAAAGGAGTACTTGTGGCACCTTAGAGACTAACAAATTTATTAGAGCATAAGCTTTCGTGAGCTACAGCTCACTGCATCGGATGCAGTGAGCTGTAGCTCACGAAAGCTTATGCTCTAATAAATTGTTAGTCTCTAAGGTGCCACAAGTACTCCTTTTCTTTTTTCAGTTTTACATACATTGCCTGGGATTTTGTCAGAGTGGGGCCACCTTCTTGTTTTTATCAGACATTTATCAACTCAGAGCTCAGATTTCCTCTCTCTCTCTCTGCTGCTCTTGTCGGTATATAACAAATGTCTTCAATAATTTTCTTAGTCAGGGATTTTTTGTTTGTTTGTTTAATTTCAAGGATTGTATTTCAGTAATAGCCTGGACTATGAACTGGAATATCACTTTTTAAGCAATTTCTTTCAACATTTCCCAGTTATACCCTGGTTATGTGCTTATATCTTTCAACATTCCTTTTTTTCCTTCTTGTGCTGTACCATTCATTCTACTTCCGCAGTACATCAATCATTTAGAATTAAAACAAAAATCCCTTAAATTTCCTCTCAATTTAGCTGATGTAGTCTGTGCATTGTTTGGTTATATCTTTTACCTTTCTTTTCACATGGTTAGGGCTTAAATAACATGAGACATTATTGACATACATAGAGATGGTTTATCTGATTCATAAGGAAGAGAAACTTACTGCTTCTAATTTGGGGTGAAAGACATACTGAAGGAACAAAACAGATTATTCACCTATGGAAAGATGGTGCTTTTGAGTCAGAAAGCAAACACATGTAGTTTCACATTTGGGTGAAAGCTAGGTTGGTTTGGACTTCTTAATTTTTCCAGTTCCCACAGTAAAGTTATTTCTAGTTGGATTAACTCCTACAGTTTCTTTACTCATCTCTGGTGCTTGGTTAACACATATACTCTGCACAGTAAAAAAGGGCGGTTATTGTTGTCTGTCACCCTGTAGCTAGACCAAGGAAGAGATGGAATATTCATCCACCAGTAAATTATTAGTCTTTGGTCTGAGGATCTAACAATAGTTGGAAGACTCGTTATCAAACTTTCTCTTCATGGGGAATGTGTACTTCAGCTTCAGTTTAACTGATATTCCCCAGACAAGATGACCCACCTGTTGGATGTGAATATTGGTTCCCAGTGCCTTTAGCTCCAACAAGAAGCTAGTTTTGGATAATCCATAGGGGCGTGTGGTTGTAATGTTGGCTAACACAGATAGATAGTTTCCTGATGAAAAGGGGCAGAAAGAAAAGGGGCTGTTAATCTTTTCAGGGCATATTTGACAACTATACTTCTTCCAGGCGAAAGGTCATGGAAAAGGCTTGTTTGTGAAGGTCTTAGCTAGAAAAGGCCTAGGAAGATATGTGTAGAGGAGCTGAAGGAAGTCCTGGGGTAAAGACCTAATATAAAAGGCAACCTAAGCAATGTCAAAAGTAGCTCTGATGGAACAATGACATAGATGCATGAGCTTAGAGCAGATGGCTATTTCACTAGTTAGGGCCTTAGAGGGAGGGTCTGAGCTACCTTGTATCTTTTTGCAGTGTCCATTGTAAGAGATGAGTAGATAACTCTCTTACCAAAGGTGATGGATTGATTGCAGTCCTAGGGAGAAGTCTGTGAGGAGCACCTGTAGTAAGAGGAGAAAGATTACTGTGGATTGAGGCCATAAGAGCTGAGGAACTCTTTTTAAACATGGGGAAAAGGGCTTACTTCAGCACAGGGAAGGGTTATGGGGAGTAGCATTCCCTGAAGCTGGGACAAGGGCCCAGCCATTGAAACAAGGTTAACAGATTCATAGATTCCAAAGCCAGAAAGGACCATTCTGATCATCTTGTCTGACCTCCTGTATAACACTGTCAAGGTTCCTTCCCCACTCTGAACTCTAGGGTACAGATGTGGGGACCTGCATGAAAGACCCCCTAAGCTTATTCTTACCAGCTTAGGTTAAAAACTTCCTCAAGGTACAAACTTTGTCTTGTCCTTGAACCTATGCTGCCACCACCAAGCGGGTTAAACAAAGAACAGGGAAAGAGCCCACTTGGAGACGTCTTTCCCCAAAATATCTCCCCAAGCCCTACACCCCCTTTCCTGAGGAAGGCTTGTTAAAAATCCTCACCAATTTGCATACGTGAACACATACCCAAACCCTTGGATCTTAAGAACAATGAAAAAGCAATCAGGATCTCAAAAGAAGAATTTTAATTAAGGAAAAAGTAAAAGAATCACCTCTGTAAAATCAGGATGGTAAATACCTTACAGGGTAATCAGATTCAAAACATAGAGAATCCCTCTAGGCAAAACCTTAAGTTACAAAAAGACCCCAAAACAGGAATATACATTCCAGAACCTATTTTACCAGCCATTAACGCAAGGAAATAACACATTTCTAGCTAGATTACTTACTAACAAGTTCTAATACTCCATTCCTGTTCAGCTCCCAGCAAAAATATCACATAGACAGATAGACAGAACCCTTTGTCCCCCCCACCCCGCTTTGAAAGTATCTTGTCTCCTCATTGGTCGTTTTTGTCAGGTGCCAGTGAGGTTATCTTAGCTTCTTAACCCTTTACAGGTGAAAGGGTTTTGCCTCTGGCCAGGAGGGATTTTATAGTTCTATATACAGAAAGGTGGTTACCCTTCCCTTTATATTTATGACATCTCCTCATTGGTCATTTTGGTCAGGTGCCAGTGAGGTTACCTAAGCTTCTTAACCCTTTACAGGTGAAAGGGTTTTGCCTCTGGCAGGAGGGATTTAAAGGTGGTTACCCTTCCCTTTATATTCATGACAAACACATACCATAGAACTTCCCCAGAATAATCTTGATTTAAAAATTGTCAGTGATGGAGAATCTACAACAACAATTGGCAAGTTGTTCCAATGGTTAATTATTCAGTTAAAAATGTATGCCTTAGTTCAGTGGTTCCCAAACTTATTCTGCTGCTTGTCCAGGGAAAGCCCCTGGTGGGCCGGGCCGGTTTGGTTACCTGCTGCGTCTGCAGGTTCGGCCAATCGCGGCCCCCAGTGGTTGCGGTTCGCTGCTCCAGGCAATGGGAGCTGCTGAATTTGTCTAGCTTCAACTTGAAGAGTCTCTGCATTTAGCGGCCCAGGGGAAGACCTCTGTCACAAACAGGAGAATACTTTGGGCATGAAGACAACCATTGTGGCTGTGAAAAAGAGTGGACTTGTTTTGTTTATTTGCTTAGATCCTTTGATTTTCCCTGGAAGGGGAGATTTATAATTTAGCTGGAGAACCAAGCTGCCTCAACAGACCAGACCAACCTACAAATAGGGAGAGACTGTGTACTTGAAGGGAAACAGAGATGCAGAGTGTGGGAAACTGAAGCACGGACAACTTGCTTATCCTATTCTGGGATCTGATTTATAGGGGAGAAACAAAATCAACCTCTTGTTTACTATGTTAGCAGGGGTAGGCCAGTAGCAGCCTGTCTTGAACACAGACTTTAATCACTGATGCCTTCATTTAGTACCATCACCAACCTTAAGGACTGAAGGGATTTGTGTTGGGCTGGTAGAGGACTCATTCAGTTTGTGAATGCATATCAATGAAACAGGTGTAAATAAATTTGATAACTTTAAATTATGTAAAATTGCATTCCATCTACTGTGCTATAGAGGATAGTGATTTCTTAATCAGGATATCTGCCCCTCATGTCACTCTTCGGGAAGTACAAATGTACTAACTAACAAGATAACTGTATCTGAGGAGATAATTGGGGATTAAATATCTAATCTGCAGAATATTGCAAATAAATCTTAAAACGTTTCAATACTTAAAGAATCACTGGAACGGCTGATGCCACCTTTTTATATAATGGTCAAGATATACAAATGACCAATCTGTCTTTAAAACAAAATATTTTGGTCCTCTGAAGGCTTTGTCTGTCCCCACTTCTAATTACTAGCCCCACCATCTCTTTAGAGTTTGTTTTCATCTCATCTTGTGTGGTGTTATACACCCTCAATCTGTATTGTCTTCAGAGGGTGAGGGTCCTCAGAACCGCCCTGCATATAGCATCATCATCCTGCTGAATTCTCCCTCAAAGAGAAGCAGCACTGGGGCTGTGAGAAGGATTTGTCACCTCTGTAAAGAACAGGGCAACTAGGAGAGGGCTAGGAAGAATCTCTGAGAGCAGAGAATAGAGAGATGGCCATAGCAGAGGGACTGTCTCTTGTCTTTAAAAAATATAGGATCAGTAAAATGTCTAATATTTAAAATTCAGCTGGTACAGTTAAAAATTAAAGATTAAGTGTTATATTATGAATGTTAAAGTGACAGAAAAATCCTAAAAGCTAGTAGCATCCTATCCGTAAGAACAGAAATCTCATGATTTCTCAATTTTTGTTACGACTAAAAGCTACTCTTGCACGCTATGAGAGTTCTTAGGAAGATAAGTAACAAAACTAATGCAAAATATGTATGCTTACATTTATGTATAGAGTAAGGTTTGATAAAATAACTGCAGTTTTCTAAATCAAGAATGTAAGAGCACATTCCTGCCTATTGGCCTTTGTATTTGTACTCTTATAAAATGCTGTCAGTACATCAATGTTAAAAATTTAATTGCACAAAAGTCAGAAAATTCATAATAAAGGTTTCTATGGCAACCTCAGCTCAGTAGCTCAATTCAGCAACCTTTATTATTTCATTACATAATTGCAGAACACATATTTAGTAAAACAATGTTATATTACAAAAGTACTATGTAACCATAAAGTTGTACATATATCACATCTTATTGATAGATTTTCTGGAAGGGCTGTACAAAAAGAGCAGTTCTCTTCAATTATATTAGGGACAGTATGTATTAAAAAAATAGTTAAATTATCAGGACATTGAAGTGATAAATCCAATACCAAACTAACTGAAATCCTGGGAAACATCTAGACTGACACATCCTTCAACTTCTAAGGCTCTGTGAAGAATTCATATCTGATATCTTGACATCAGAGATAAAGTAGAAGTCATAAGTGAAGTCTAACACTTAATACAAATGATAGATATTTGCTTTTCCAATGATTTGCATAAACACCCGTTACTTCTAGTTAGAAACTTGTCAAACTGTTCACAATCTCCACATTATAGGATTACATAACTTCCAGAAGAGTGTCACATTAGCTAGTGTTAGCTGAATATATTGTGAAAGCCCCTATTGTAATGCATTAAAATCGAAAATTTACCTATGCAACTACAATCTCAGGCTTAATGGTGCAACACCATGTTTACTTTTTTAAAGAAAAACAGACTGGAGAAATAATGATTTTCACTAAATACTCATCAAACAAAGCAAAAATTACAGTAAAATCTGCCTTAGAGACTACCTCTGAAGAGAGGTCCCTGTCACGACCGACTACTTGCAGAGGCCACAGAACACAGCTGCTCTCTGGTCTGCAAACCTTTGAAGAGGACCATCTCTTACAAGAGGCCACTTTTGCTAACTCCCATGCGTGGTAGCTCTTGGAAGGTTTTACTGTACTTGGAAAACTTTCCACTAGTCCCTGGGCTAAAAATCTTTGAAGTTCCATCCTGAAAGGTCTCTCATTGAGAATAGGAGTGCAAAACGGAAATACTATTTCAATTTGTAAAGCCACTGAATAGGATGGAATATCAATGTTAAAGTTCATATCAGGAGAATAATAATCCAAATTGTTAGTTTTTTCCCCTCATATAATCTGTATTAGGCATTTGTACCAGGACTGAAATACTGAATATGAATTTGAACTTAACTCCTATGATGCCTGCATACTGAAAGAGTATGCCTTTCCTAGACCACGAATATTCATATGGTACTCACTGTACCACACGGACGTTCTATAGTATATGACCTGAGGAGACTGAAATTCCTACACCCCTGGGAGCAACAACTTTGAATCCTAGTAGTCATCTTGGTTTATTCTTCTGAAATAGATACATTGAATATGATGAAGTTTCCTGTGAAGTTTTTCAGATGAGATATAAACAAAAATCTAAGATTCTAAATAACCCTCTTATTCTTTCAAGTAAGCATTTGTCCTTGTGTGTGTGGCCAAAATTCCCTTCGCTGTGTGTCCTGTCTGCTGTTCATTTGCCACATACCTGCAATCTGAAGGAGCTTTTATTATGGATTTAGTTAGGGAAGCACTTTGAGATGCTGTAAGAAGAAATCAGCAATATAAATGTGAGTTAATAAAGGCCATACAGTGTATGTGCCTATTAAAAAGTGTCATAAACTAAAGGTTAGAGCAAGGGTTGGTTTATCACTTCACTGTTAGTTGAGGTACACACTTGTGTACCGCTTCTCCTGGGCAGTACTGGTGGAAGAAATCAGGTTAAGTACTCAGCATGGACAAACACAATACTGATTATCAAACAGCAGCCGTGTAATAGTGACACACACACACACACTGTTCTGAATGAAACAATAGCTTTGTTTACAAACAAAATGTTAAAGTTCACACATTCAAATTACATAACTTAGACATCTCTAGACATATCCGTGCTCCCCACTACCTGGCAGAGCCCTGGTTCAAAAGAGGTAGAAGGAAAAACAAAAACTCACAGCTCTAGTTTGGTGGCTGTCCACAGAGGCGGCTGCTGGCGGGGGTAACCTTTGGCACCTCCAAACCTGCAGTTTTCGCTGTTGCCAGATCTTGCCATTTGTTTTAGCAGAAGAGGTGTGATAGACGGAGTGTGTCTTTTCTCCATGCAGCCCCAGCTCCTGGAGGCATTTTTCCTTATTTCCCCTCAGCATCTGCTGTGGCGCAGGACCACTAACACCTCGCGCGTGTGCCCCCATTTCCCGCCCTTTTCGTTCCCCTCTGCGGGTACCGTGCGGCCCCGGGAGCGCTGGAAGGCCGGGGAGGTGTCTGCGTCTGCGCGCGATGTGGAGGGGGCGGCGGGCGGCGGCGCCAGTCCTTCGGCGACGGCGTCGGCAGTGAGGAGGCTGGAGCTCATGATAGTGACCCGAGGGAGGGCGGGCAGTGGGGACCCCTACAGCCGAGGGGCTGGACTGTGAGAAGCCGAGAGCCGCCGGTACCATTCTCATCACCGCGGGCCATTCGCAGCTCCGTGCTGGGTGCTGCCGAGCCCGGAGGGATCCCGCACCTGGCGCGGCGGCTCCCCGGGGTGTGGACCCCCCCTCCCCGCACCTGCGCCTGGCCTGAGAGAGAGCGAGGAGGAGACGCTGCCGTACCCGGGGGACTGTGCGGAGCAGCGGCCCCGCTGTCAGCTGGGGAAACCGCCTCCGCTCCATGAGCGGGGCTCGGCTGCTGCGCTCCGTGAGGGGGGCACCGCGGCCGCCGCCGGCACCAGCATGTGGACCCCGACCGAGGAGGAGAAATACGGCGTGGGTAGGTGCCGAGCCCCCTTTTCCCTTCCCCTGCTCCCCTGCCATTGGCAGCACGGCGGCCCCCCTTTACTGCCTCAGTGGGCTGGGGAGCGCCTCACTGGGTACGGCGCACTCCGTACTGTATCCTTGAGGTCCGGGGGTGGCGATGGGGCTGCCCCTCTTCCGAGCAGCCCCAGCTCTTGTGCCGCGGGCGGGCTTTGCACACTGAACCCAAAGTTGCTGTAGCGGGAAGGGTCGCGGTGGGCCGCAGGTGGAGGGATGCGGGGGCGGGGCGGCTGCTGCTGCTGCATGGCAGCGGTCGTCTCTCCGCCTTTTGAAAACAGTAACGTGTGCAGCAGTGTTCGCATCCCACTGTTCCCAACTGCACCACAGGCCTAGGCATCCCCCCACCCCCATCGCCTTGCAGGTACAGTAGGGAACGAAGGGGGCCATGTTTTGGGGCTGGCCCCATTTCCCATGTGCGTTGAAGGGCTGCCCGCTAAAAATAAGATTAATATCGTGAGGTCTGGGTGTGAGGTGAAACATCTGTTTGGGACTTTAGTCCTTTCGGTTTTTTGAGCCTGGAGTCCAGTGTTTATATGAATTGGAAGTCCAATTGAACTGTGCATGTTTGGTTTTTGTGTGTGTGTGTGTGTGTGTGTGTGTGTTTTTTTTTTTTAGGCGGTAAGGAAGTGGAAGGAGAGGAGTAGGCTTCCAGGATCTACTTATAGGTTCTGTTTGCGGAAATAATCAGTGAACAAGTCTCTCAACCTTAGTCTATTTATCTGCTATTCTTTTTTCTCTCTATTTTAATCTGTGGTCTGTGGTGTTCTTGTTTATATGGTTGAGTTTAGAGAAAGGGAAGGATTATGATGGTATGTCATTAGGGGGCGCCAGCGATGCACCTGCTCTGAGTCCTGGTATCCTTCCAGGAAAAGAGATACAAGATGTAACATATAGATAAATGTTAAAACCTGGTATTGTACTAAGCCCTGGCCACGATATTGAAAGCTGATGAGCATTTTTGGATTCTGGCAGCACTTAACAGTAGTAACCCAGAGCTAGTAAAAAACCAAAATGAATGAAAAAAACCCCAACCCTTTAATGGTGAAACTAAGTATGGTGTTATGTATAATATGAAGGGGCTATATATACTCAGGTGACCATTTCAAAATTTGTAAAAAATTCACATCTTGTGTAATATCCCTGAAAATGTCAGTAAAAATACATTATACTTTCTGCTAATGTTATTTTCCTGGGTGTTTGATATCGCTTATTGTACATTGTTAATAGTAGATGCGGTTTTGGTCAGATGCCATAATGCACATCGAATAACACATACTTGTTATAGTCAACATTCATTATATTTTTACAAACATGTCTTGTTTCTTGTAAACTTGGTATATTTTAAATACTTTTTGTCAAAACTTGATATTTTATCATGAAAATTGGTATCTCTAGGATGTGGGGAAACTGCACCTTCTGAAGTGACAGTTCACTTCTGCTCAATTATAAAGTTTAAAATGTTAATGATTTAGCATAGGTGGCAAGTTATATGGACCCATGGTGCCCCTGCTCCACCAATATTCAGGAACATGGGCCCAGCTCCACCAATGTTTGGGCTGATATTTTCAGAGCCATCCCATCCATAGGGTGGACCTGGGCAACCGAGTCGCTTGCTGGTGCCAGGCCCCCTGCTAACCCCCCAGGCTGCCCTGGACCCCATGTCCCCCTGAAGTGCGGGGGCCCCCCGAAGCGCTGGGCCCAGGGCAGTTGCCCTGGTCCGTCCTATGGATGGGATGGCTCTGCTTGGACTTGTTCTGGGCACCACCAAAAATTTTATAAACCTGGCACCCATGTGATTTAGAGCAATTTTTGAGCGGTGTAGAGGACCAGTAACATGACAAAGAATTCTCAATTAATTTATCGTGTTATGCAGCTGTGTAGTAGTTTTATTACAGCTAGATTTATACATGTGGTAAAAACAAATTTTATGTGCTTAGAACAAGCATCATAGAACTTATTAATGTATAGACACATAAGGAATGCAGCTTTATAAGAAAAGCAATTAAATCTGGTGTATGTTACTACCAGAGATGCATGTATTAAATGCAAAAACCTATGATAATGGATGTAAATTTACTACTAATTAATTAAAAACCCAGGGGAAAATTCAGTTTAGGTACCTGCAGCAGTATTGTTACCACAATGTGTATACTGTGTAAAATACACATTTTAACCTCTAAGAAGAGCCTATATTGTAATCGGTAATATTATATATGGTTTTTGTGTTGAGAACCTTAAGTGAATCTTCTGATATGTTTAACTTCATATTAGCAACTGCAATGTTGTATTAAATTAAGCTTTTTGTATTTTAAGTTTATATATAAAAATTGGATAGCAGAGGTACCATGTTTGTTTGTTAGTTTGTTAATGTTTTTTGGGTAACTGTTTAACTTTGCTTTAAATTGACTGTAAATGCAGGAAAATCCCAGCTGCAGAACTATGAAGTTCCACAATGTGGCAATAATGTAACTAAAACCTTTTCTTACTCTAATGTGAAAGTGAATTTTTAATCATTTTCCTGAATTGTCATTCTATCCCATTTATAAACTGGTTCTTCCTCACTGTGGACTAACAGCACATGAAGTTTGATGGTTTTAATACTTTCTCTTTTGAGCATTGTATGTAGTCATGGTGATCTTTGGGGAAAAAAAGGTTTCAGAGTAGCAGCCGTGTTAGTCTGTATCTGCAAAAAGAACAGGAGTACGTGTGGCACCTTAGAGGCTAACAAATTTATTAGAGCATAAGCTTTCGTGGGCTACAGCCCACTTCATTGGATGCATATAATGGAACATATACACACACACATACCGATAGGTTGGAAATTACCATACAAACTGTGAGAGGCTAATTAGTTAAGATGAGCTATTATCAGCAGGAGAAAAAAAAACTTTTGTAGTGATAATCAAGATGGCCCATTTAGACAGTTGACAAGAAGGTGTGAGGATACTTAACTTAAGGAAATAGATTCAATATGTGTAATGAGCCAGCCACTCCCAGTCTCTATTCAAACCCAAGTTAATGGTATCTGGTTTGCATATTAATTCAAGCTCAGCAGTTTCTCATTGGAGTCTGTTTTTGAAGCTTTTCTGTTGCAGAATTGCCACCCTTAAGTCTTTTACTGAGTGGACAGAAAGGTTGAAGTGTTCTCCTACCGGCTTTTGAAAGTTATGATTGCTGATGTCGGATTTGTGTCCATTTATTCTTTTGCATAGAGACTGTCCGGTTTGGCCAGTGTACATGGCAGAGGGGCATTGCTGGCACATGATGGCATATATCACATTGGTAGATGTGCAGGTGAATGAGCCCCTGATGGCATGGCTAATGTGATTAGGTCCTATGATGGTGTCACTTGAATAAATATGTGGACAGAGTTGGCATCGGGCTTTGTTGCAAGGATAGGTTCCTGGATTAGTGTTTTTGTTGTGTGGTGTGTGGTTGCTGGTGAGTATTTGCTTCAGGTTGGGGGGCTGTCTGTAAGCAAGGACTGGTCTGTCTCCCAAGATCTGTGAGAGTGATGGGTCGTCCTTCAGGATAGGTTGTAGATCCTTGATGATGCGTTGGAGAGGTTTTAGTTGGGGGCTGAAGGAGATAGCTAGTGGCATTCTGTTAATTTCTTTGTTGGGCCTGTCCTGTAGTAGGTGACTTCTGGGTACTTTTCTGGCTCTGTCAATCTGTTTTTTCTGCAGGTGTGTATTGTAGTTGTCAGAATGCTTGATAGAGACCTTGTAGGTGTTCGTCTTTGTCTGAGAGATTGGAGCAAATGCGGTTGTATCTTAGAGCTTTGCTGTAGACAATGGATCGTGTGGTGTATTCTGGATGGAAGCTGGAGGCATGTAGGTAAGTATAGCAGTCAGTAGGTTTCCGGTATGGGTGGTGTTTATCTGACTATCCCTTATTAGCACAGTAGTGTCCAGAAAATGGACCGCTTGTGTGGATTGGTCTAGGCTGAGGTTGATGGTGGGATGGAAATTGTTGAAATCATGGTGGAATTCCTCAAGGGCTTCTTTTTCATGGGTCCAGATGATGAAGATGTCATCAATGTAGCGCAAGTAGAGTAGGGGTGTTAGGGGACGAGAGCTAAGGAAGCGTTGTTCTAAGTCAACCATAAAATATTGGCATACTGTGGGGCCATGCGGGTACGCATAGCAGTGCCGCTGACTTGAAGATATATATTGTCCCCAAATGTTAAATAGTTGTGGGTGAGGACAAAGTCACAAACGTCAGCCACCAGGTTTGTTGTGACATTATTGGGGATACTGTTCCTGATAGCTTGTAGTCCATCTTTGTGTGGAATGTTGGTGTAGAGAGCTTCTACATCCATAGTGGCCAGGAGGGTGTTTTCTGGAAGGTCAGCGATGGATTGTAGTTTCCTCAGGAAGTCAGTGGTGTCTCGAAGATAGATGGGAGTGCTGGTAGCAGAGGGCATGAGGAGGGAGTCCACATATCCAGACAATCCTGCTGTCAGGGTGCCAATGCCTGAGATGATGGGGCGTCCAGGATTCCCAGGTTTATGGATCTTGGGAAGCAGATAGAATACCCCTGGCCAGGGTTCTAGGCAAAAAAGAGTATATGTGTGTTCTGCCGCCTTAACTCAAAAGCAACTGTATTGATTTTGCTTAATCTGAGGCAGAGAGGGATCACTGTTGGGCTCTAAACAAGCCTGTAAAAGTCAACCTAAAGTGAGAAATGAGTAAGTGACAACAAGGGGGAATATAATGAAAGTTTCTGGAGTCTTGGACATCTTCCTGTAACACCTGTTCTCTTATCTGGGCTATAAAGACAGAGGGTATGAACCTCAAATGATAAACAATTGAATTAAATGATTGTATACAAAATTACTGTAATTATAAAAGTTTATCAAGTGAGGTGTTTTATGAAAGCCTGTTACACGCTGGTGATTAAACCTGTAAAATGTATGTTTTAACACTGTATAAAGAATTATGGATACTCATTGGCTTTTCAATCTGTCCTCAAACAAAGAGAAAAACAAATCTCTTCCAGACAGGAAGGAATATCACAGCAATTTACCAGTCTCCTATGTAAATTAAGCATGGTGGAATCAAAACAATGGAAGCCCCATTTACATTGAGGAGGGTGGGAAGCCTACGGGAAGGGAAAAATGGAAGAAGGTCATTCTAACAAGTGAATTGAACTTTGGAAGATAGATTTTTTTCTTTGCATATATTTTTGTCATCTTTCACTAGATGTACACAAGGGGTGAGAGCTTTTGCAAGCTGAAAAAGATGTGTACGTTAACCAAGGAGGGACTGAAGTCTTTATGAACGTAGTATAGGTGAGAAACCTGCTAAGGCATAGATCTTTCACCTTGGAAGACAAGGGAAGCTAGCATCTTGTACTCCTGTGGAAGGTCCTGACTGAGAGAAAGTCAGCTATGGTTGAAAAGAATGATTGAGTGATTAAGAGAAATCATTTTCAACAAAGCCAGTACCATGGTTAAGATTAAGTTTTAGACGTTTAGATGCATTCTCACTTTCATTTGCTTATAATCCTTTCTAACTTTATTCCATTTATTTAACCTATATCCTGTTGTTAAATTTGTTTTATTTTTACTATAGACCTACTTAGTGCTGTGTTTGAAGGGAAGGGTATGTTTACCCCAGTTAAGTTAATAAGCTGTAATGTGCTTTCCTGTCTTTAAAGGAACAACTGACATTATTTCTCTGAGTGATCCAGGTGAGGTCTGGATACTTAGGGCACATTGTTTCAAATACATTTGGGACTAGAAGTATGTTGGGGTCATCTTGCTAGTTGTAGTGAAGACTGGTAGAAGCCAGAGTAGGACTGTGGGTCTGTAAGCAGGCTGCTGAGATCAGAGCTGCTGAACCAGGGCCATCTATCATCCGGACACTCAGCGTGTGACGTGCATGATTATAGGCTGGCTGTGAGCTATAGCAGCAAAGCATTGTAAGGCACACAGAATTGCAAGGCCAGTGGTTGCACAATCTCTTTCTGGTCTGAATTGCAACCCAAAGTGTGCCTGTGTTGTTCCTAGCTACCTCATTTGGTCCCATTGATCAGATTAGAGGGGCCAATTTTCTTCATTAGCTAACTCTCTCAGGTGTTCTTGAAGCCTCTTTGTGCAGCAGACTCACTTTTGGACAGGTCTTATTTTTTGGTGTTGGGTTCCATTATCCTGTTGATGACCCATTGCAAGGAATCATAGGCTTTTCTTGAAGTCACATGGCGTCTGGAGCTATGATATTTTGGACAATGATATTGAATTACCTTCTGCTATCAGTTTTAAGGATTCTCAGGTACTTCTCTGGAGTACTTGAATAAACCACCATCTCTTATTAAAATCAAAACATTTTCCCCCTAACTGGGTGGATGTATTCTGGAAAAATCCAGCAGACTCAAACTAATCTGTAATTAGGCAATTGAAAGTCAGCATTTTCCTTTAAGATTTCCAAAATATGTATCTGCCTAGGTGGATTATGTCACTTGAAACTGGATCACAAGATCTTTCCACCATAAACTTGATGAAAGCTTGACCAATAAAAATTGTTGGCATTTTATAAAAGCTCTAATTTAAAATAAGAAAAAATAAACATTTTAAAATTAAAAAATTGAAACTGAATTCTGTGGCTTAATTATAAATATTCAAAACTCCAATTATATTTTACTTCCTTTAATCTCAGGGCTAGCAAATGAGCAAGGCTCTTGTGTCAAGCAGTGACTTATCTTCATTTTCATCTAACCCAGGGAGAAATCAAAATAGCTATTTAAAATATTTTTATTTTTTTTAAAAAAGGGATGGGGGAAAGGGTTTTTTTTTAGAAAGTTGACATTTTAAATCTTCACACAGTGTACTCATTTGAATAGTCATCACAACAGAAAGATTGATTATGCTTTGGAAAAGATGTTGACTTCCTAAATTAATCTTTGGTTCATTCCTTGTAAGCAACCAGAGCCCTTGTTGAATGGGATGCTAATATTCAGAATGGAGAGTTCCATTCTTCCTGTAGATCTGGAGTCAGGGTTTCTTTGAGAATGCTAGACAAGAATTTCTTCATATTAGCCAACATCCATGATGCTGCCCAAAACTTCTTTAGACTATTAGTTAAACATATAACATGCATTTTAGTGGCCCAACAGACTCCTTGGCTTTTTCTCTGATCTGATGAACTGACTATAAGATTATAGCTAATATTTCCTCCTTTGCAAGAGAAAGAGATTGTCATTTTAAGACCCTGTCTCACTTCTTGAAGAAAATACTTTTAAAACAGAGTTTCACTTTTCTACCATGCTAAAAGCTGGGCCAGCATAGTCTTCTAGAAGACATTTCAAAAACTACTACTCTTAAAAGTTTCCCTCCAGTCTCAGAGTCATGATTTCTTGCTTGGAGGAAGCTCTTTTGAGGCTGAACATCATATCAGAATGCCTGTGCTTTCTCTCCTACAACAGAGATCCATAGTGTTTTGTTTGTTATGGGTTGGTAGAGATCAGCATGACAGTTTCATGGAGATGCAATAAAATAACATTGCCATGTGATAGTTTGTTGCTATGGAATGTAGGGTACTTGCTACAGAATTTGGTCCCATTGTGCTGAAGAATACTTCTCATACTTTCCAGAGCCATCCATGCTGGGGAAGTTATGGGAAGGAGCCACTGGTGCCATTAGTGCAACCTTTGTTCTCTCCAAGGGAAGAGTCACTCAGAATGGGCAACTGTTTGAAGAGAGGCAAACAGCCATTTTCTCCCTTACCATCCCTGATTTGTGGTATGCTGCCTGTCTTCCTCCATCAGCCTGGACACACTGCTTAAAAGAGAGTCACTGACTGCTTTCCGGGTTGCAGTTTGAACAGGTACTAGTGAGTGCTTTTGTAATGGTGACAGGAGTATGGCAGTCTTCCCACCTCTGCCATTTTGTCCTTCAGACTTTACTATCATTTTTGTCAGTTTTCTTTAACTTGTCATTCATTGTCAGTACTGCAAACTGAGTGCTGCTGATGGGCATTTGGAGCTAGAATATTGCATACCTTGATGTGGATGAACACTCTGCTTTATAGTTAAATACATGAAAACTCATATTTTTCTCAAAGAATCAATCAGTATCCTATATGGCTGCCTCACAACACCATTTCTCCTTTCACCAACTCCCTGGCCTTTAATCTATTGGTTGGTAGCAGGAGCGAAAGTAATATGCACCCTGGCTGAACAGCACAGAGGTGCAAAGGAAAACGAAGTCCGAGACTCAGTTTTAGCAGCAGCTCCTGGCCCTGTTGGGACGGGGTTTCGTAACAGACGCTGATGAGGGAGATGGTGTTAGGGGAAATTAGAGAAAAGAGCTAACAGGAGAAAAGTCAAGCTTTGCAGCATGGATTAGAGGGAAGTAGAAATAATGGCAGTATGTCCCAGCTATTGAATTAGCCATCTGGCTAGTGAGTGTAAAGTTGTGAAGCTCTGCACATAGCTTCTGGTGTGAAGTAGAGAACCTATATTGTTTTGAACTCTATCTTTTATATTCTGTTTAATCTTTTCCTGTGATATTTCTACTGCATATGTGAACCAATATCATTGCTATCAGTGGCACTTGTGAATTTCCATTAATATTAACTAGGATTGTATACTTAAAATCTAGTTTATTTGTCTTACATGTCAAAGGAATAATGTTCAAATCATTTGGATGTGGTGTGTTAGTCAGAATTTGACAGAACTGTCAAATGCTTACAACAACTTCTACGCAGTGAGGCTTTCTTTTTTTTTTTACCAGCCCTTCACCTTGGAAAAAATTAGGGTCCGGGTCAGTTATCCAATCTGATTGCATTACATTTCTTTTAAGAACCAGAGGCTTTTCTCCTTAAGTCAAATCAAGTAGATGCTTTTATAAATAAAATTTGAGTTTTCAACTAACTGTCTCACAGTGGAGGGATTTCAGAGCAAAATAAAAACCCATAGATTTGTAGGTTTCAAAACCAGAAGGAACCATTGTAATAATCTGGTCTGACCTCCTGTACAATACAGGCCATAGTACTTCCCCAAAATAATTCACAGATCATGTCTCTTACAAAAACATCCAATCTTGATTTAAAATGATGATTTCCCCATTTGTAGTTGTATTTTGAGACCTATCAGTTAGCTAGTTTTTAATCCATTTAATGCCATGTTAATTTTATATCATTCTGGTTTTTTAGTCAAAATATTGCATGGTACCAAGTCAAATGCCCCACAAAAATCTAAGTATATTACATCAACACTATTAGCTTTATCAACCAAACATTTAATCTCATTTAAAACAAAAGTTAATTGACAGGATTTATTTTCCATAAATCCATATTGATTGGCATTATTTATGTTGCCCTTCTTTAATTCTCTATTAATTGAGTCTGATATCAGCTGCTCCATTATCTTGTCCAGGATCAATTTCAGACTGACAAGTCTATAATTACCTGGATCATTCCTTCTACCCTTTTTAAAAATTGGCACAACATTAACTTTCTTCCAGTCTTCTGGAACTTCCCTAGTGTTCAAAGACTTATTAGAAAATCAGTATTAAAAGCTCAGGGAGTACACCAACCAGCAGTGTAAAAACTCTTGGAAAAAGTTATCTGGACCTGCTGATTTAAAGATATCTAACTATTGTAGCTGCTGTTTAACATCCTCCCAAGTTTCTAGGCAAATAAAGAGTTGTCGTCATAATATAATATGTATTTTCCCAAATGTAGAACAAAATATTTATTGAACACTTTGGCCTTTTCTGCATTATTATTGATAATTAAACCATGTCCATCTAGTTATGGACAAATAAAAATTTGTAAAAAGTATATTGGGAACAAAAAGAATCCTCTCTCTTATTCTTAATTCTGCGGGTCATTGAGAAATCTGTGTCTCCCTTTGCTTCCCATATACATTTTTCTACAATTCCTAGCTTGTATTCATTACTATCAACTTCCCTTTCCTTTCATTTGTTATATATTTTTTTATAGCTGCTTTCACTTCCCTCTTCCTTGATTGTGACTTTTTTGGCATCTAGTAACATGTTCTTAAGCAATTCTCAGTTACTCACATTTTTCTGATTAAGTTCTTCCTCCCAGCTGATTTGGTTCATGATGGTTTTCAGCTTTGTGAAACTGGCCCTTTTAAAACACCAAGTATATCTATTACTGGTTTGGACTTTATTCTGTTGGCACATTATAAATGCGATCAAGTCAGTATCACTTGTACCTAAGCTACCATTAATTTTTACTTCTGTGGTCAGTTCCTCTTTATCTGTCAAGACTAGGTCTAATGTAAAATTCCCGTGTTGGATGAAATACTTTTTGAGTAAGGAAATTGTCATCTATAATGTTAAGAAAGTCTTTGGATGTTTTAGTACTGGCAGCATGAGATCTCCAAAATATGTCACTCAAATTGAAGCCCCTCATGATCGTGTGTCTTTTTAACTTAAATATTACACATACTGTGTAAGGAGCTGGTTATCCCATTCCTTAGTATAATTTGGTGGTCTATAGCAGACACCGACTAATACCCGATCTTATGCTTTGTCTGTTAGGACATTGATCCATAAGCATCAGTGTCATTTTTTTTCCAAATTATCAGAGACTCAGAAACAGGTTATGCCATTTTTGACATAAAGTGCCACTCCCTCTCTCCTTTGGCCCATTCAATCCTTCCTACATAGGTTATAACCATTTATTTTTTTAATATATATAACTTAGTTACAACTTATAGTTACTAGAAGTAGAAAGGTTTCAGAGTAGCAGCTGTGTTGTTCTGTATCCGCAAAAAGAAAAGGAGTACTTGTGGCACCTTAGCGACTAACAAATTTATTTGAGCATAAGCTTTTGTGAAGTGAGCTGTAGATCATGTAAGCTTATGCTCAAATGAATTTGTTAATCTCTAAGGTGCAACAAGTACTCCTTTTCTTTTTGTAGAAGTAGAAAATATCAGTTTGTCAGAAAGGATTGATACATTCTGCTATTGAAGTAGCAGTGCATTCTGCATGCGTATATAGACTTTCTGTGATGGTAGGTGGTGACTGGGGAAAAGCAGCCTTCCAAAGGATAAGGTAACTTTGTCAGCTCAACAGTTCCTAAATGTAGACAATAGATCAAACACTTGCTTTTCTCCATCTGGATTGATTCCACTTCCGGCAGCTAGGTTTTAAATGTCATATAAAAGAGGGCACCTTAGAGAATTTAAAGAGATCGTTCTTATTCTTTCTCTCCTCTGATAAAGAAATCATATTGATGATTTAAAAACTTTACCAAATATCCATTACATATTAGTATACATGAAGGACAGCTGTTTTCAGGAGCAACCCATGCAGTGTTGTGAACTCTCATGATTGTATCTCCATTTCTTTAAAGCCCTAGCTTCTGAAGGCATGTGATGAGGTGGAAATCTCAGCTTTTATTTAAAACTGTATTATTTTTTTAAGCCCTCATGATTGTAAAAATATTTAAAATGTGACACATGCACTCTAAAGACTCAAAGCAGAAGGAAAATAAAAAACACCAAATGTATTACCTGATTAAAATATCATTATTTTCAGTGCCCCTCGGTGATGGGAATGTGTATGGGAAACTGATGGGAATGAGTATGGTGTTGAGATTTTTACTAGAGTGCTGTCTTTGGATTCTGATACAAGAATCTGCCTCTGGCTATGAAGTCTTTTTTTATAAATTTGAAGATCAACCCCTTTCTACTTGCTTAAGGATGAAAGGAGCTCCCACTGGAGCTTCTTAGACTTCAAGGCCAGAAGGGGATACTAGGGTAATCTAGTTTGATCTCCTGCATAATACGGGCCATACAATGGCTATTATGAGAGAGGGATAATTTCCATTATTCTAAATACATAAATTGCCAGAGTGGAATAAACAGCATTACTCAGAATCCTCTCATTGGGAAATTGGGGATTGTCTATTTGAGGAGCATGTTCCAAGACAAGATAAACTTCAAAGCCATTGACTCAGTTGTGCTCTGGCAGCGGGCAAGTGGGAGATGAACCAAGGTATCAGCAATAATCTGTCCACTAAGTGGTCTCTCCACAATGTAGTCTTATTTGTAAACTGCAACAACAGAAAGATGCCAAGAGTTTGCTCTTGATGCTGAAATCTCTGAACCTGGAAGACAGACTGTCTTTTCACCACGAAAAAAACCCATCAGTGGCCTACAAAACAGGCCAAATGTAATTCTGAAGACCTGTTGTTTGCCATGCGGACTGTCATAAATATAAAGGGAAGGGTAACCACCTTTCTGTATACAGTGCTATAAAATCCCTCCTGGCCAGAGGCAAAACCCTTTCACCTGTAAAGGTTAAGAAGCTAAGATAACCTCGCTGGCATCTGACCCAAAATGACCAATGAGGGGACAAGATACTTTCAAAGCTGGAGCGGGGGGGATGGGGACAAAGGGCCTGTCTGTCTGTGTGATGCTTTTGCCAGGAACAGATCAGGAATGCAGCCTTACAACTCCTGTTGAGTTAGTACGTAATCTAGCTAGAAATGTGTTAGTTCCTTTTGTTTAATGGCTGGTAAAATAAGCTGTGCTGGATGGAATGTATATTCCTGTTTTTGGGTCTTTTTGTAACTTAAGGTTTTGCCAGAGGGATTCTCTATGTTTTGAATCTGATTACCCTGTAAAGTATTTACCATCCTGATTTTACAGAGGTGATTCTTTTAACTTTTCTTTAATTAAAATTCTTCTTTTAAGAACCTGATTGTTGTTTCATTGTTCTTAAGATCCAAGGGTTTGGGTCTGTGTTCACCTGTACAAATTGGTATGGATTTTTATCAAGCCTTCCCCAGGAAAGGGGGTGTAGGGCTTGGGAGGATCTTTTGGGGAAGACGCCTCCAAGTGGGCTCTTTCCCTGTTCTTTGTTTAAAACGCTTGGTGGTGGCAGCATACTATTCAAGGACAAGGCAAAGTTTGTACCTTGAGGAAGTTTTTAACCCAAACTGGTAAGAATAAGCTTAGGGGTTCTTTCATGCAGGTCCCCACATCTGTACCCTAGAGTTCAGAGTGGGAAAGAAACCTTGACATGGACTATGGGTCTCCAGGTTCACAAAAATGGAAGTCTAAAATCCCCAGAAGATTGCAGTTTTCAGTGATTGCTTTCAGGTACCTTAAAGTTAATAGTGAATGAACATGTGTAGCATAACTACAGATGAGAAGAAGGCTCCTGTTATCCATCCAAATAACTTGTTGTGTTGTTCGTGTAAACGCTGTTGTTTACGTCGACTGTTACTGCTTTTAGAAGCTGTCCCTCAATGCCCTCCACTGACAGTACAGTTGGTGCAAGCACTTCTGGTGAGGATGTGCACTGTCAACCCAAGGAGTGTAGTGTGGATATGCATAAGTGATTTAATGGTAATGTAAATTAGATTGATGTAATTTTGTAGTGTAGACATGGCCCCAGGGTCAGAGCTAAAAACAAGATGAAACGGATAGTTTGGCACATATTCTATCTAAGGGAACATTCAAGGTGAAGTGGCCTGTTAACGCTCCTGTCATAGGACAAAAAGGGGGGTCAGTAGATTACAGATGGTTATTTAGACCATGATTTTTAGTGTCCAGCAAAATTATCAGTTTAAGCTCCCAGGCTTGTCTTTTGAAAGTGTTGTGCAGGTTTCCTTTGAGGATGAGGACTGATAGGTCAGATATAGATTGATCGTTTTAAGAAAAGTGTTCACCCAGAGGGAAATGGCATTCAGGGTGGATAAAAATCAATGACTTTATCAAAAAAATCGGATTTTTTTGATAAAATGGTTTTTGAGGGAAAAACCTATCTAAAGATAGTTTTAATTAAGATACATTATAGCTCAAAGATATCTCATCATGGAATAGGGATTATACATTCTAATTCTATAGTATGAGACAATATATTCATGTAATGTTTAAGAAAAATTTTGTAAATGAGTTCCAATAGTTCATTGAATATGGACCCAATCTTCTGGGGTTCCAGGGGTTTCTGTATAGATTATTTAGGTTAATATTTCTAGCTACCCAATGGGACTCAGTGCTCAGTCTAGAACGGGGTGGCCAACCTGAGCCTGATAAGGAACCAGAATTTATCAATGTACATTCCCAAAGAGCCACACTAATACATCAGCAGTCCCCCATCAGCTGCCCCACCCTGCTCCCAGTGCCTCCCACCCACCAGCAGCCCCACCGATCAGCGATTCCCCCTCTCTCCCCGCACCCTGATCAGTTGTTTCATGGCATGCAAGAGGTTCAGGGAGCACGGGGAGGAGCGAGGGCACAGCAGGCTCAGGGCAGGGGGCGGGAAGGGGTGGAGTTGGGGCAGGGCCTGTGGCAGAGCCAGGGGTTGAGGAGTGAGCACCCCACAGCATATTGGAAAGTTGGCGCATATAGCTCCAGCCCCATAATATGGTGCCTATACAAGGAGCCGCATATTAACTTCTGAAGAGCCGCATGTGGCTCTGGAGCCACAGATTGGCCATCCCGATCTAGAAGATACCATCAGAGATGCTTAGTTTTGCAGTCTCAAACTGTGGATTTGTGTCTCCAGAGATAACATGCTTGTTAACAGCAAAAATGTTTTAAATAAATAAATAATATATAGAGGTAAGAAATTACAGACCTCAACCCTATTGTCCCTCTGCAAATTTGTGTACAAGTCAACATGGAGAAGAAGTCTGGAGATAAATGTGAGAAGGAAGGGACAGGCAGTAGAAACAAAAGTAAAACTTTTTGAACAGCATATTCCAGAAGTCTTGAGGTCTTTCTGAGTGTAGCATTCATTGATTTGAGATCTACCATATCATTCTCTCACTAGAAGGGAAAACCTATAATGGCAGCAGGCCGTAAAAGAGACCCAGTTTGGGAATATTATAATGAAGTTCCTCTACCTGTGGGTAAGACAGGCATGCGTGCAAAATGCGAACTGTGCAACAAAGAAATGCAAGGCGTGTTAGCCTGAATGAAACAACATCATGAGAAGTGTTCCTTCTCAGGAGGAAGCTTTATTGAAGATGATGAAAGGATTATTTCTTTTTTTTATTTCATACTTCTTTCTTAAGGACTGCCTCTCTTCCTTCTGGACTATTCTGAAATTCTCGAGTTTGAGCAAAAAATATAGTTGTTACTCTATGGTACTATCATTTTACATGCAGTTGTGATAAAAACAAAGAGTTGAAAAAGGTCGATCTTCCTTTTACAATTTCACTTTTAAAGTAGTCCCGAGTGTCAGTGAATGCAATGAGTAATACTACATGAGCAGTATCTTAATAATAATTAAATAACTGCACTGACTTATTTTGTTTAGGAGAATCCATCCTCAACATACAGGATTCTGAAGACTATCCACCTTCAAGAACACTATCATTTTCTATAGTTTCAGAGTTATCTGTCAATGATAGTGTTTTAGTCACATCATGTTTGTGAGTTCAATCCTTGAGGGGACCATTTAGGGATCTGGGGGCAAAAATTGGGGATTGGTCCTGCTTTGAGCAAGAGGTTGGATTAGATGATCTCCTGAGGTCCCTTCCAACCCTGATATTCTATGATTCTATGTCACATAGCCACAGTATATCACCTATAGCAAAAAAAAAATCTCCATCATCCAGAAACAACCATTGATAAGTTTGTGATAAGAACCAGCAGAGTACAATAAAGAGGTAATTGATGAAAAAATTGCCCGGTTTGTTTATACAACAAACTCTCTCCTTTCTCTCTGATTGAGAACCCACACTTAATTAATATGGTTCAGTCATTAAGACCAGGATACAGTAGTAGATGTCACAGGCAAATTGCTGGATAAACTATATGAAAGAGAAATTGAGCAGTGTGCAAAAGGTCTAGAGGGTGAAGTTGTTAACCTGAGTCTTGATGGGTGGAGCAATGTCCACAATGATCCTGTTGTATGTGCCTGTGTGACAACAGAAGAAGGGAATGTCTTCCTTACAGAAACAATTGATACATCAGGAAATGCACACGCAGCAGAATGCTTACAAGAAGTAGCAATAAAAGCTATAACAAACTGTGGGGAAAAAATGCAAGTGTCTAGTACGCAGCTTGGTCACAGACAATGCTGCAAATGTGTCCGAGATGAGAAGAAATTATTTAGAAGAGAGTGAAGAGAGTCCCAAGCTAATAACATACAGTTGCAGTGCTCATTTGATGCACCTCCTAGCCAAAGGCTTCAGTGTTCCAGAAATAAAGGCTAATGTTGTTGAAATTTCAAAATACTTCTGTTAACAACCACTTTGCTGCAGCTGCTCTGAAAACAGTGGGAGGAACCAAGCTAACTCTCCCACAAGATGTGTGATGGAACTCGGGAGTGGACTGTTTTGAGCACTAGATCAAGAACTGGCCTAATCTGATGACAGTTTGTGAACAAAATTGTGAAAAATAGGTGGCACTGTCACAGCCAAAGTTCTCAACATTGGGCTTAAGAGACATGTTGAACACATGCCGAGTACCCTGAAGCCTATTTCTGTAGCCTTGAACAAAATGCAGGGAAATAGCTGTTTTATTGCTGATGCTGTTGAAATTTGGAAGGAACCGAGTGAGATCTTAAAAAGAGAAATATGCAATGACAGAGTTAAATTACAAGCATTAAAAAAACGAATCGGACAAGCACTATCTTCAGCTCATTTTCTAGCAGATATTCTCAATGCTTGGTACCAGGGTCAAACCTTAACTGCTGAAGAAGAGGAGTTGGCTATGACATGGAGATCCACCAATCATTCCTCCATAATGCCAACTATAATAAACTTCAGAGCTAAGGGTGAACCATTCAAGAAATATATGTTTGCTGATGATGTTTTAAAGAAAGTCATACCAGTGAGCTGGTGGAAGTCACGTAAGCACTTGGTTTCAGAAACTGTTGAAGTGATAATCTCACTTTTAACAGCAGTAGCTTCTTCTGCTGGTGTAGAAAGAATATTTTCTTCCTTTGGACTAATTCATTCCAAATTGAGAAATCGTTTGGGACCTGAAAAATCAGGAAAGCTTGTTTTTGTTTTCCAGATTATGAACAAACAGGAAAATAAAGGTGAAGACGACTGAGTTAGCTGAAGAAGCCAGGGGTCTGTCGGTGTTACTCTTGCTTCTGATTATAAGCTTTGAGAGGTTGGTGGGGTATTTGAAGATCAGAAGAGGGGGTTTAGGAAAGCTTTCTTTTGGGATGGGGGTCCCCATCAAGTATGGGTGGTTGTTGTTTGATACCTTGTATGGGTTCTAGCATGAGGTGACAGGTGACAACTGTGGGTGTGCAGTCAGAAGATTTTATTTCTGTATTGAAGCAGGTTCTCTCACCATCCAAATACCCTGAGAGAACCTGCTTCTATACAGAAACAAACCCTCTGATAACCTGATCACGCCCTGAGGGAGGTACTCCCCTCACTTTGAAAACTTATGAACTAAACTATTTGAGGTTAATTCAGTGTAATGAGAGAAAAATGAAGGGTCATACAATGGACTTTCACACAAAGTTAGCAGACTGACTGTGCATATGATATCAGCGAGCTATTTCATATCCTTAGAGACATGCAAGCCAAAACAAATGATCTCCATACTTATGTAGATAATTATATCCTGCCTGAGTCAAAATAGTGAATTCAGCCTGTGCTGAGTGCAGTTTACTGGGTTTTTATCTACAGCTAATCAGGGATTGGAGCGACTTTGGAGAGGGACTGTGACATAAAACAAATCAAGCTTTTACTTATTTCTCAAAAACCATCATATTTTCTCCATGTTTCCTCCTCTTGGCAGATGCAAAATTGATATTACTATTCTACCTCTCAAACGGGCCTTTAGTATATCCGAGAATTGCCTGCTAGAAAATGTTGAGGGTGGCTTCTTTTTTCAATACAGTTTTTGAAATGAGGATCTAATAAAAGCAAAGAATTAAATCTTCATCAACACGGCTTTTCTGACCAGCATCTGTTGCTATTTGAAGAGTTGTAGGGTCATGATCAGAGACTAGATTGGCATCATTGGAGGAGTCAGTTACAGAATTAACCAAGTCTCTGGAGATCAAAAAGAAATCCACACAGGAATAGGACCCATGTATTGGGTCAAAGTTTGAATGAGTATGGGTATGGATATATGAGTCACCAAATATCACATAGTCTTAGACCTTCAATATGCAATTCCAGGGCCATTCTAGTTTCGGTCGGTTTATGACACTGAGTATGAGATTTATTCACAAAAGAATCAAGCACTTCATTCATAGCCTTAGGAATCACAACAGGAATATGAGGTTCTCTGTATAATTTAGTAAAAAAACCTCTGAAAGGTTTCAGGATCATCAAGGCTTCATGCCTATTAGCAGTAATTAATTCAGATTTATTTATGGCAACTTTAAGGATTAAAAATCTGCCCTGATAGTGTGAAATTGACTTAGACTGTCACTACCAGTGATTTATGGAGTAGAATGGCTACCTCTATGGATTTGGATGAGAAGTGGCAAGACGCTGCTTTTCCTACCCAGTCTCATTCTAAATGAGCAGTCTGATCTGTGGTCAAGTGTGCCTGCTGCAAAAGCACTACATCTTTTCCGTTTTTTAGTAATTGGTATACTTTGTTTCTTTTAATATTGGTTTAGAATCTTTTTACATTCCAGGAAATAAAATTGAGATTCAGGACCATTGGCTATGTTAAGAATTTTTGTCTTCTCTGACCTTATAAATGAGGGTGACGGAATATTTGTTTGTGTCATTTGCTCTACTGCCTCCCATCCTACTCACCTCATAGAATCCCTTGGGGAGCAGAGTGTCGTCTATGAATGAAATACTTCAGATGCTTACTCCACAGACTTTTGGATTACCTTGCCACGTGCTTGCCACTTGCCAGACGGTGAAGTACTGGAGTCAGGTGGAGTACTGGAGTTCACTGGAGAGCGCTCTGCCATCAATTTAGCGGATCTTCACTAGACCCGCTAAATCAACACCTGCTGCATCGATTGCAGCAGCGCCAATCTACCAGTAAGTGTAGATATGGCCTTAGTTGCAGCCACCTGCAGAAGCTTGATGCAATTCACTGTCATGTATGGTGCAATTTTCCTGAGTGATGTTGGTCTAGAGAGAGGTGGAAAGGGGTGGGCAAGAGTGGGGGTGATAAGGAGAATATAGGAGAGGGCTCTGAAGAGGGAAAGGGAAAAGCACAAAAAGACATTAAAGCAAAAACATAAAAACACCCTAAGTTGACATATTGCAAAGTATGATTTGCTGGTTTTGGGATGTGGTATTGGGCATCATGGGCCCACTTTAAAGGTAAATCTGAGTGGAAAAAGCAAGAATTGTCAAGTACTTAAAACTATAAACAAAGCTAACCCAACTGTAAATTCCAGAGGGCGGACTGGCAAGGCACACCCATGCAGGCTGGTAGTTTCACCAAATACCTACTATTTAAATTATATTTTCCAACAGGCATCCTATATTTCCCATACTGCAACAAAGTAAGTACACATTAAAGAGATAGAAAGGGATCACATGCTCTGCAAACATGACTTTTCTTAATCTGGTATGTCAAGGATATGCCTGAGTATATTGTACCACCTGAAAGTCCAACCCTTTCTCCAAGTAGTGGGACAGTGGAAATGGGGCAAGTAGGGGATTGCTTTGTAGGGTGAAGTATTATGTTGAACTCTGTTACAGTAGCCATTAAGGTGTACAGGGATTTACCCTGAAACACCCTGGCTAACGTGGCTTTGGTCGAGCAGATTAGGCTCATTAGTATGGGCAGCTGAGCAGCTGGTCTAAGAGAAGCTCACTCTGAAAATAAACCTGCTGCCAGCAAGTCCTTCAGTTGTTTTGGTTTACCTTGCCACTGGAAATGGTCTTGTTGGTCAAGAGAGTGTGTGAGTTGGTACGCAACTGCTAATCCATTTTTAAAAAAATTCTCACACAGCCTTTGAAAATCCAACAAGTCTGGCAGCGATGGAACAATGGTGAAAGTGACATGCAGTGGATATTGCTGGCAGTCATAGATGTGAACCTGCATGAAGGGAAGGTCAAGGCTTTGGTTACTCTGCATTGACCTGGGGTGATACTGAAGTCCAGCAGAATCTTGATCAACTTGGCTGCTCTGTTCAGGGACAACACAGCTGCCCTCAGTCTGAGGAGCCCTAACCAGCTTACCCTGGCTGGAGGGTGTCCCATAATATGGTCAAAATTCAATCGAGCCTTGAAAAGTTTCCTTTTATTTCAGTGTTGTGACATGGAATGTTTGTACGCTCCTTGAACTCCCAACCAAACCAATCATCTTGCCTGGTGTACTACTCTAGTTGTGTGAGGGTTTGGAAGATATTGTATAGACCAGTGGTCTCCAACCTTTTTACGCCCAAGATCACTTTTTGAATTTAAAGGCAACCCAGGATCTACCCCGCCCCTTCCTTGAGGTCCCACTCCCCTCACTCCATCCCCTCCTCTCTCCGTTGCTCACTTTCCCCCTTCCTCCCTCACTTTCACTTCTGGGGGTTTGGGGTTTGGGAGGAGGTGTGGCCTCTGGGCTGGGGCTGAAGGGTTCTCAGTGTGGGAGGGGACTCTGGGCTGGGGCTGGGGGTTGGGGTACAAGGGTGGGTGAGAGGTCAAGCTCTCAGAGGGAGTTTGGATGCAGGAGCGAGTTCCAGACTGGGGCAGAGTGTTGGTGCAGGAGGGGGTGTGGGAGGGAGTATGGGTGCAGGAGGGGGCTCTGGGCTGGGTCTTGGGGTGCAGGCTCCCACCGGGGGGCACTTACCTCTGGGGCTCCCGGTTGACAGTGTAGCGGGACTAAGGCAGGCCTGCCTGCCTGCCTCGGCCCCACTCAGGCACATCAGCATCTACTCCCCATCATGAGCACCCCACCACTCTGCCAGCCAGTTGTGCACTATGTGGCTATGCTGCTCCTGGAAGGGGCCAACACATGCTGCCCCTCTCTGCAGGCACTGCTACCATAGCTCCCATTGGCCACAGCTCCCTGTTCCCAGCCAGGGGGAGCTGCGGGGGCGGTGCTTGCAGGCAGCCCTGCTGCACCACCGCAGCCAGAGATTGTGATAGACTGGGAGAGTCCCCAGGATCGACCAGCTGATCACGATCGACGGGTTGGTGACCACTGGTATAGACATTACAGTGCTGAGTGAGATGCAACTTGCTGAGGAGGGTCAACTAACTGAGGAGAATGCTGGGTACCTGGTTTTTCTGGAAGAGACACCTACAAAACAAGCCATGCGTCCCAGGAGTCGGCTTTCTTATCAGCAAGACTCTTGTCTCATTTGTAGATCCTACCCGTCAGGATAAATGATAGACCGATGAAGCTCTGCCTGCCCCAAGAGATGTACATTATGCTTCACTAATCAGTACTTAGGCACTGACGATGACTAACTGAGAGTAAGGAGGAGTTTTGTTCGAATTAAATGACCTGATCTGATTGATTCCCCATGAAAAGCTGATTATTTTAGGTGACTTTAGTGGTCATGCTGACTGTAATGATTCTACATGGTGTGGGATAGTTGGCAAATGTGGTGTCAGCAAAATGAACCTCAATGGCCTACTTTTGCTGATGACTTGTTGAGCCCCACTCTCTTCCAACTCCCTGACAAATATAAAACTACTTGGATGCACTCTTGCTCATATCACTAGCCTCTGATCGAGTGTGCGTTGGTCCAACAGCCTAACATACGAAATGTGTTCGCAACTTAGGTATTACACGGAGCTGATTGTTTGACTCATCACCATCTTGTTCAATCAAAGCTTTCCCTATTTATTTGGCCAAAAATCGGGGGAAAAGTCAGTTAAGCACATAAATACTGCCTGGTTGAAAGATTTGATGATCGTTGAACAACTTTCAACACAGCTAACGACTGTTTTTAGAAACTCTTCCAACAGCTAGTGATGATGCATCTGCCAAATGGCTTTTCCTGCATGACACACTCTCTATAATGCTGTTGTGGACTGTGTTGGGTATATGAAATGCTGTTATCCAGACTGGTGATCCTGAACTATCAAATTGCCTTGATATCAAATGACTAGCACAGTTGCGCTCTTAGATGAGCCTTTCTGAGTCAGAAAAGGCTACATACTGGGTATATTGTAGCACGCTCCAATGCACACTCTGCCAAATGCAAAATATGTGGTTTGACTGTAAAGCAGATGGAACCATAGGCTCTTGCTGATAAACATGACTCCAAAGGTTTCTGTGATAGGATCAGTGCTGTGTGGCCCTGCCCAATCTGCCTTGTCACTGCTGACAAATGCTAATGTTGCATCTCTCATCACAGATTGCACTGTCATCAATCAATGGTGCTGTGAACATGTTCATTGTTTATCTGCTGTTTCTGATGAATCATTGGACAGTGTCCACAAATTGTCCACATCTAAGATGCTTGGCAATCCACCCACATGAGCCGAGGTGTTGGACAGAGATCAAAGTCAGAGGTGGTGTGTGTGTGTGTGTGTGTGGGGGGGGGGGGGGTGCATGTGGGGTCAAATGCCCCCCCTCCCAGATTGCTCGGTCATATGTTGTGGCCAGGCCCCCTCCCTGTGGAGCAGCTGACCTGGGGAGCTGCATCAGACATGGAGAGGCTGCCACTTTAACTCTGCTGGGAGAGGTGGAGGAACAGCTGGGAACTGCACGGAGAGGCCGTCGCTCTCCAGAAGCGGGAGGGGAGTACGTAAATCAGGCTGTTATGGGATTGTGCCCCCCCCTCCACTGTCAGTAGGCACAGGTCATCTATGGTTCAAGTAAGAAAGAATAGTAAGTCTTCTGGTCCCAATGCTATTCCAAACTCAAGCTTTCAAACATGGAGAAACTCTTATTGATGGGTTTGTTGAATTTTTCTTACATGTCTGGCTTCAAAAAATCATACCACAACAACCGAAAAATATCAACTTCAGCAACATCTCTGAGCATAAAGACTCAAAAAGCAACTGTGGTAATTACAGCGGTATCTCTTTGCTGACTGGGGCCAGCAAGATTCTTGCCCAGATATGCCTGAAATGACTCCTGACCCACATCATCAGCAATGTTCTATCTGAGTCACAGTGCTACTTTTGTGCTCAGAGGAGTACTATTGACACTATTTTCTTCATTCAACAGTTACAGGAAAAATGATGTGAACAGCACCAACCTTCGCACATCATGTTTTTCAAGCTAACCAAAGCATTCATAGAATCATAGAATATCAGGGTTTGAAGGGACCTCAGGAGGTCATCTAGTCGAACCCCCTGCTCATAACAGGACCAACCTCCAACTAAATCATCCCAGTCAGGGTTTTGTCAAGCCGGGCCTTAAAAACCTCTAAGGAAGGAGATTCCACCATCTCCCTAGGTAACCCATTCCAATGCTTCACCACCCTCCTAGTGAAAAAGTTTTTCCTAATATCCAACCTAAACCTCCCCCACTGCAACTTGAGTCCATTATTCCTTGTTCTGTTATCTGCTACCACTGACAACAGTCTTTGGAACGCCCTTTCAGGTAGTTGAAAGCAGCTGTCAAATCCTCCCTCATTCTTCTCTTCTGCACACTACATAATCCCAGTTCCCTCAGCCTCTGCTCATAAGTCATGTGCTCCAGCCCCCTAATAATTTTTGTTGCCCTCCGCTGAACTCTTTCCAATTTTTCCACATCCTTCTTGTAGTGTGGGACTCAAAACTGGACACAGTTCTCCAGCTAAATGTGGAGGGGAATGCCAAATAGAGGGGAATGATTACGTCCCTCGATCTGCTGGCAATGCTTCTACTTATACATCCCAAAATGCCATTAGCCTTCTTGGCAATAAGGGCACACTGTTGATTCATATCCAGCTTCTCGTTCACTGGAACCCCTTGGTCCTTTTCTGCAGAACTGCTGCCTAGCCACTCCCTCACTAGTCTGTAGCAGTGTATGGGATTCTTCCGTCCTACGTGCAGGACTCTGCACTTGTCCTTGTTGAACCTCATCAGATTTCTTTTGGCCCAATCCTCCAATTTGTCTAGGTCCCTCTGTATCCTCTCCCAACCTTCCAGTGTATCTCCTTCCGGTTTAGTGTCCTCTGCAAACTTGCTGAGGGTGCAATCCACACCATCCTCCAGATCATTAATGAAGATATTGAACAAAACCAGCCCCAGGACTGACCCTTGGGGCACTCCTCTTGATACTGGCTGCCAACTAGACATGGAGCCATTGATCACTACCCATTGAGCCCGATGATCTAGCCGGCTTTCTGTCCACCTTATAGTCCATTCATCGAGCCCATACTTCTTTAACTTGCTGGCCAGAATACTGTGGGAGACCATATCAAAAGCTTTGTTAAAGTCAAGGAATAACTCATCCACTGCTTTCCGTTCATCCACAGAGCCAGTTGTCTCATCATAGAAGGCTATTAAGTTAGTCAGGCATGACTTGCCCTTGGTGAATCCATGCTGACTGTTCCTGATGACATTCTTCTCCTTGAAGTGCTTCAAAATTGATTCCTTTAGGACCTGCTCCATGATTTTTCAGGTGAGGCTGACTGGTCTGTAGTTCCCCGGATCCTCCTCCTTCCTTTCAACGTGGTCAACCACAGTGCTCTCTGGAAATTACTTGCTAAATTTGGATGATCAGAGAAATTTATTAACATTTTTGGCAGTTCCATGAATGCATGGCTGGAAGAGTTAGCATTGATGGTGATCTAACAGACTCATTTCCAGTCATGAACAGGGTGAAGCAAGGATGTGTCCTTGCTCCTAGACTTTTTGGTCTATTCTTTGCTAAGATGCTAGAGGAAGCCCTTCGTGGCTCTTCAAATGGTTTCTTTATGCACTTCTGCAGTGGTGAACTCTTCATTCTACGTTTACGTGGAACAGCAAGGTGATAGAAGTGTTGATCCAGGAACTGCTTTACTCTGATGGTTGTGCCTTGATGGCACACTCTGATGCAGCACTACAAGATCTTATAACCTGCTTTGTTGTGGTGGCTAAAAACTTTGGCCTCAGCCGAATGAAAATCACTCCTCAACAACGCTACTAAGATCTGTCAATACGCTTGAAAGATTTCATGCTCCAGGCTTGAAAACAGTTCACTTATCTCAGCAGCATGTTGAACAATGAAGTGACAATTGACCACAACATAGATACATGAATTAAGAAAGTTGCAATGGGGGAGGTTTAGATTGGATATTAGGAAAAACTTTTTCACTAAGAGGGTGGTGAAACACTGGAATGCGTTACCTAGGGAGGTGGTAGAATCTCCTTCCTTAGAGGTTTTTAAGGTCAGGCTTGACAAAGCCCTGGCTAGGATGATTTAACTGGGACTTGGTCCTGCTTTGAGCAGGGGGTTGGACTAGATGACCTTCTGGGGTCCCTTCCAACCCTGATATTCTATGATTCTATGAAAGCCAGTGCTGCATATGGTAGCCTCCATCACCAAATCTGGAAGCAACGTGGAATTTTTCTGCAGCCAAAAGTCAAAGACTGTAATGCTGTTGTCCTCATGACATTGCTTTACGAGTGTGAAACATGGACCTTTTTATCAACAGCACATAAAAAACCTTCCGTTTCCATTTGTGACACCTACGATGATTTCTGGGCATCATGGAAGTCCTGGTGACAGCTTGTTTGATTGGGATTGAGTCTGATTTGATCTTCACCCATTTGAGATGTACTGGCTATGTAATTAGGATGCCTGAGACCCATTTAACAAAACAACTCATATTCCGAATTAAGCACTGGCAGTTGTAAATGTGGAGGGCAGATAAAATGCTTCAGACACCCTGAAACAAAATCTGCACAAAACTAATATTTCTGACTTGATCTTTGAACAACTGGCTATTGAGCGTATTGCATGGTACCGCTCTGTAAGTGTGGGCATCCCTGACTTTGAGAAGAATGGTGTTGAACAGCTGGATACACGGCGCCGGGCACAGAAAGAACGTGCAGCTCAATCAATGGAACTTGGCAATGGGCTCTATGGCCAGTGCGGTAAACGTTCTTCCTGAATTGGGTGTATGGAGTCACACACAGACCCATGAACACAATCTATGATTGTTGGTGTTGTCATCCTTGAAATGGAGGTGACAATCACCATCATTCCTTAACTGTAATATGTTTAATTTGTCAAATTGAACCCCAGAGTATTGGTAATATAGGTTGGTGCACTGAGTGAGATATATGTTGGGTTATTTTTCCAGATCCACATGCCCCCCTCCCTTTTGTTTACAACCAAACATTCAGTTTCCTTTCCTCATATTAAATGAACTTATAACTGACAGGGAAGAAATCTGACTGCTCCCTTTAAATTGTAAATTGCTGCAGCAGAGAATGCAAACAATCCAATCCGGCAACTGAATTTTCTGTACAAATGTCATACTCCATGTACTCAAGGTCTGAGTTTGTAGAAGATGTTAGGTTGGGGAAAGGAAGCTAGTCACAGTTACTAGATAAGTTTTTATGTGCAAGTAGGGCAGAAATAACTTTGATGTAAAGCAGAAAAGGTACTGAGTACATTGCAGGCTGTTTTGTTTTTGTGTTTTTAAAAATCTTTTGGCTTCTTTTGGTTTTTGGAAGACATGCACTTCCTCACCAACTCTGACATGGAATTGAGCTAGAAACTTCATAAAATATTTCAACCCTTGCTGCATGGCAAGTTCCCTAGTTCTTCTAAAGGCTGATGTCTGTTTAACCGCATATTTTGCAAAATCATGAAAAATCATTATCTTAGTACATGACCTCCCTTTAAATGGTATTAATCACCACATTTTGGAAGGGTCTGCCGTCTTTTTGGATAAGGGTAGAAGCATTGTGATCTTGTTAGAGAACTTTTTTTTTTGTTTCATGCTTTAGTAGATGTAGTACTCAGACTTATTTAACTTTGTTGTATATAACAGTACAGTCAATAGTAAAATGTTACATTTGTGATAAATAGGTTCTATGAATACATACAATGCTGTTGTCTTTATTATGTGTAATTGAGTACAAAATTAACACTATATTCATCTTCAGTAGATGGGAAGATAAAGTAGTGTTCTTGTTTTAAAAACATTCTAGCATCAAGGTCCACTTACCTTTACACTTCCTATTATATCAAAAACTATACATAATTTGTTTCATAGTTAATTTTATTAAGTGTATTGATTCAATTATTTATTAAATTTATTTACTGTATGTGGACATTTTTTGCAATAGCTAATATAATACATATTTCCATGTGATAATACCTCTTTTTTTTATCATCCCATTTCTTCCCAAATACACTCAACTTTTTACCCTGAGGAAAAAACGCTTGAAAGATATATCTAAGTCTCATTCCTGTTTATGATCACCATAAGTGGGTAGGGATACTGCCAGGTTGAGTGTTCTAGTATCTGAATTAACCTTCTTGCATATATTGGGTGTAGCTCAATGAAAACATTAAAGGCCTAAATAAAGGTATTATAGGGGAACCTATAACAATCTTTTTTTAGTTTTCTAAGTTTCTATTATAAAAGACTTGTGTGCTTTTTTTAATACCTCCATTTGAACCAAGCATTTAAAATTTTGGCAGGGGAAAGGCTTCTGGCTAGAAAGGTGTCTTTTTTCCCCTTTGTCCTGTGAAATTCCAGTCAGGCTTTGCTGAGTTATAAACTGTTGAAAATTGCTATTTTCTTTTTATTACTTGCATTCCCCAGGAAAACTTTGGAGCCTAGCAAAGTAACCACTGAACAATAACGTTCTAAGGCTGGTTTCACACCACTGCGCTAGGAATGCCTGGGAACAGCCAGAGCAGCTGAAGAGTGTAGGGAGAGCCAGGCACCCAGCACAGGGCCCGCCTCTTCGTCTGGGAACACTATGTGGGGAAGGGGAAGGGTGGGCTGGTCTGAGCTCCACTCCCCATGTCTATCCTCTGAACAGAGCACCTAGTCCCATTCTCCCTGACCTCACAGTATCCGTATTCTCCTATTGCCATCTAACTGTTAGTCCTGTAGGTTAAGTGATTGTCTACAGTATTGAAGTTTCAGGGTTCATTTTAAACCACGGTTATGTTGTTTGGGGGGAGGGGGTCAAGAGTGGGGTTGTTGGTTTTACATAATATAATTTACTTTTTTCTTTAAACAACAAAACCTAAAACAGGGCATTAGTTACAAAAACTGTTAGTTATTTAGGTAGCAAAAGCAAAGACTACAAAGATAGGATATGCCAGTTTGTGATAACACAGGTAACTTTAAGGGCTTTAAACTAGGTTCACCGGGGGAAGGAGACCAAAGCCCTGAGGTAAGTGGGAAAGCGGGATACCGGGAGGAAGCACAGGCAGGAATGTCTGTGAGGGGAGGGCTCCTGCCTCATACTGGGAATGAGGGGCGATCAACAGGTTATCTCAAGTGCTTATATACAAATGCACAAAGCCTTGGAAACAAGCAGGGAGAACTGGAGGTCCTGGTGATGTCAAGGAATTATGACGTGATTGGAATAACAGACTTGGTGGGATAACTCACATGACTGGAGTACAGTCATGGATAGTTATAAACTGTTCAGGAAGGACAGGCAGGGCAGAAAAGGTGGGGGAGTAGCACTGTATGTAAGGGAGCAGTATGACTGCTCAGAGCTCCGGTACGAAACTGTGGAAAAACCTGAGTGTCTCTGGATTAAGTTTAGAAGTGTGTGCAACAAGAGTGATGTCATGGTGGGAGTCTGCTATAGACCACCGGACCAGGGGGATGAGGTGGATGAGGCTTTCTTCCGGCAACTCACGGAAGCTACTAGATCGCATGCCCTGATTCTCATGGGTGACTTTAATTTTCCTGATATCTGCTGGGAGAGCAATACAGCGGTGCATAGACAATCCAGGAAGTTTTTGGAAAGCGTAGGGGACAATTTCCTGGTGCAAGTGCTAGGGGAGCCAACTAGGGGGAGCGCTTTTCTTGACCTGCTGCTCACAAACCGGGTAGAATTAGTGGGGGAAGCAAAAGTGGATGGGAATCTGGGAGGCAGTGACCATGAGTTGGTTGAGTTCAGGATCCTGACGCAGGGAAGAAAGGTAAGCAGCAGGATACGGACCCTGGACTTCAGAAAAGCAGACTTTGACTCCCTCAGGGAACAGATGGCCAGGATCCCCTGGGGGACTAACATGAAAGGGAAGGGAGTCCAGGAGAGCTGGCTGTATTTCAAGGAATCCCTGTTGAGGTTACAGGGACAAACCATCCCGATGAGTCGAAAGAATAGTAAATATGGCAGGCGACCAGCTTGGCTTAATGGTGAAATCTTAGCGGATCTTAAACATAAAAAAGAAGCTTACAAGAAGTGGAAGGTTGGACATATGACCAGGGAAGAGTATAAAAATATTGCTCGGGCATGTAGGAAAGATATCAGGAGGGCCAAATCGCACCTGGAGCTGCAGCTAGCAAGAGATGTCAAGAGTAACAAGAAGGGTTTCTTCAGGTATGTTGGCAACAAGAAGAAAGCCAAGGAAAGTGTGGGCCCCTTACTGAATGAGGGAGGCAAGCTAGTGACAGAGGATGTGGAAAAAGCTAATGTACTCAATGCTTTTTTTGCCTCTGTTTTCACTAACAAGGTCAGCTCCCAGACTGCTGTGCTGGGCATCACAAAATGGGGAAGAGATGGCCAGCCCTCTGTAGAGATAGAGGTGGTTAGGGACTATTTAGAAAAGCTGGACGTGCACAAGTCCATGGGGCCGGACGAATTGCATCCGAGAGTGCTGAGGGAATTGGCGGCTGTGATTGCAGAGCCCTTGGCCATTATCTTTGAAAACTCGTGGCGAACGGGGGAAGTCCCGGATGACTGGAAAAAGGCTAATGTAGTGCCCATCTTTAAAAAAGGGAAGAAGGAGGATCCTGGGAACTACAGGCCGGTCAGCCTCACCTCAGTCCCTGGAAAAATCATGGAGCAGGTCCTCAAAGAATCAATCCTGAAGCACTTAGAGGAGAGGAAAGTGATCAGGAACAGTCAGCATGGATTCACCAAGGGAAGGTCATGCCTGACTAATCTAATCGCCTTTTATGATGAGATTACTGGTTCTGTGGATGAAGGGAAAGCAGTGGATGTATTGTTTCTTGACTTTAGCAAAGCTTTTGACACGGTCTCCCACAGCATTCTTGTCAGCAAGTTAAGGAAGTATGGGCTGGATGAATGCACTATAAGGTGGGTAGAAAGCTGGCTAGATTGTCGGGCTCAACGGGTAGTGATCAATGGCTCCATGTCTAGTTGGCAGCCGGTGTCAAGTGGAGTGCCCCAGGGGTCGGTCCTGGGGCCCGTTTTGTTCAATATCTTCATAAATGATCTGGAGGATGGTGTGGATTGCACTCTCAGCAAATTTGCGGATGATACTAAACTGGGAGGAGTGGTAGATACGCTGGAGGGGAGGGATAGGATACAGAAGGACCTAGACAAATTGGAAGATTGGGCCAAAAGAAATCTAATGAGGTTCAATAAGGATAAGTGCAGGGTCCTGCACTTAGGATGGAAGAATCCAATGCACCGCTACAGACTAGGGACCGAATGGCTCGGCAGCAGTTCTGCGGAAAAGGACCTAGGGGTGACAGTGGACGAGAAGCTGGATATGAGTCAGCAGTGTGCCCTTGTTGCCAAGAAGGCCAATGGCATTTTGGGATGTATAAGTAGGGGCATAGCGAGCAGATCGAGGGACGTGATCGTTCCCCTCTATTCGACACTGGTGAGGCCTCATCTGGAGTACTGTGTCCAGTTTTGGGCCCCACACTACAAGAAGGATGTGGATAAATTGGAAAGAGTACAGCGAAGGGCAACAAAAATGATTAGGGGTCTAGAGCACATGACTTATGAGGAGAGGCTGAGGGAGCTGGGATTGTTTAGTCTGCAGAAGAGAAGAATGAGGGGGGATTTGATAGCTGCTTTCAACTACCTGAAAGGGGGTTTCAAAGAGGATGGCTCTAGACTGTTCTCAATGGTAGCAGATGACAGAACGAGGAGTAATGGTCTCAAGTTGCAATGGGGGAGGTTTAGATTGGATATTAGGAAAAACTTTTTCACTAAGAGGGTGGTGAAACACTGGAATGCGTTACCTAGGGAGGTGGTAGAATCTCCTTCCTTAGAGGTTTTTAAGGTCAGGCTTGACAAAGCCCTGGCTAGGATGATTTAACTGGGACTTGGTCCTGCTTTGAGCAGGGGGTTGGACTAGATGACCTTCTGGGGTCCCTTCCAACCCTGATATTCTATGATTCTATGATTCTATGAACTTCGATTCTGCCACCTTGTGCATATGCATTATGATACAGACTTTAATAACAAGACCTGAATGTGTGCTTTCTACAGGACCCCACCTCATTTAGTGTATAGGTTGGACACACAAGAGGGTGCACAGGCAACTGTAAATCTGCCTGTTACGGGGGGCTCTACTGATTAGCTTTGTGTGGTCGAAGCCCTTCCTGTGGTAGCACTCCATCTCTCCCTCCTTCTGCGGCCCCTCTCTTGCTCCAGGAACTGCAGTGTCCTCTTAGTGATTTGGCCCTCCTCTTCCAGGGTGGTGTATCAAAGTCCCTGCTCACCAGCTGTCTCAGGCAGTCCTTCCATTCACTGCACCAGGTGCCACTCCCTCAGTGGCTGATGGGGGACCTGGATCCACCTTCTACTCCGAGTTCCTGATCAGGAATCCTTTAAACAGCAGCCAAGACATAGTTCCTTCTGGCGCTTTGCTGCCTTTTCTTGAGCCTTTTCCTTATCTCCTGGTTCTCCCCACTCCTCTGGGTTTGCCAGCCTCTCAACTCCCTTCTCCCAGGGAGTGATTGCAGACTACCTTCCTGGAGCCCCCTCTGCTTCTAATTTCCTTTTAGCTAAGCCCCACCTGTTCTCTTACAAGTGAGCCTCCCTCCAATTAACTTCCTCCAGCCTAAATGTCTTATTTGTCCAGCATCGAGGGCTGATTGGGCCTACTTGTCTTAATTCAGGTCTTGGAGGGCCAGTGTGGGGAGTACACCCCCATCACACTGCCATTTGCTAATTTTGGAGTGCCTGATTTTACAGTCTAAGTAATTTAATGTTATTTATGGATGTTATAGCCTATGGATCTTAAATGTTTGCCATACTTGATTTTACAAGTGTGTGTTTCAATGACTTTGCTCAACTTGTCTTGGATTCTTGATACAATTGGATTTTTTTCCGTTTTTGATTAAGCTTATGAACTGATTCAGGGTTAGATTATGAGTTAATGATTTTCCCTGAACAGGAAGCAGCATGTTGTTGTGCTGTCTATGAAGCTATCTAGAAGGGAGATTGTTATTTTGCTGAATCACAAATCTGCTTCCCAGTCAACCCATTGCACCAACAAGGAAGTAAACTGTGCAAGGTCTATATCGGGTGTAGTGTATGTCTGGGGCAGGATTGGCTCACAGTGGCTATATGGAGAGTGCTTCACCTTCTATGCTGTGGGTAGTTGGGACAAGGCAGTAAGCAGGCTTTGTAAAGAGGCATGGATGCATGATTGTGTAAGCCAGGTCAAAAGTTTATTCCTTAGTAATTGCTATTTTTAATATCCTTTAACATAATGAAATGTAATTTCTCCCCAATTCCTACACCCTTTTTTCTTTGTGGTTTGGTTATATGTGTGTATTTTATTTGATAAAATACTTTGCTAGTTATATAATAGCATTCTCAGGTTGTGGTCTAATTGATTTTTCTACTGACATAGGTTGGGGGCGAAGGGAGCTATATTTTTCCTTGTCAGAAAATCTTTATAATAGAATGGATTCTTCTGTGTCCATTCCTCAAATATTTTCCATTCCTGTAGGGAAGTTGGGATCATTAAATAGAGTTGATACTTAAGAAACAAATTTATCTTAAATTTTCTTTTGTAAATGGCTTTCCATACTTGTAGACATCCTCAAAGTACTGTGTGGGTAAATTTTATCCGAGCAGTTTACTTTTTGTATGCAGTGTAGTTGTAGCTGTGTTGGTCACAGGATATTAGAGTGACACGAAGAAGAGCTGTGTGGCTTGAAATCTTGTGTCTCTCACCAACAGAAGTTGGTTCAGTAAAAGATATTCCCTCAACCACCTTGTGTCTCAGTTTAGTTTTTATTTTACTAAACATAATCCAAAGGACGATGGGAAGCAGTCCTTACACGTACTTGTTCATTAGGCTAAAAATGTTAATTGCTAAGATGAAGTTTACCAGTACAGTATAGTTCTGTTTTAGTTCAGGTGGAATTGTTTTCCTGTTGTCCATCTAGTAAGATTTCATAAGGGCTAAGCAGAAATATAAATAAAATTTGGAAAACCAAGGTCTCCTTTGATTTACCTGTATCTTACCACCTGCTTTTTTATTATGTTTTTTTTCATTTGGTTTGTTTTTAGGTGAGCAAGGGTTTTATTTCACAAAGTATGTGGTCTTAAATCTATATGAGAACACTTTATATTTGATGTGAAATCTGGGGAAGAATGTTCACTTTTATTTGGAACCTCTTTTCATAAATGTTATACTGATTGTCACCCATCTTTTACTGAGCATGGAGGGAGAGTGATAGAATGGCATTCTTCACCGCAGAGGTATGGGGAGAGAGAACTGTAAACTTTCCAACATCTGTAGGAGTAAAGAGGGGATAAGTGGCACCCTTCTCTAAGTAGCTAGTTCGAGTCTTATATTTTGCCTTCACATGTAAGGTTGAATTTTGAACTTGAAGTAATTTCAAAATAATTGGGGGGTATGTGTCAGTGGTTTCTCCCTAAAAACTCAACGATCAGAAGACAGACAAATGTCATTCATAAGTTTTAAATATAAATAATTTAACAGCCAGTCATGGGGTCTGATTCATGATCTTTGAATGCTGGGGGTAGGCAATACTGCTTTTCTTGGCCTTCCTCGTTCTTCCCTTCCACCCACCACCATAATCCATTGCATCTCTCCAGTGCTTGAACTCCTCCAACCACAAAACAATGGCAGTCTTTGGCTGATTAATTTAACATGATACATCAATTATTATGGATTAAGAACTGATGACAGATCTCAAAAAGTAGCTGTCAGTGGGAAATAATCATCAAATAGGGGTATGGTAGTAGTGGTGTTCCCCAGAGTTCATTTATAGGCACAACACTATTCAGTCTTTGTATCAGTCTGCAGAAGAAAAGAGTGAGGGAGGATTTGATAGCAGCCTTCAACTACCTGAAGGGGGGTTCCAAAGAGGATGGAGCTTGACTGTTCTCAGTGGTGGCAGATGACAAAACAAGGAGCAATGGTCTCAAATTGCAGTGGGAGAGATCTAGGTTGGATATTAGGAAATACTATTTCACTAGGAGGGTGGTAAAGCACTGGAATGGGTTACCTAGGAAGGTGGTGGAATCTCCTTCCTTAAAGGTTTTTAAGACCTGGCTTGACAAAGCCCTGACTGGGATGATTTAGTTGGTGTTGGTCCTGCTGCAAGCAGGGGGTTCGGACTAGATGACCTCCTGGGGTCTCTTCCAACTCTAATCTTCTATGATCTGGAAGTAGATATAAAATCATTGCTGATAGAATTTGAGGGTGACACAGATTGGCAGAATGGTAGGTGAAGACAGGACAGTCATACAGATCAATTGGGATCACTTGTTAAGGTGGGCCTGTTCAAACAAAATTCTTTTTAATACAGCCAAATGCAAGGTCATATATAGGAACAAAGAATGTAGGTCACACCTACACAATGGGGGACTGTATCTGAGACAGCTGTAACTGAAGCAGTCTCATTCAGAATGCAAAAATAACATCTTTTGTCAGAAATTGAAAGTAATTGGGAATGCCATGAAATTTCTCATCCCCTTCTCAACCTCTTTATTCTTCCTGCTACTGCAATTGTATGGTCAGACTTTATCTTACCAGCAGGGGAAGCAAACATTCAGTTTACTGTTGAGAATGGAATCCCTTAAAATTCTTATCTGGGCAGAAGTCATAATTTTAGTTCCATATGTTCAAGACAAGCTCAACATTCAAATCAACTGGTTGAATTGTCAAACAATGCCTTCAGAAGAGGATTTAAATAGCAAAGTGTTTCAAAAATTACTTGAAGTAGGGAACTCTGTAAATGGATTTGTTTCCAATACAAATGACGATATGAATGTCTGTTGTCTCAGATATTGTGAAAGGCAAGCATGGAGGACAAAATATCTTCTGATTTAGCTGGTCAGACCATCTGATATATGCTGTCTTTCCTTTCTTGCTTTTAACTTGAATGGCCAAGAAGACTGAGGAGGATAAGGCCAGCGTACTTCTAATAGGTCCTTTCTGGCAGCTCAGACTAGTTTTTATATCAGAAGGAAATGTTTGGTGTCCTTTTCTCTGGGAGTTTCTCTTCATCGAAGATTTTCTGAGACTGAGTTTTTTATGCCACCAAGATCCAGACATATTTCATTTGCCAGACTGGAACTTGAGAGGATAAATCTTCTAGATTTGGCTATTTGGAGCAAATGGTAGATGCCTTGATTCAGTGCAGCAAGGACAATACATCAGAGCTGCTATCATATTTGGAAAGTCTTCAGATCCTGGGTGCTTTAAACATAGTCTTAATTCAAAATTAACTTCAGTCAGGACCTGGGTTAATTTATTTTTTGATGGATTCAGTAATAGTACTTGGCCTCAGCACATTTGAGATCCATGTGTTGGCTTTGAGAGTCATTTGAGTATTTTTTTTGGAAATAGTTTTGCTTCACATTTTCATGTTGCCAGATTTATTAAAACAGTAGTGATGTTTTGTCTCCTGTCAAGACTCCTATTGCCAGCTGGAAGCTAAATCTAGTCCTGGAATAATTGATGGGGCAGCCTTTTTGAACTGGTGGCTCCAGCATCTGTTTTTCTATTTCTGTTAAAGTGGCCTCTCTTGTAGCAATTATTCTGTAAAAAGGGTCAGTGATTTGAGTGCTCTTTTAGTTAATACTAATTTTACTCCTCTCTTCAGTTTTTCTTTGACACAATAGTACTTCACACTACACAAGAATTCCTGTCTAAGGTAGTCTCTCCATACTGTCTGAATAATTACTTCACCTTTATTTTTGTCTTTATTTGTCTCGGAGAGAAGTGAGATGGCATTACCTGAATATTTGTAGAGTCATAGGACAGTATCCTTCAGGAAGTCTGATAGCAAAATCTGAAGGCTTTAAAAGCAATTAAAGGAAGGCTCCTTTTTATTTTGTTTGGTTTGGACTGCTTCCTAAGTCCCAATGGCCCTTTCCCCTGCAAATTAATTTGACTGTATGTGAATAGACCATCTTGTTCTTTTTTGTTAATTTCTCATACCAGGAAATCTATTAATCTGAAATTTCTCTCTCTCTTGTAAAATATGTGTGTAATTATTTCTCTCTGTCTTGTAAATTATGTGTATAATTAGTATTCTGAACATGGGAAGATGGCTACTGGAGCTGTGATACAGTGAACAGACATAGATAGGAAATTTGTTTTCATGCAAAAATCATCACCACTGAGCTGCCTCTGTGGGTACAGATGGACATGGTCAACCGAATAGTCTGCTTGCCATGAGAAGACAAATTTGAAATAATAAAATTTAATTTTGTGCTGCACTGGCCACCATTTTTATTGGAAAACCTGAATACGCAAAATTAAACATGATGCTAAGACTTCTTTTCCTTGGCTACTATCTCTCATGTAGGTGGTTTTATTATGCCTATGAGAGAGCTCTGTCCCATCTGTCTTCACCAGAGGCACTACAGTGGCACATCTGCATCAGTGCAGCTTCGCTGCTGTAGTGCTTCTAATGTAGACTAGCCCTAAGTCTTGTTGGAAGCCTGCTCCAAGTGGGTTTTCCTTGAGCATGGAGGTGTAGGACACAACCACCTCCAGCACTGGGCAAAAAAAAAAAAAGAAAAGACCTGATAGACCCTCCCATCACAACTTCACTTCTGCTTTCCTCCTATCAATTCTTTCCTACTTTTTTTCTAGAAAGCTCAAATCCCTTTTTCCTAGACTGACTGTGCAACTGTAAACCTATCTAAAATCAAATGTGTATTTGAAAATAAATATATAAAAATTAAAAATAAAATAAATAAGATCTATACCAGAAGGAATTTCCCCTTTCTCAGAAATACAAGACATGTCCAAATGAAGATTTAGGAGGACCAAAACTTGCAAAAATATTCCTTTGAATGGAAATCAGGTAGTACACTTAAGGTAATACATTACTCTTTGTTTCCAGTGCACCTATAAAAAAAAATTCAAAATAAATTGCAATAAAGTTTAGAGTCTCTTCAAAAAGCTTATTTTTTTTCCTGTTTAAAAAAATCCCACTCAAACAGACCTAATCCACACCTCCATTTAGAAGACAAGTAAACCATCACTGCAGTATGAACAATTATAATTATGGCTCCAAAGAACTACCTGTGTAGGTTTTTGATGCAGAAATAAAAGTTATTAAATGGAAATTCCTCTTTATTAAAAGGATAACTATTTTGTTTTATGTATTAAGCACTGAAGTAATGAACATATACTGCAGTGAACTGTACAGTCAACAGTTGAAGTTAACCATACAATATTTCTTTTACTGAAGATACACAATACTTGGAAATTTTACCAGTGATATATTTTTATGGAGTGTCCAGTTACTCAAGTAAATTACATTATAACTATATCAATACACTTATTAGGTAATCAAATACTATATAGAATATTTTTTCAAACTATCATTTCCAAAAGTTGTCTTGCAGTGTTATGTATTGATGAAAATAAATGTATTCTACAAAAGACTGTGTTTAAGGTAGTTTACTATGTAACAAATTATAAAAACATCTTTTTTATTCTTCACTTCTGAATCATCTTGGACAATGCCCCTTAGACTGGACTTGAAATTTGCTTAAGTTCATATTTTCAAAATATGTCAGCACAGCCAACTTTTAAGTTTTTATAAACTTTACTGACTTCTTGATAGTAAAAGTACTCCCTGGCAACACATTTAAATCATACCAAAACCAACAGAACTCATTGTCGTAGAAGCAGAACAGGCAATGCACCTTCTCAGGGTGAGTATGCAAAACAAACAAACCCAGAAAGGAAGGAAACAAGGATAGGAGGAGTCCCAGAACACAGAAGAGAGGCTTTTAAAAAAACAAAAAACAACAACAAAAAGAGGGACGATGACCAAAAGAGAAGGGCACAAAGTGAGAGTAAAGGGAACTAGAGGAGGCATTGAATAAAGAAGGCCAAAGTAAAAAATATAACTGAAAAATCCAAACTTGAAAAGACTAAGAAATGTGCACTTTTCAAAAATCAGCATTTTTCTAGAGAATACAAGAGATACATGAGAATACACAAGAACCTATATACAGAGAAACTGAGCCTAGAGAGAATGTGAACAGGGAATGAAACAATAAAGCCTATAAAGGAGAGATGCATTTTAAGTCAGGGTAATATAATACTTTCTGTTTATCCTATGTTGGTGGGAGAAGCTCTCCTGCCGACATAGCTCTGTCCACACTGGCTTATTCGCACCCCTGAGCAACATAATTTAAACCAACATAAATGGTAGTACGTACAAAGCCCTCAGTCCTCCAGAGGCATAGAAGTGCCAGGAGGAGATGCTGACCAATCAGGAGCCAGCAGGCCAGTTAAAAAGGCTTGTTTGCTTCTCAGGAGCATTGCTGGATGAGACTGGGACAGAAGAGGAGCTCATCAGTACCAGCTCAGGGCCTTCCCTTCAAGCAGTGCAACTAAATGCTTGCCTTTCAAGTTGTGCTTATTTACTGGAGGGAACGTAGGCCTGACACAGGACAGTTTGGGATTACCAGGGACTGGCTGATTATTATTAAGCCATGCCGTGGCAGAGGGTTGGAGAGCTGGGTCCTAAGAGTGCGCAGATGAATAACCTCAGAGAGGCTGAGTAATGAGCCCAGCTGGAATAAAGTCATCTTTATTTTTCCTTATTTTTGGATTGTTATTTTGGACTCTGCTGCCCCAAAAGTGAGGATTGAATTTTTATAGTGACTGGCAAGCCAGCTAAGCCATCAGTCCCCAAAGCGGGCTGGAAACTCTGTCAGGGAAGCTGAGGCAGAGAGGCTGCAATGCTGGGTCAGTGATCATGGGGACAGTGATCTGGTGACAGGAGAGGAGTGTTCCCACAGGGTGTTCAATGAATAAAGAGAAGTAGTAAAAGTAGTAGCATCATGTAGATGTTTATACATATAACAATGGATCACTGATATTAATCAGTATCAAAGAGCAAAATTCATATGCCTTCTAATGTTTTTGAGTCTCAAATTTGTATTTCCCCCCTTCTGAATGAAGTGGTTTTAAAGTTCACAGTCTCTATCATCTACGTGTGGGGGCATTTGAGACCTTTTCTCTGTAGCACTGGTTTTAGATATTAGTGGCATGGATAAACCAGCGTTCTTCATAAATATGAGATCTAGAGACCTTGGAATTGCCCTCAATCTGAATAGCTTGGGCCTGAATGAGACACTCTCGGTGGATGATGGAAATCCTGGAATGCAACACCACTCAAAATCCTTTAATCATGGAATATTCTCAAGAGCATATATGGCAGGATTCTTGGAGCCTAACATCATCATCAGATATTACTCTCCTTTAGTGTTTTGGTGGGAGGCCAATGGAGGAAAAACTGTATTTTCTGTTTGAGTCTGTGATGGAAGTGTTAGAAAGACCTTTCAGTTTAAAAACAAGGCTAATTATAGACTACAGTTAATTTTAAATAAAGGTCTGTACTTTTGTGTTTTTAAAGGCTCTTGGGTGATTTCTGTGGTAATCATAATGGAGTTGATGGCAGAGCCATCTTGATTAAAACTTAGAATAGGTTCAGAAATTTCCTTCTCTGATGTCATGTTTCTTCTCAATTTTATTTTTAAAATAAGAATCCATTAATGATGGTCCTACATAACACACACAGCCGTTATATTTCTGTTATAAATGTCCTTCGTTTTTTTAACAGAGAGGATGAGACCAGTCATAGTTAAAATGGTCAAACCACGTAATTTAGAAGCATTTCAGAAAGGTGACCTACCTCTCCCGTAAATCTTTCTAGCTATTTATTAATTAGAAATAAATCTAACAATGAAGAACAGACCATCAGTGCTTAAGTAATTATTAACCTCTTGATGAGGTATTAAAAAACAAAGTATTAGACTGCTAGTTGCCTAGAAATAAATGGGTTAAGATGTGTGACTTGTAGGTTGCGGTAAATCTGGATGACCTGTTGTTTCAGACTGACGATCATTGTAGGATCTAGTTCTGTACACATTTTCTGAGCAGATGCCAGGCTAAAGGGCATCAGCTGGAGTCAGTAGTGGCCATCTCCCACTGGAAAGCATAAAAGCATTTGACAGGCTCCTTGGCACATAGGGATCTCTCCTGGAGGTTGTTGAAACATAAGAAGTCTTGGGGGACTCTTTCTTGGATCAGAGAGAACAGTGTTTTAATCTTGAAATGAATCTTGCATATTGAGAAATTGAGGATAGACTGGTCCAGAATAAGATGAGAATTTCTAGATGTTTTGAATATTAGAAGGAACCTGGATTAGATAATACTGGAATGATTGCCCTGAGCCAGAGAAGTTTTGTTACACTGTCTAGAATAGTTTGCTTTTTATTAGGTCAGGAAATTATTAGGAAAAAGGATGACAAAGATGATGGGGAGAGAGGGTTGATAAAAATATATGAGGTGGCTTTGCTTCAGGTGCAAGAAGGATGACTCTTGGGTCAGAGAAAAACTTGATAGATCTTTCCTTTATTCGATATAGTTTCTGGATACCCTTGTTTATATTTCTTTTCTGTTGCTGTAGAATCATTCAGAGTCTGCAGTCTCTACCAAAGATTTTCCTTTCCTATGTCTCATTTTGAGGGGGACCTGAGTGGGAGTGGGGAAGATAGACCATTGATTGTGCTTGGATCAACTGAGATTTCCATGTCCTTATTTAGGAAAAAAAAAGTGACATGTTTGACTTAGAATGGGAAGAGTTCCGCATCCTTAAATATGAGAAAGTGTTACCTGTGCTGTCTGGAGAACCTTTGAAGGAAAAGGCTGGCTTGCTTCCCTGGAAGTGGATGCCTTGGGGAGCAATTACCTTGCTACCTGTAGTGATCAGATTGCAGGGGATCAGAGCAAACTATCTGAGGAGAATGAAAATACCCATAACTGGAGTGTACGCTTAGCTTGATGACTGAGAGGATTGTGGGATCAGACAATGTTGTGTATGAAGAGTTTGGATCTTAGAGGTTTTTTGGGAGGGGATGGGGTATAACCAATTAGTTCATTTTATCATTTAATTGTTGTTGTTAATTCATGTGCTATTTCATATGTAATCAATGTGTGATGAATAGATGAGTAGAGTAGGATTATAGGAGTTTGACAAGTGTCTATTAGGGATATTAGCTCGTGAACAGGGGGCCGCAAACTGGAATTTGAGAGGGGGAGAAGGAGATTCCCCTGCTGAACGAACATGGTGCGAGTACTAATCATGGGGTGAGTGAATCTGTTTGGCTGTTTTGGGTTTTTCTTTCTCTTTCAGGTTATTTCAGTTACAGGGTCAGTTGGGATTGTGTGTCTGGGGACTGTTTGAGCCTTTGTTCCCGGGATCATCCTTGATCATCTTTGATCAGCTTCAGTCAGCCTTGTGATCACCCTCCCCCTGTGTGACTAACGAGGGTTAGGGCTGACCTAGGAGAAAAGGCCTTAAATGCCAGAGACTAAGCAACCAATGGGAGCTAGTGAACTGGGGACTGCAAAAGAGGGAGTTTGGAAGGGAGATGTAATATAATCACTATGGTTAGGAAGGGCTGCGTAGTAAGTGCCAACACTGCTCTTATCTCCTCCACCCGTGCATGTATCTAGACAGACAACCTAACCATGGATGCCTCTACCCAGATGCTGGTGTGGATTTGCAGAGACTGTGGCCTGCATTTCCCATTCACAGAAAGCCATGCTGTGGGGACCATCCAGTGTGAATGGTGCCTGCTGGTGGAATTTCTCAGGAAGCAGGTGGGAGAGCTACAGGAGGAAGTGGCTAGATTTTGAAGTATCCAGGCCCAAGAGGATTTCCTCAAGAGTATTCATATGGAGACATCCAAGGCTGAGGAAGCTATCCAGCTACAGAGGACTGCTTTCACACCACTGGGGGAGGAGGATATGGCTCAGTCACAGGGAGGACACTGGCTGCTGGTTACTTCTGGCAGCAGGCAGTGCTCCAGCCCTACTCCCAACCCACCCACCATGGTAATGAAAAACAGTTATGCTGCCCTGGCAACGAGTGATGACGAATCACCCCCAAAGGTGGAGGAGGAGAAGCTATGTGCCCCCAAAGCTGGGATGATCACAGTCACCACTCCCAGGAGGAAATATAGGGTAGTGGTGGTTGGTGACTCTCTTTTGACAGGGACGGAGGCACCCATTTGTCATGCTGACATGGCATCCCAGGAGGTATGCTACCTGTCTGGGGCCTGTAGCCGAGACGTTAAGGAGGGACAGTCGAGGGTCATCCAGCCCTCTGACTACTATTCCATGCTACTCATCCATGTGGGTACTAATGATACCACAAGGTATGACCCATAGCAGATCAGAAGTGACTACAGAGCTCTGGGAGTAAGGGTGAAGGAGTTGGGGGCATAGGTGGTGGTCTCTTCAATCCTTCTGGTCAAAGGTAGGGGCCCAGGCAGAGACAGATGCATCCTGGAGGTGAATGACTGGCTGCAAGGATGGTGTTGCCAGGAGGGCTTTGGCTTACTTGACCACAGGATGCTGTTCCAAGAAGGAGGACTGCTAAGCAGAGATGGGGTCCACCTATCTAGGAAGGTATCATAAATATAAAGGGAAGGGTAACCACCTTTCTGTATACAGTGCTATAAAATCCCTCCTGGCCAGAGGCAACATCCTGTTAACTGTAAAGAGTTAGGAAGCTCAGTTAACCTGGCTGGCACCTGACCCAAAGGACCAATAAGGGGCAAGATACTTTCAAATCTTGGTGGGGGGGAAGACTTTTGTTTGTGCTCTTTGTTTACGTGTTTGTTCTCTCTTGGGACTGAGAGAGGCCAGACAGAAATCCATCTTCTCCACCCCATCCTAATCCAAGTCTCCAATGTTGCAACCAGTATAGAAAGCCAGGCAAGGCGGATTAGTTTATCTTTTGTTTTATGTGAATTTTCCCTGTGTTAAGAGGGAGGTTTATTCCTGTTTTCTGTAACTTTAAGGTTTTGCCCAGAGGGGGATCCTCTGTATTTTGAATCTGAATTCCCTGTAAAGTATTTTCCATCCTGATGTTACAGAGGTGATTCTTCTACCTTTTTTTTAATTACAATTCTTCTTTTAAGAACCTGATTGCTTTTTCATTATTGTTAAGATCCACGGGTTTGGGTCTGAACAAATTGGTGAGGATTCTTATCAAGCCTTCCCCAGGAAAGGGGGTGTAGGGCTTGGGGGGATCTTTTGGGGGAAGAAGTCTCCAAGTGGTCTCTTTCCCTGTTCTTTGTTTACAACGCTTGGTGGTGGCAGCATACTGTTCAAAGACAAGGTAAAGTTTGTACCTTGGGGAAGTTTTAACCTAAGCTGGTTAGAATAAGCTTAGGGGGTCTTTCATGCAGGTCCCCACATCTGTACCCTAGAGTTCAGAGTGGGGAAGGAACCCTGTCAGAAGGGGAAGAGCATATTTGGATACAGACTGACCTAGTGAGGAGGGCTTTAAACTAGGTTCGAAGTGGGCAGGTGACCAAAGCCCACAAGTAAGTCAAAGACATGGAGAGCTGGAAGAAAGGTCGGAATTTGGGGGGAGCATGGGCTGTTATAGCAGGGCTAAAGGAGGGACGAGACAGAATGTGTGTGTGGGGGGATCAAATCAGTATCTTAGATGTTTGGATACTAATGCAAGAAGTATGGGGAATAAGCAGGAAGAACTCGAAATACAACTAATAAACACAACTGAAATTGCTGGCATCGCAGAGGACTCAGTGGAATAATAAAGGTGACTGGAATATTGGTATAGGAGAGTACAGCTTGCTCAGGAAGGACAGGCAGGGAAAAAGGGAGGAGATGTTGCCTTATATATTAAATGTATACACTTGGACTGAGGTGGAGATGGAACTAGGAGATAGACTTGTTGAAAGTCTCTGGGTAAGGATAAAAGGGGTAAAAAACAAGGGTGATGTCATGGTAGGGGGTCTACTACAGACCACCTAACCAGGAAGAAGAGGTGGATAAGGCTTTTTTTTTAAACGATTAACAAAGTCATCCAAAGCACAGGACTTGGAAAAGGACAAATATAGTGCCCATCTATAAAAAGGGAAATAAGGACAACCCAGGGAATTACAGACCGGTCAGCTTAACTTCTGTACCCAGAAAGATAATTAAGCAATCAATTAGCAAACACCTAGAAGATAATAAGGTGATAACAGTCAGCATGGATGTGTCAAGAACAAATCGTGTCAAACTAACCTGATAGCTTTCTTTGACAGGCTAACAAGCCTTGTGGATAGGGGGGAAGAGGTAGATGTGGTATATCTTGACTTTAGTAAGGCTTTTGATACTGTCTTGCATGACCTTCTCATAAACAAACTAGGGAAATGCAACCTACGTTAAACTATTATAAAGTGCGTGCATAACTGGTTGGAGAACCATTCCCAGAGAGTAGTTATCAGTGGTTCACAGTCACAATGGAAGGGCATAACAAGTGGGGTCCCACAGGGATCAGTTCTGGGTCCGGTTCTGTTGAATATCTTCATCAATGATTTAGATAACGGCATAGAGATTACACTTACAAAGTTTGTGGAGGATACCAAGCTGGGAAGGGTTGTAAGTGCTTTGGAAGATAAGATTATCATTCAAAATGATCTGGACAAACTGGAGAAATGGTTTTAAGTAAATAGGATGAAATTCAATACGGACAAAGTACTCCGCTTAAGAAGGAACAATCAGTTGCACACATACAAAATGGGAAATGACTGCCTAGGAAGGAGTATTGCGGAAAGGGATCTGGGGATCATAATGGATCACAAGCTAAATATGAGTCAACAGTGTAACACTGTTGCAAAAAAGCAAACATCATTCACGGATGTATTAGCAGGAATGTTGTAAGCAAGACACAAGAAGTAATTCTTCCACTCTACTGTGTGTTGATTAGGCCTCAACTGGAGTACTGGTGTTCAGCTCTGGGCACCGCATTTCAGGAAAGATATGGACAAATTGGAGAAAGTCCAGACAAGGGCAACAAAAATCATTAAAGATCTAGAACAGGCGTTCTCAAACTTCATTGCACCGCGACACCCTTCTGACAGTGTAAATTACTACATGACCCCGGGGGGGGGGGCAAAAGCTGAAGCCCCGCTGCAGTGGGCGAGGGGGGCCAAAGTTTGAGCCGCACTGTCCTGGGCGGGGAAGCCGAAGCACAACGGGTTCAGCTCCAGGCTGGGGGCCTGTAACCTGAGCCCTGCCACCCATGGCTAAAATCCTAGGGCTTCGGCTTCAGTCCTGGGCAGTGGGGCGCGGTCTTTGGCTTCGGCCCCTGGCCCAGCAAGTCTAACGCCATCCCTGGTGACCCCATTAAAATGGGGTCATGACCCACTTTGGAGTCCCGACCCACAGTTTGAGAATCACTGGTTTAGAAAACATGACCTATGAATGATGCATCCGATGAAGTGAGCTGTAGCTCACGAAAGCTTATGCTCTAATAAATTTGTTAGTCTCTAAGGTGCCACAAGTACTCCTTTTCTTTTTATGACCTATGAAGGGAGATAGAAAAAAAAATTAGGTTTTTTATTCTGGAAAAAAGAAGACTGAGAGGGCACATAACAGTTTTCAAGTACATAAAAGGTTGTTACAAAGAGGAGGGAGAAAAATTGTTCTTAATTTCTGAGGATAGGACAAGAAGCAATGAACTTAAATTGCAGCAAGGGAGGTTTAGGCTGGACATTAGGAAAAACTTCCTAACTGTCAGGGTGGGTAAGCACTGGAATAAATTGCGTAGGGAGGTGGTGGAATCTCCATCATTGGCAATTTTTAAAAGCAGGTTGGACAAACATCTGTCAGGGATGGTCTAGATAATACTTAGTCCTGTCATGAATGCAGGGGACTGGACTAGATAACCTCTTGAGGTCCCTTCCAGTCCTATGAGTCTATGATTATTAAGGTAAAACAGTAATGCAAGACCTGCAGGCTAACACCTGTGAGATTTCAGCTTAATGACACTAGGCCACGGGCTTAAAGAGACTTGACATAAGTGGATGACCTAAGACTGACCTATGTAAATAAGACTGTAGAAGATGTGCCAGTTGTTGATATTATGGAAAAATAGACTGCAGTAGATCACAAAACACCTGATTGTAACATCACGGAAAGTTGTGTTCTGATCGCAGGTTATCCGGGAAACAGGTTGACATAAATGTTACTTAGATGCTGATAAGGAAAAGGGGAACTAAGAGTACAACCTATGGAGTATAGGGCATCCCAAAATTTAAGGAGTTAGGCATGATCAGAACAATAGTATATGAGGATCCCTGATTGGGCAAAAGTGGGAAGACCCCAGCAGGAATCACCCCTATATCAATGATCACCTGTTGAGAGATTCACCAAACTCTCAAATATCTTTGGGGATGTGAGTATGAGTACAGCTTTAGGTATTGCTTGGGCTCTCTCGGGTTAGACAGAAATTTATGGGAGTGTAATGACTTACTTTTAATACAAACAAGACAGTTTACTTGTAACTGTTTGTGGTCCACTATATTCATTCTGTGTGTGCTCCTAAGAATCTCAAAATCTAAGAGAATCATAAATGGTAACTTTTGCCATATTGAATTGGAAACTAGCAACAGGAGCTGAATCCATTGTAAGTTAACACAGAACTGTCTATCAATTCAATTTAAAATAGAGGGTATGCGGGTGGGGAGGGAGGAGAATCTGTGAATCATTCTTTGAGTCAAGTAAGTTATTGAAGTCATGGATCACTTGAGCTTTAACCGCCCAATTGGGGTGAGGGAGGCTGTGTTGGGCACTCAACCAAACTGGGCACAGAACATTGGGAGGAGCTCAGGAAAAAAACAAGATTTAGCCTTTAAACAAGCCAAAAAGACATGAACTGGCTGAAATGCAGCCCCCCAGACTGCTGATATGCAGCCCCCCAGGAGATGAGAAAATGGGATGAGAAGTGCAGGAAATTGGAAGTAGACTTGGGTAGACTTCTCTGGATTATATCCACATGGTTCTTGTGTGGTTGTGCTGTCATAAAGACCATGGGTAAAATTTTCAAAAGCATCTAAATTATTTAAGCATTTAAATCACTTTAGAAAATGGGACTCAGGATCCTCAGTCACTTAGACACCTTTGAAAAGTTTACTCTTTGAAAATTGTCCCTCAGTATCCTAAAACTGTGTATGGCCTGTTAAGGGTAGAAATGTGAACATCTGGAAAGAACTCGGAAACTTTCAGGAAAAAAAACTGTTTTCTCACCCTCATTTTTTTCCTGAGGCCTGGTGTGGGAAAATTGGAAATTTTGGGCAAAATTTGAAAAAACTTATATGTGGAATATTTTCTCTCAGAATGAACGGTGAAAGAATTTTTAGGCTAATGTTTAAAATGATATTAATACCGCTGCACTTCAGTCCTTCAAAATGCTTTCTAATAATTAATAAGTAATTCAAATGAAGTTACTTTATTTCAAAAACTTATAGTATTAGGCAGTTGCAGTTCCTATATGCTGAAGGCCTTTCTACCATAAATATCAGTTCTGTTAGCATACACATTTATGCTTGAAACCAGCACACTGGTAAAATAGTAAAGAGTGAATTTACACAATTTCAAAAATTTCCTCAAGTAAATTGTAAATCTTGATAGTAAGTATGCCCATAATCTCTCATAAGGGTCTGATCCTGTGACATGCTGAACTGATTTGGAGCTGAAGATGTTCAGCACCTCTGCTGGTTAGCCTCAGTATATAGTCGGTGCTGTTGAAATACCTTATCGAGTGTAGCTTATTGGTCTCTTGTGGGAAAATACGGTTTGGGGAGAGGACTGAGACTTTTTTGTTTCTCTGGTATTGTCCCTGATAGTTGACATTGTCTACTTGTACTACATATAGGAGTATGGAGAGATGGCCCACTTTGAAAATTATTTTGCTAGAATGGTGTTAAATTTCTAAGCTTGTAGAAATTCAGAATCATAAACTTAACTTCATATTCAGTTTGTGGAACAGAAGTGGAAGCAGCTAGTGATCAGGGAAAGCTCTGCTTGCAATTTTTAGGCCTCTTGCATTCCCCACAGAGCCTAAATCCTAAACTAGCACGTTAATGATGACTTCGATTTCTGTGGACAAAAAAATATTTTAGTCAGATGAAGTGATGACAGTAAAGAGGTTGTAGTAGTTTAGAGCTGCCTGGTTACTTTTTAAATCTTTCTAAAGGATGAATCAAGCACAGAAGGAAAAGTAGCCACCATGTCTGTCTGCCTTAAAATTTTCTGTGCCCTCCATCATCATAACTATTGATTAATATGATAATTGCTCAATTATCTGCATTACTCAGCAGTTTCCCTTCTTAGCTTTCACTCCCTTGTTCCTGATCAGCAGTTTTCCCTCTTGACCTCAGATCAGGTTAGGAGCCCTCCTCCTTTCTCTTATCCTTCATCCTGCCTGCACTTGAAAGAAAGAGATCACTGGCTATAGGAGCTGCCATCAGCACATCTCTTCTATCTAGAAACTCCTCAGCCTTGCCAACCTTTGGAATCCAAGTCTTTGAGGAGGCGCTAGGTGTCATCTTCTCAGTTGCTGCTAAGCCCTTTCTGCGGCTTTGCTGGTTTCAATTTCCTTTGCTCGTTAAGGAGGAACAGAGGAAAAGGGGTTAAAATAAAATGTGTTGTTTCCAAATAAAAGTTCAGAAATATTTCTTTTACTTCCCAGGGGGGTTCCCAAATCTGCAGAGTGCTATTAGGAAGTAGAACCACAGTAACATTACTTACATTTTAGTTTTGGAAGTCTTGGGACATGCAGCATGTGGTGGGAGGGCTGGAGAGGGGAACAACTGCATTTTGCTAAGCCTTAGATTGACAGCTCTGATTGGCCTTCATTTTTTATAACTGTTTGTTTAGAAGGTATAAACAGCTTTACAAATAATCAGATAGGAACCAAAATGAAATATTAAAAATTACACAAATGAGTATATTTTGCTTTAAAAAAATACAGTGACAGTCAAGTGTCTGTTGGGCAGTGTGTTACCATTTTACAGGATAACTTTCTTTACAATACTTACTGCATGCTGTTTTGTGAGGATTTCCTTATACTGAAAAAAAATTCTTTACTCATTAACCAACCACAGTAAATCTTTTATAGTTATTAATATTAACTGTCAAATGTCATGGCATTTTTGTTGGCACTCTGGGTATTTAATAATGGGTAATCCAATATCAGTGTCTTTTCTGCTGTGTTCATTTTTCTATAACAATTATCTTTCATATTATTTGAAATTATTCCTTTAATTTGGGGGGAATTTTTCTTCTCCAGCGAGACACATGAAAGATCAGTTCTTTATCTTTTTGACTGTAATAGTTTTCACTAGGAATCCCCATGAGGATTATCAATGGATGATTTGGGAATAAATGTCTAATAGTTTGTAATATTTGGTTATCACATCCCATTAATCGTCAATAATTTGACATCTGCCCTGTATGCATAAAATCACTTTTACACAGTTTCTCCAACACTTGTTCCCCCCCGACTGTCTTCGTGTTTTATATAAGTTGGAGCGACTCATTTGAAGTGATTCCTTGACCTATACATTTGTTGAAAATAAATGATCAGCTAAAAGCATATCACGAAGAACACTTAATTATTAATTCCAGGAGATGAATCGGTTTAGGCTAAACATGAATACAATATGTAACAGCTTTTTGTCCTCTGTTTTTCATGCATTCTGATATTTGGCCTTTTCAAAATGTTAAAATTACAGTTGGAGTGTATATTTTAAAATCACTACTATGGTAAATGAATAGACTAACTGGAGTAATTTGTTTTATTGGATCAGATGGACTGATATAAATGAATATACGCTAATTATCATTAATTATTTGGTACCTATCAGTTTGATTTTCTAAATACTGGATTTAGTGCATTTTGTGTGAACAGTACAATCTCTTTCCATTTTTCCAGAATTTTCAATGCATGAATAACGAAAGAATGTCAGGAATGTACAGTCATGAAAATTTAGTGCTAAAATCCGTTGAATCAAATGCCAGAATCAAATGGAATGAATAACAGGTACTTGAAGAGACTATTTAAACTGATTAAGAATGTAGTGAATGAAATCATGCAATCTGTTAAGTGTAAGATATATAGCATGAAAATATAAACCATTTTCAAAGCCTGTATTCTGCTAGAAAATGGCTCTACCAGATACCTCCTCACATAAAAAAGCATATGGAAAGAGATTACCTGATTAATTTTTTTTATTTTTTCTTTCCATATAAGTGTTACACTACCTTTTCTAGGTAAAGTATAAAACTGCTTTTGGAACTGTTCTGGAATAAATACCTGATGGTTTTGAAGAATAAAAACCTGCAGTTGTTTGGATTAGATCTTTTGAGCAATGGGTATTCTTTCTAGCCCTGAATACAGGTGGATGGGCCAAAGGGTGTAAATCCATTGGGACATATAACAGTTATAGGTGAGCTCAGTTTACAATCTGAGCATTTAAATTCCCATTTAAATGTTTTCCTAATGTTGGACAGAAAATATCTTTTTGTAGTTAGTACCCAGCAACCAGTGGAGGTTGGACCTTACGAGGGAGGTTTATTTCCCATCAGATCAGAAGGACACCTCTGCCTCCATTCAATACTTCCTCCACATCCGCTGATGAGGCAGCTTGTTGCCTTGAGGAGGTGGCAGTGTGTGACTTGATGAGATCATACAGGCTACATGCACATATGGTGGAGTGGAGACAGCTGATGCATTTTTAATAGCTGCAATCCCACTATGCTGACCTATGATTCTGGAGTAGGAGCAGAAGCACAGAATGGGACTACATTGTCATCCTGACCTGGGATGAACAGCGGTGGCTCCAGAATTTCTGTTGATGGACACCTTCATGAAGCTATGTGAGGAGCTTGCCCTGACCCTTCAGTGCCAAGGCATGCAAATGAGAGAAGCCATACATTTCCCCAGAAGCAGGTAGCTATTGCTATCTGGAAGCAGGCTACCTTAGACGGCAGTAGGTTGGTGGCTAATCAATCTGGCGTTCATCAGTCAATTGCTGGTGCTGTAGTGATGGAGGTTTGTGGGGCAGTTATTGCTGTGATTTTACCTATGGGTGGTGAAGATTGCTAATGTTCCCAAAATAAATGGCTTTGAGAGAAAGAGGCACCTGAACTGTGCTGGGGCCATTGATGGCACAAATGCACATTAGCTGCCCCCACAAGATGCACATGAGTGTCAGCTGGAAAGGATACTTGCTCGCTCATTGTGCGGGCCTTGGTTGAACACAGAAAGAGGTTCATCAATGCCAACATGGGATACAGATGCAATGTATGATGCCAGGGGATTCTGAAGGTCTGGTGTTTATATATTTGGACAACAAGGGACTTTATTCCTTCCCAATAACAATTATGAATGTGGTGTTTTTGTGCCAACTTATTTTAGGGGACCCAGCCTATCCTCTGCTGTCCTGGCTTATGAATCCCTACCTAGATCAAGAAATCATAGAACTGGAAGGGACCTTGAGAAGTCATCTAGTCCAGTCCCTTGCACTCAAGGCACAACTATGTATTATCTAGACCATCCCTGACAGATGTTTGTCCAACCTGCTCTTAAAAATTGCCAATGATGGAGATTCCACCACCTCCGTAGGCAATTTATTCAGTGCTTAACCACTCTGACAGTTAAGAAGTTTTTCCTAATGTCCAACATAAAACGCCCTTGCTGCAATTTAAGACCATTGCTTCTTGTCCTATCCTCAGAGGTTAAGAAGAACAATTTTCTTTCTCCCTTCTTGTAACAACCTTTTATGTACTTGAAAACTGTTATCATGTCCCCTCTGTCTTCTCTTCTCCAGACTAAACAATCCCAATTGTTCAGTCTTCCCTCATAGCTCATGTTTTCTATACCTTTAATCATTTTTGTTGCGCTTCTCTGGAGTTTCTCCAATTTGTCCACATCTTTCCTCAAATGTGGTGCACAGAACTGGACACAATATTCCAGTTGAAGCTTAATCAGCATGGAGTAGAGTGAAAGAAATTACTACTTGTGTCTTGCTTACAACACTCCTGTTAATACATCCCAGAATTATGTTTGCTTTTTTTGCAACAGCGTTACACTGTTGACTCATATTTATGATCCACTATGACCCCCAGATCTCTTTCAGCAGTACTCCTTCCTTGGCAGTCATTTCCCATTTTGTATGTGTGCAACTGATTGATTGTTCCTTTCTAAGTGGAGTACTTTATTGAATTTCATCCTATTTCCTTCAGACCATTTCTCCAGTTTGTCCAGCTCATTTTGAATTATAATCCTATCTTCCAAAGCACTTGCAACCCCTCCCATCTTGGTCCACAAACTTTATAAGTGTACTCTCTGTGCTGTTTTCTAAGTCATTGATGAAGATACTGAACAGAACCGGACCCAGAACCAAACCCTGTGGGATCCCACTTGTTATGCCCTTCCATTGTGACTGTGAACCACTGATAACTACTCTCTGGGAATGATTCTCCAACCAGTTATGCACCCACTTTATAGTAGTTTCATGTAGGTTGCATTTCTCTAGTTTGTTTATGAGAAGGTCATGCAAGACAGTATCAAAAGCCTTACTAAAGTCAAGGTATACCACATCTACCACTTCCCCTCATCCACAAGGCTTGTTAGCCTGTCAAAGAAAGCTATCAGATTGTTTTTGACACGATTTGTTCTTGACAAATCCATGCTGACTGTTGTTTATCACCTTATTATCTTCTAGGTGTTTGCAAATTGATTGCTTAATTATTTGCTCCATTATCTTTCTGGGTACAGAAGTTAAGCTGACCGGTCTGTAATTCCCTGGGTTGTCCTTATTTCCCCTTTTATAGATGGGCAGAATATTTGCTCTTTTCCAGTCTTCTGGAATGTCTCCCGTCTTCCATGACTTTTCAAAGATAATTGCTAAAGGCTCAGATATCTCCTCAGTCAGCTCTTTTTGAGTATTCTAGGATGCATTTCATCAGACACTGATGATCTGAAGACATCTAACTTGTCTAAGTAATTTTGACTTGTTCTTTCCCTATTTTAGACTTTGATCCTACCTCATTATCACTGGCATTCGCTATTTTAGACGTCCAGTTGCCACCACCTTCTTGGTGAAAACCGAAACAAAGAAGTCATTAAGCACCTCTGACGTTTCCACATTTTCTTTTACTGTCTTTCCTCCCTCATGAGTAATAGGCCTACTCTGTCCTTGATCTTTCTCTTGCTTCTAATGTATTTGTATAATGTTTTCTTGCTTTCTTTTATGTCCCTAGCTAGTTTGATCTCGTTCTGTGCCTTGGCTTTTCTAATTTTGTCCCTACATAATTGAGTTATTTGTTTATATGCATCCTTTGTAATTTGACAGAGTTTCCACTTTTTTGAATTTTTGATCATTGAAGATCTCCTGGTTAAGCCAGCATCGTCTCTTGCCATACTTCTTATCTTTCCTACGCAGTGGGATAGTTTGCTCTTGTGCCCTTAATAATGTCTCTTTGAAAAACTGCCAACTGTCTTCAATTGTTTTTCCCCTTAGACTTGCTTCCCTTAGGATTTTACCTACTGTGACAGGGTTGGGCCAGATGGTTACAGGAGAGTGATAGAAGGCAGGTATATTAGCCCCAGGCTAAGTAGGTCTCTTTTCTCTGGGTAAGGTAACAGGGAAGGTTCCAGAGCAATCAGGAAATTTCTGGAAACATTTAAGGCAGACAGGCTGATTAGAACACCTGCAGCCAATCAAGAAACTGCAGGACCCACCAAGGCAGAGGAGGAACTTTGTCACAACTGGTGTCAGCTGTGGGATTTGGTGTGCACAGCGCGGCAGAAGAAGAAGTGTGGTGTTTTTGTTTAAAAAAAAAAGAGGGGTCTTCCCCCCCCCCCCCACAATAGGTAGGTAGTGCGGGCACTGATACAAGCCACGGCTGCCCAGCAGGAGGCTACCCGTGTCTAGGCAGCCGCCCAACAGGAGGACTAACTGCCTGCTGATGAACCAGGCTGCTCAAGGCTGTGCTATGTTGGGGGAATTGGTAAATCAAGTGAAGGCCCTTGCGGAGATGAACCACGGCCATGATGGGACGCGGATCCTATGGGCCAGCAATTGCCTGCAGAAAATGACGGGGAGGATGACATAGAGGCATATCTCCTGGCCTTTTGAGAGGACAGGGCTACGGAAGGCCTGGCGTCGAGATCAGTGATCTGGCATCTTCACCCCATTCCTGTGTGGGGAGACCCAGAAGGCCTACTATGATCTGCCTGAAGAAGCTGCAGCAGCCTACCCCCGGCTGAAAGCAGAGATCCTGGCCAGATCTGGGGTAACGACCGCAGTGCGGGCCCAGCGGTATCACAAGTGGAGGTACCAGGAAAACAAAACCCAATAGTCCCAAATGTTTGACCACATCCATCTCACATGAAAGTGGTTGCGAACTGAGTCCCGGAGTCCGGAAGAGATACTAGAAGTTTTGGTCATCGACCGGTACATGAGGGGACTACCGCCAGACCTTCGTGCTTGGGTAAGCCAGAACGAACCCTCCACCTACGATGAGGTTGTTGCACTGGTAGAAGGGCAAAGGACAGCGAGGGAGCTGAGCCGACCAGTTAAGGAAGAAGCACCCTGGGTTAAACTAGCAGCACCAAGCCCTAGAGCTTGGGTGACTGGGTCGGAAGGAGAGTCCAGGTGGAAAAAGAGAGGGGCTGAAGACCCACCAGAAGCCACAAAGAGTCGGAGCACTGAGAGGGAAGAGGATTGTGATGTTAGACTGCCGAAACCAAGAGAGTGGGGAATGCCTAGGGCTCCATACAGATGTGACACCTGTGGGGAGTGGGGACACATAGCTGCACAGTGTCCCAATGCCGAGGAGCATATGCAGTGTAACCTGGGGAACTGGGCAGACCCATGCTCCCTAATCCACCTTGTAGGGGTCTCACTAACCCCACATATGTACACCAGACCAGTGAAGCTAAAAGGGGTAGAGACCACGGCACTGGTTGATTCGGGGAGTGCTATTGCACTTGTCTTGGGGAAGCTCGTGAAGCATAGTCAGCTGCTGTGGGCTAAGCGTACAGGGATAACATGCGTCCATAGGACAGTTGGTTATTACTCCACCATCCCAGTAAAAATCGAGATTCAGGGGAACACTACTGAGGTAGCAGCAGGTATAGTCCCTAAACTCCCATACCTGGTGCTCATAGGGAGGGACTTCCCAGGGTTTGGCGACTTACTCCTGGTAGGGGAATTGAAACCCTGAAGTCAGTGAGACATCAACCCCGAATATTCTCTGAAATATCCCCAGATTTGTTTTCCATTCCAGACAGGGTAGAAAGTCAGCAAGGGAAAGGAAGGCAGCTAAGGCCTTGGGAACCCGAATACTGGCCCAAAGCCAGAAGGTCGCTCTCATAGGTAGGCAGACCCGAGCAGCTGAAAATGAGGCCACCCAGGAGGGAGAAGCACCTGAGTCTGACCCACACCCTAACACCTCTGAACCAGTAGAGGCAACAGAGACTGACTCACTGGATCTCAGGCAGATTAGCTCCGGGAGAGGAAATTTTGGATGGGATCAGGCTGAAGACCCAAGGTACGACAAGATTAGGAAGGAGGTGACTGAAATAAATGGGGCCCCGTGGAAGGGAAAACCCAGGGACCAGGACCCTACTTCATAACGAAGAAGAATCTCTTATACTGGGTTGCACCAGTACAGGGGCTGAAGGTACAGCAGATCCTAGTACCTCAAAAACACCATAATGCTGTATTAAGTCTGGCCCATAGTCATCTTTTTGGGGGGCATTTGATGGTAGAGAAGACCCTGACATGGGTTCTGTGACGATTCTTCTGGCCTGAGTAAATGAAGAAGTGCGGAGGTACTACGTGTCCTGCCCAGAGTGCCAGCTGCACAGTCCTCGTCCCCACTTGAGGGCACCTTTAGTACCCCTTCCTATCATAGAGGTCTCCTTTGAGTGAATAGTCATGGACCTAATGGGATCCCTGTAGAAGACAGTTCGGGGCCACCAATATATACTTGTCGTTCTGGATTTTGCTACTCGCTACCCAGAAGCCATCCCCCTGTGGAACACGGCCTTTAAAATGATAGCTAAAGAGTTGGTGGGGATCTTTGCCTGAGTCGTGCTACCAAAGGAGATACTAACAGACCAACGTACCCCATTTATGTCAAAGCTAGTGAAGGACCTCTGTACGCTGCTCCATATCCATACCCTGAGAACTTCAGTCTATCATCCGTAGACCGATGGGCTGGTAGAAAGGTTTAACTGAACCCTCAAGGCAATGATAAGGAAAGTGGTAAGTCGAGACGGGAAGGATTGGGACACCCTACTACCCTATCTTGTGTTCGCAATCCGGGATGTACCTTAGGCCTCAACTGGGTTTTCCTCCTTTGAGTTATTATACAGACGCCACCCCTGTGGCATACTAGATATCGCAAAAGAAATCTGGGAAGAGGAACCCAATGAGGGGAGAAATATAACTGACCACGGCAATGCAGATGGCTTGTCACGGATACACTGCCTGATGTCCCAAGTTGCCCAAGCCCGTGGTGTTGAGCGGGGGGAGATATGTAACAGGGTCGGGCCAGATGGCTACAGGAGCGTGATAGAAGGCAGATATATTAGCCCCAGTTTAAGTAGGTCCCTTTTTCCTGAGTAAGGTAACAGGGAAGATTTCACAACAATCAGGAACTTTCTGGAAACAATTAAGGCAGACAGGCTGATTAGAACACTTGCAGCCAATCAAGAAGCTGCTAGTATCAATTAAGGCAGGTTAATCAGGGCACCTGGGTTTAAAAAGGAGCTCACTTCAGTTTGTGGTGTATGTGCGAGGAACTGGGAGCAAGAGGTGCAAGAAGCTGAGAGTGAGAAGGCGTACTGCTGGAAGACTGAGAAGTACAAGCATTATCAGACATCAGGAGGAAGGTCCTGTGGTGAGAATAAAGAAGGTTTTGGGAGGAGGCCATGGGGAAGTAGCCCAGGGAGCTGTAGCTGTCATGCAGCTGTTACAGGAGCCACTGCAGAGAGCTGCAATCCACAGTGTCCTGGGCTGGAATCCAGAGAAGAGGGCGGGCCTGGGTTCCCTCCATTCCCCCAACTCCCTACTTGATACCGGAGGAGTTGAACTGGACTGTGGGTTCCACAAGAGGGGAAGGTCTCTGGCCTGTTCCTCGATACACTAGGTGGATCAGCAGAGACTGTGGGGATTGTTTTTCCTTTCCCCATGCTGGCCAGTGATGAGGCTAACTTAGTGAACGGCAGATTTGAGCCACGAAAGTGGCCAAATGAGGGCTGCTGTGAACCTCTGAGGTGAGAAAATCCGCCAATAAGTGTAGGACCTACCAAGGCAGAGGAGGAACTTTGTCACACTACCAATGCCCTGAGTTTGCTGAAGTCTTCCTTCTGGAAATCCATTGTCTTTATTGTGCTGTTTTCTCTCCTACCATTCCTTAGAATCATGAATTATACCATTTCATGATCACTTTCACCCAAGTTGCCTTCCACTTTCAAATTCTCAACCAGTTCTTCCCTATTTGTCAAAATCAAATCTAGAACAGCCTCCCCCCTAGTAGCTTTCTCCACCTTCTGAAAGAAAAAATTGTCTCCAGTACATTCCAAGAACTTGGATAATTTGTGCCCTGCTGTGTTGTTTTCCCAGCAGATGTCTGGGTAGTTGAAGTCCCCCATCACCACCAAGTCCTATGCTTTGGATGATTTTGTTAGTTTTAAAAAAAACCTCATCCACCTCTTCTTTCTGGTTAGGTGGTCTGTAGTAGACCCCTATAGTGACATTACCCTTGTTTTTTATCCTTACCCAGAAATGTGAAAGGACATGGTGAAAGAAGTTTTAATTACACACTGAGCAATTGTAGAATGGTGGTGGAATGTGCAGCTGGCTGACCATGCAAAATGATGCTGCTTATAAACCCATTTGGATGCCAGAGTATAAAATAGCATTTGTGTTATTGGGGCATGCTAAATACTGAACAGCCTATTTGAGGATAAGGGGGAGGACTTTCACCAGAAGTGGTTCACAGACATTGCTGGCATACAGGCCAGGTACAGGCAACTAGAAAGAGTGCCTCTGATAACTGGGGCTGGGACCAGGTGAGTGAGGGGAGCAAGGGATGTTTGTGTGCCCACATCCTTGCTTTGCAGGGAGAAAATGCTCATGGAATTGTGCTACTGTGGAGTTATGTGGTTCACCTGTACTGTACATATGAATAATACATATCAATTTGTCTTTTGTTAGTCTGACTGTATTAAAAGCTTTGCCTTGAATTTCATGTGTCTTTGTTTCCCAGGTACTCACACCAATTGATTGTGCAACCATATATTTCAGTTAGCAAAAACAAATCAAAACAACAACAAAAAAACTATATTCCAGCTGACGCTGCATTATGCAAAGTGCTGTCAAAATCTATAGTGAGGTGTAAACAGAACTGACAGTTAAGCTAATTAGTGCAATATGGTGGGAAATGGAATTGCACATTGCCAGTATACCTGTTCTCCTTTCCCCGTGGGTACATGGAGATAGAGGAACAGAATACGTCTACTCACGTATACTCAGGCCCTCTCAGAGGTCCAGAAAGGACTGGGCCACTTCCAGCTTTTGAGGACGGTAGCCATAATAAAAATAAAAAATGACAACACATGGAAACAAAATAAGACACCAAAAATAGTGGCACATATTTGACTATTTTTTTTATTTAAAAAAATGCTTTTCTAGCCTTTTTCTGTGGAAATGCACTAATTGAGGAAAAATCTAGCTTTCGTGCACATAAAAACAAGTTGTGAAACTTATCAAATGCCAAAAGATTAACAAGTGTCTAAATTTGAAGCCTCCTTTGAGCTTGAGGCACAGGCCAAATGGCCCTCCTGCCCTCCCTGCCCCCGTGATTGGCCCTGCGTATACTTCTTCTCCAGGAGGACTTTGATTGGCTCATTCCCCAGCCAGAATTTTCCCATAGCTGCAGTGACTCCATGACATGATAGTGTGAAGGGGTGTCTGTCTAAATTATTACAGTGGGGCATGATGTAATGGCTTACATAGGTGCAGCTATTAGAACTGGGGTCTGCTGCCTGCTAGCCATCAGGGGTTCTCAAACTGGGGGTCAGGACCCCTTAGGGGTTTGCAAGGTTATTACGTGGAGGATTCTGAGCTGTCAGCCTCCACCCCAAACACCACTTTGCATCCAGTAGTTATAATGGTGTTAAATTAAACACAATTTTATATATTTATAAGGCGGGGTTGCACTCAGAGGCTTGTTATGTGAAAGTGGTCACCAGTACAAAATTTTGAGAACCACTGGGCTAAGCATCTCTTGTCAGTCCTGCTCCTTTATCATGCTTCATGTACTCCACAGCTATTCCTGTCCTGCATCTTCCTCTGCATTTCCTGGAGTTGATATGAACTTTAGGTAAAGTCATTATGCATGTGCTGCAGTAGGTTACCTCTGACCCTTTTTTTTGCCCTCTGTTTAAGGGTCCTTGGCCGAAGAAGCCTGGATAGGTGCCTTTTTCCAGCTGAAGTAGAAGGTACTGCAAAGGCAATGAAAAATCATATGTTGTTTTTTTTGTTAGAGAGAGAGAAAAAAAGCTTTCCCTTTTTAATGTTCTGTGTCACAACAAGGCCAACATTCGCAATACATTTTCCTGCTCAGAATCTGCTACAACCGAGGTTACCAGCCCATCAGGACAGGGATAAATATTTCATATTTATTTTACTAAAAATGCCCCAAAATATTTTTTGGCCTGGGTGGGGATGTTGGGTGATGGGGGGAACAGACCAGGGTCATTATTTCAGGCAGTGGTGGCACTGGAAGATGTAAATTTTCTCAAGATTACAAATTGGAAGAGTGAACAACTTTTCCTTGCTTGCAATAGAATTCCTGCTGTCTATATCAAGGAAATATTGTGTTGCCTTGTGATTTAGCAGTAAATTAATGGCTAAATTAAGTAAATTAAGGTCTAGTAAGCTACAGTCTTGAGTTTCTTGTCTCTGAAAAGTTCTCAAGCATCAATATCCAGGAGTGGACTAAACTTCAGACAAACATAAGCAAGCTTCTGCATCCTGTTTATAACAGATGTGCCTTTGCAATACCTCCTCCTCCTCCTCACTTTTCCACTTGCGGCCAACAGATAGCAGGATGGCAGCACCAAGAGATTTTCCAAGTGCTCTGGACTTTCTACATCTTCAGGTCATACAATGGGACTTAAAATCTAGGCAGCTTCAGACAATTCTCTAATGCTAGAACCAGTGTAAGGAAGAACTGTGTGTGTGTGTGTGTGTGTGTATATATATATATATATATATATATATATATATAAAGCATATAGGTATCCTTGTGGTGTACATATTCCTTCTCCTGCAGGCATTGCTAGGCTTGTACGAATAATCCCTACTTTGCATACCTAAAACAGTGTATTCTATAATAAATTAGTAGTTGCATTCTTAATTTTTCTGTCCTGCTAGGAATCCATCTTGGATTGCATGTAGCGGGGAAAGGAGATGGTCCAGGGAAATGGCATTTCTTCTATCCTGTGGAGGATAGAGGAGTTTAGACTAAAACCTGGATAAAAGCCTGGGTTGTTCTTTGAGTGATGGTCCCTATTGTATTCCACTGTCGGTTATGCATGTGCCCTTAGAGAATTTGAAAGTAATTTCTGTTGGTCTGTACATGTGCCCTGGTTCACCTCAGGCTCCCAACCAAGGCGACAAAGGGCAGGACAGACCATCTGCTTCTTCATCTCACTAAGATGAAGTTCATCTCACTTAACCCCTGGGCTTCCCCTGCCCGAGCACCTGGGACGCCCCCCATAAGCACCGATGGCACTCCCAAGATTTAGTCAGGGGTACAGTACAAATCATGGACAGGTCATGGGCTGTGAATTTTTGTTTACTGCCCATGACTTTTACTAAAAATACCCATGACTAAAATGTAGCCTTATTTATAACATTTCATCTGAACTCTGGCTCACTTACATCTCTTGCTGAGGATGTGTAGGACGTGCAGAAGTGGTAGTTTTTGTTAAAGCTGTACAGAAAGCATCTGAGTATATTCAGCAACTACCACATCCTCCTTCTGGATGTCTGTGAGCACTTCTGAGTCTCCTACTCTGCTCTTTGCACATGTGCAGAGACGGATGATTCAGACAAATCCATTCCTCTTTCCTACTTATTTTTTCTCTTTCTTGGACTTAAAAAGCACTATAAAAATGCTGCTGTTAGAGTGGCTGACCCTTTTTGGGAGGTTGGACCCATCCTCACTTGTGATTGCTTGGCGACCTCCCAGCTGAGTCTGATCCAAGTGATTATTAAAGCCAGCAAGTGGCTGAGTTCAGAAGGAAGGAAATTGGTTTCTGTGGCAGGAGCTGGAGTAGGGGGACTCCCAGGGAGACTGCATGTAGGAGGACTGGGGAATAGCTTTGTTTTGGTTTACTATGTGAGTTTAGTGTTTGAATAATAAATTAAGCCCTGAGGAAAACGCCCTGATTCAGACTCTGGGAGTAATGTTAATCATTCCAGGGCTGGGGAGATTGGCAGCAGCCTACAGCTGCATTGTAAAGTATGTGAGTTACACTGATTGAAATAGCTTTCTTCGGACAGCAGTGAGTACCTGTTTATCCATATTTGGACAAATGGCTCATGAGAGCACTTTCTTTGCAATAAATTTTATCAGCCCTCAAGCCTGTATGCGCTGTATTTTAATCTTGGGAGTTACAAATAGATTATGAAAAGTCTCACTTTCAACTTGTCTCAGATGGCATAGTTTGTAGAGGAATTGGAGTTGCTCATTTATGAGCATAAATTTGACCTACTTGGCATTACTGAAATCTGATGGGAAGATTTGCATGTTTGGAATGTTAAATAGGTTATAACCATTTTTTTTAAAGGGAGGATTGAGAGGGCAAAAGGGAAGTGATGATACCACTGTCAAAATGGCATTATCTGTTTCCAACTTGCTGACAGCTGGGAAGCAGATCATTTTTAATGCTTATGGATCAAAGTCCTAACAAGTAAAGCACATGATGGGGCTCTAGTGGCTATCTGCTGTAGTCCACCAAGTGACGCTTGAAAACAGCCTGTCTGGCTCTTGAAATTCCTATCTGTAACATTAAGCATAAGGCAGAAGTGCCAAAGGGACACATTAGAGTTAAAAATTACAATTGTGTTTTAAAATTTTTGTGAAGTAGTGTTACGAGTAATACCTAATATGAGAATTATGGTAATGGACGGTATGAACCACACTCCTAGGTGGGTTATTAGATTCTTTTTGTTTTATATCACTTGTTCTCAGTTCTAGAGAGCCCTGACATCTGGGGAAGAAACATTGCCAATTTCCAATTTTATATAAATAAGTAACAATAAACCTACATAAAACATGTTACAAAATGAATGAATATATAAAAAAAATAAAAATTCCTAACTTAAAAATGCAAATCAAACTAAATAAGTTAGATTAATTTGATTTTAACTTTATCAAGTTAATTAAATGATTCCAAATAAGCCAATAGGTAAAGCTTTTGAGGAAACTAATAATTAACCAGAAAATAATGTCACATTATCAATGTCAATCAATATGAATTTATATTCTAGCCAGATGGTTAATGCATGAAGGGTTGAATAATTGAATAAAGCCAATAATTAAACCACACTTTGATGCCATTTGAAGCTGCCTGCCCTAATTTTAGTGGTTAGGTGCTAGCTAATTTTTGTTCTCCATATATAATTATATAAAATATTTTCGTACAAATAAAGATAATACAGCTTATTATATTTAACAAATGTTTTTAGGTGAACATGGCAATTTCTTAAGATTTAAGCATATAATCTCTAACCTGTGAAATGTACTTGTATAATCTCCCAGTACAGTGACATTATCCAATTTAGACCTTTCTTAAATGTTTGAGAAAGTAATTCCTTTGGTGTCATTTTCAGATGCATTGAAGGTTTTAACCACACGCACTTGCCCATACATACATGCTCACTACCTGTCACTTAGTGGGATTAAAAAAAAAAGCAAGAATGCTGACTCAGAGGTATCCTCTGCTGGCAAAAAGAAAAGTTTTATACTTTTACAAGTTTATTTTGTGATACTTGTGGTTTCCTGCAGCTTTTTAAGAAGCTGACCTGTGGAAAAGACTAGTTGGTTGTTTTTATTTTCTCAGCTAGTTCACATTGAATCATAGAATCATAGAATATCAGGGTTGGAAGGGACCCCAGAAGGTCATCTAGTCCAACCCCCTGCTCAAAGCAGGACCAAGTCCCAGTTAAATCATCCTAGCCAGGGCTTTGTCAAGCCTGACCTTAAAAACCTCTAAGGAAGGAGATTCTACCACCTCCCTAGGTAACGCATTCCAGTGTTTCACCACCCTCTTAGTGAAAAAGTTTTTCCTAATATCCAATCTAAACCTCCCCCATTGCAACTTGAGACCATTACTCCTCGTTCTGTCATCTGCTACCATTGAGAACAGTCTAGAGCCATCCTCTTTGAAACCCCCTTTCAGGTAGTTGAAAGCAGCTATCAAATCCCCCCTCATTCTTCTCTTCTGCAGACTAAACAATCCCAGCTCCCTCAGCCTCTCCTCATAAGTCATGTGCTCTAGACCCCTAATCATTTTTGTTGCCCTTCGCTGTACTCTTTCCAATTTATCCACATCCTTCTTGTAGTGTGGGGCCCAAAACTGGACACGGTACTCCAGATGAGGCCTCACCAGTGTCGAATAGAGGGGAACGATCACGTCCCTCGATCTGCTCGCTATGCCCCTACTTATACATCCCAAAATGCCATTGGCCTTCTTGGCAACAAGGGTACACTGCTGACTCGTATCCAGCTTCTCTTGACAGACTTCTTGGTTGGCTAGAGACTGTTTGCTTGTGAAGACTTAGATATTGCAGGTTGCTGGAATCTTCTTGATGACCAAGCAGTGTCTGGAGAAAACACAGGCTGCTTGTCAACCATAATAATACATTACCAGAAACCAGAAGCAAGAATTTTCACTTTTCATCCAGATTTTAAAGATGTCGACTTTACTGGCTCCTCCCTCTTGTCAAGATGCCTCAAGAATTTCTTGACAAACCAGATTAGGGTATCGTCCAATGGGGTTCAAATAGATCATCTTATTCATTTCAGTAAATATTAGCTTGGAAAGTTTTGCAGTATCAGCATTTTACAAATGCATGGTGAGACAATCACTCAGCAAATAAATTAGTGGTGACAGTCTGGACCCTTATGTTCATCCCTTTCACAGGTCTATGATAATTTTTGAACAAAGTATGGCTTGTGAAGTATCATTTTAAAACTCATAATTTGCTGATCATTATTGTCCCAATAAAATATATGTGGCAACATTGTATGTAAAGTTAAGATTCTACTGTATAACATTACTGAGACATGTTCCAAGTTTAGAAAAGCAGGCACAAACCAGTTCCGCAAAGACAAAAGGCAAACTGATGCCTCAGCCAGGGTCAGCAAAATCAGATGGACTATCATCTGGTTAAGTGGCCATTCTTTGGCAGGGAAAAGGGTGTGATAGAAAAATATACATTTTGGCAAAGAAGCAGGTGAAGGTTCCTGGACCCTCAGACTTCCTGTCTCTTGAACCTCAGCTCGAGGTGATTTTCAAAGGGAAAAAAGAACTATAAGAAAGGGGAACAGACACCCCAAAAGACTCCTTCTTTTCTCTCTGCCCATAGCATCAACAACATACGAAGGATAAGGAAATTAACACTGAACTGGAGGAGAGGTTCTGGCTTATAGGAACCCAGGCGGTAAGATTGCTAAAGCATGTGGTGAGAGAAACCTTTGCTTTGAATTAATTTAGTTTGTTAAATTAGGTGCTAGTTGTGGTTTACCTTTTATTCCTTTGTAACCAATTCTGACTTTTATGCCTCATTACTTGTAATCATTTAAAATTCTTCTTTTTGTAATTAATAAACTTGTTCCATCCAAGCACACTGGTTTAGATAAGTGTTGGGGAAACTCCATTTGAGGTGCAGATCATTTTCTATTAATAAATTGAAGGACTTTATATGAGCTTGTGTTGTCCCAAAGAGGGCTGGGCAGTACAAGAGACATGTTTCTGGGTGAAAGTCTGGGACTGGGAATTTGCTGGTGTTGCTCTGCAGTGTAATTCAAGAGTGGCTGGCCATAAGCACTCCTACAGTATAGCTGGGAGTAATTTACATGTTGGAGGCTGTGTGTGAGCTGACCAGGAGTGGTTGCTCTCACAGTGAAGCAGTGTAAAAGTCACCCCAGGTTGGATAATTGAGACGACACAGCTGTTCGGCCATCTAGATTGTGCCATGGGGAATGTCACACTGTCTGAGAATAATTTTTATAATTTGCCAATTTGGAGAAACTGTCATAAGTTTTTCTTGGTAATCAGGATTTGCATCATCTTGCACAAACTTGCAAAAGTATTTTAAAAAAACCCCAAACTTAAAAATACAACGCAAGTATAAAAGTTGGAACTGCAATAATTCCACACTCAACCTCACATTCACTCAATATTACATTTGCCCAGCAAACACATGGGATGAACTTCCATATTGTAAAATTATAGGCACTGTGTGTTCTGCATAAAAATGCATAAGCTACCCTTTTATAATTTGATGCATAGTTGAACTTTAAACAATATTTCTGGCAGAAATGTCAGTGAAAAATTAAGTATATTTTACTTGATATGTGACTCTCACTTTAATTATTGTAACTAAAATAGAAATACTAGACAGAAAATATTTTTCTATATTTTTCACTTTGTGCATCTGATAGCACTTTCTGGATTGTCAGTTTCCCTTAATGTTTTTGTAGGGCTTTAAATGCTTTTCTCTTGTTGCTTGTGTTTAAAAAAAGAAAAAGAGAGAGCAAAATATAATTGTAGGACTACACAAATATGGGCACAAAAAATCAGGAGCTATATAAGGGACATAGGGGGGAAGAGAGCTCCTAACCACCTGTATTCTAGATACTCTCTTGACATTACTTTAACGCTTTTTTGAGCGATACTAAATTTCAAGCTGACCTCATCCCTTTTAAAAGAGATAAGAAACTACAGGCAGACAAGGAAAAAGCTTTTTTGCCAAAGCAAATTCTCATTTTGGCAATTAAATTCTAATGCACCATTGTATAAGCTTACCTTGGGAGCTAGTTCTTAAGTCCTTCAGGAATCCAGTTTATGAACTATTATTTCTGAGCACCTCACCATAGAAAATAATTCAGTCTTGAAGGTGTCAAACCGATTTAGGGATTTGGCTTATTTTATGATGTATATTCTTGTAGTATGTATAATAAATAAAATCCAAGCCTGTGTTGATGAGAGATCATTCAGTGGTGACAGGTCATTAGGGAGTCTGTTTTTGGATTATTTTTCTCTGAGAAAATAATGAACTTGTGTATTTTTGAAAATATTTTGTCTCTCTAACTTTGTTCTTTATGTACAGTAGTTCCTATTGAATGTGGAAATAGCAACTGATTACAGCAGTACCAGAATAGAACTTCTGCAGCCTCTCAGAATTGTACAAAAGACCTATCGAGTCTGTGTTTTGAGTTAGAGGATGATTACTATACTTTATGAAGAATTTGAAATTTCTGTGACAGTTTGAACATAAGAACGGCCATACTGGGTCAGACCAAAGGTACATCTACCCCAGTATCCTGTCTTCTTAAAGTGGCCAATGGCAGGTGTGCCAGAGGGAATGAACAGAACAGGTAATCCATCAAGTGATCCATCCCCTGTTGCCCATTCCCAGCTTCTGGCAAACAGAGGCTAGGGGTACTATCCCTGCCCATCCTGGCTAATAGCCATTAATGGACTTATCCTTCATGAATTTATCTAGTTCTTTTTGGAACCCTGTTATAGTAGTGATAAAATGTATTGTAGGATTAGTTGACTGTTTTTAAAAAGTGTCATTTGACAAAAATGTTTCTACTGTTTGAAGTGTTCTTTAAAAATTAGGGCTGTCAAGTGATTAAAACAATTGCGATTAATCGCGCAATTAAAAAAAATTAATCGTGCTGTTTAAACAATGATAGAATACCATTTATTTAAATATTTTTGATGTTTTCTACATTTTAAAAGATATTGATTTCAATTACAGCACAGAATACAAAGTGTACAGTGCTGACTTTCTATTTATTTTAATACAAATATTCGCACTGTAAAAAATAAAAAAGGATATTTCAATTCACCTAATATAAGTACTGTAGTGCAATCTCTTTATCATGAAAGTTGAACTTACAAATGTAGAATTATATAGAGAAAAACTGCATTCAAAAATAAAACCATGTAAAACTTTAGAGTCTACAAGTCCACTCAGTCCTACTTTAGCCAATCTCTCAGGCAGACAAATTTGGTTACATTTGCAGAAGACAACGGTGCCTGCTTCTTGTTTACAGTGTCACCTGAAAACGAGAACAGGCATTCGGATGGCACTGTAGTAGCCTGCGTCGCAAGATAGTTACATGCCAGATGAGCTAAAGATTCATATGTCCCTTCATTCTTCAACCACTATTCCAGAGGATATGCATCCATGCTGATGATGGGTTTTGCTCGATAACAATTCAAAGCAGAGCAGACGACTCATGTTCATTTTCATCATCTGAGTCAGATGCTACCAGCATAAGGTTGATTTTTTTTCCCTCTGTAATTTCTGCTTCAGAATGTTGCTCTTTTAAGACTTCTGAAAGCATGCACCACTCACCATCCCAAAACAGATATTTATGAAGTTATTAGGAGGTGAACTATCTCCAATTCAACAGGTTAATCATTAATATTTGGAGGATTTTCTTGCCATGCTCTATTGGGAGAGAACATCACCAGACAGACATTTAAATTGTTTTATTTAACTAAAACAACAACATTATGTGTTCTGTTTTTTTTCTTCAACAGCAAACATAATATTTTAACAAAACAAGCATATGAATTTTTGTATTTAGTTAAAGTATTCCAGTTTTTTAAAATCAGGTTTGTTTTTGTTTAATTGTTTTAAACTAAAATAGTTAAATAAAATATATTTTTTAAAAAAACAGAAATTAAATAGACTGTGTCAGCCAGGTCAACATGAGAAATTTAAAATATTGGCTTCTGCCGCTAACTTGGTCATCTTTACCTTCATTTTCCTGTTTGTTCATAATCTGGAAAACAAAAACAAGCTTTCCTGATTTTTCAGGTCCCAAACAATTTCTCCACTTGGAATGAATTAGTCCAAAGGAAGAAAATATTCTTTCTACACCGGCAGAAGAAGCTACTGCTGTTAAAAGTGAGATTATCACTTCAACAGTCTCTAAATCATAGAATCATAGAATATCAGGGTTGGAAGGGACCCCAGAAGGTCATCTAGTCCAACCCCCTGCTCAAAGCAGGACCAAGTCCCAGTTAAATCATCCCAGCCAGGGCTTTGTCAAGCCTGACCTTAAAAACCTCTAAGGAAGGAGATTCTACCACCTCCCTAGGTAACGCATTCCAGTGTTTCACCACCCTCTTAGTGAAAAAGTTTTTCCTAATATCCAATCTAAACCTCCCCCATTGCAACTTGAGACCATTACTCCTCGTTCTGTCATCTGCTACCATTGAGAACAGTCTAGAGCCATCCTCTTTGAAACCCCCTTTCAGGTAGTTGAAAGCAGCTATCAAATCCCCCCTCATTCTTCTCTTCTGCAGACTAAACAATCCCAGCTCCCTCAGCCTCTCCTCATAAGTCATGTGCTCTAGACCCCTAATCATTTTTGTTGCCCTTCGTTGTACTCTTTCCAATTTATCCACATCCTTCCTGTAGTGTGGGGCCCAAAACTGGACACAGTACTCCAGATGAGGCCTCACCAGTGTCGAATAGAGGGGAACGATCACGTCCCTCGATCTGCTCGCTATGCCCCTACTTATACATCCCAAATGCCATTGGCCTTCTTGGCAACAAGGGCACACTGCTGACTCATATCCAGCTTCTCGTCCACTGTCACCCCTAGGTCCTTTTCCGCAGAACTGCTGCCGAGCCATTCGGTCCCTAGTCTGTAGCGGTGCATTGGATTCTTCCATCCTAAGTGCAGGACCCTGCACTTATCCTTATTGAACCTCATTAGATTTCTTTTGGCCCAATCCTCCAATTTGTCTAGGTCCTTCTGTATCCTATCCCTCCCCTCCAGCGTATCTACCACTCCTCCCAGTTTAGTATCATCCGCAAATTTGCTGAGAGTGCAATCCACACCATCCTCCAGATCATTTATGAAGATATTGAACAAAACGGGCCCCAGGACCGACCCCTGGGGCACTCCACTTGACACCGGCTGCCAACTAGACATGGAGCCATTGATCACTATCCAAGTGCTTACGTGACTTCCATCAGTTCACTGGTGTGACTTTATTTAAAACATCATCAGCAAACATATATTTCTTAAATGGTTCTTATTCCCAAAATGGGTCTCTTTTACGGCCTGCTGCCATTATAGGTTTTCCCTTCTAATCGAGAGGATGGTATGGTAGATCTCAAATCAATGAAGGCTATACTCAGAAAGACCTCAAGACTTCTGGAATATGCTGTTCAAACAGTTTCACTTTTGTTTCTACTGCCTGTCCCTCCTTTCTCACATTTATCTCCAGATGTCTTCTCCTTGTCCAGATCTATTCCGCCCCCAACTATCTTCTATTCATTGAACTTTTTGAAACTTTGCACTTGTAGAGAGAGGTAAAGGATTGACTCTGTGTACACAAATTTGCAGAGGGACAATGGGATTCAGGTCTGTTATTTCTCACCTCTCTATATTTATTTATTTATTTAAAACATTTTTGCTGTTAACAAGGATTTTATCTCTGGAGACACAAATCCACAGTATGAGAACTGAAAAACTAAGCATCTCTGTTGGTATCTTCTAGACTGGGTAGATAGGAAGATTAACCTAAATAATCTATACAGAAGCCCCAGAAACTCCATAAAATTGGGTCCCTAATCCATGAACTATTGGAACTCATTTATAAAACTTTTCTTAAACATTACATGAATATATTGTCTCATACTATAGAATTAGAATGTATAATCCCTATTCCATGATGAGATATCTTTGAGCTATAATGTATATTAATTAAAACTATCTTTAGATAGATTTTTTTTTTCCTCAAAAAGCATTTTATCAAAAAAATCTGATTTTTTGATTTTTTTTTAAATCATTGATTTTTATCCACCCTGGTCACAAATTTAATTAACGCACTATTTTTTTAATGAACAGCAGCAGCATGGAAGCATGTCCTCTGGAATGGTGGCTGAAGCATGAAGGGGCACATAAACGTTTAGCATATCTAGCACGTAAATACCTTGCAACACCGGTTACAAAAGTGCCTGTTCTCACTTTCAGGTGACACTGTAAATAAGAAGCAGGCAGGAGTATCTCCCGTAAATGTAAACCAACTTATTAGTCTTAGCAATAGGCTGAACAAGAAGTAGGACTGAGTGGACTTGTAGGCTCTAAAGTTGTACATTGCTTTGTTTTTGAGTACAGTTATGTAAGAAAAAAATCTACATTTGTAAGTTACACTTTCACAATAGAGATTTCACTGCAATACTTGTATGAGGTGAATTTAAAAGTACTATTTCTTTTATCATTTTTACAGTGCAAATATTTGTAATAAAAATAATATAAAGTGAGCACTGTACACTTTGTATTCAGTGTTGTAACAGAAATTAATATATTTGAAAATGTAGAAAGACATCCAAAATATTTAATACGTTTCAATTGGTATTCTATTGTTCAAGTGTGATTAATTGTGATTAATTTTTTTAATTGCAGTTAATTTTTGAGTTAAGTGCATGAGTTTACTGTGATTAATTGACAGCCCTAATAATTAGTTACTTAAGGTATAAAAAAGATACTGTTTTGAATGTGAACATTGATGACACAAGGTATAATGGTGGCTTGAGTGTTTGTTGACATGTTATTGAAGACTGAAGCTATGATGATAGCACTGCCCTCATCTGAACATGACAGATTATTTAGACACAAAATGTGTCAGATACACTATTTACTATCATGCTACAGGACTAAAGACATTGCAGTTGTAACTCACCCTAATGCGAAGAGGTTCTTTGTCCTCCTCTGTGGGCTAGAGTACAGATAATGGTTTGAGCATGTTCCTTTCTTTGAGCTGGTTTTTTATCTTAAGCACCTACAGGGTCATGGTTTTAGATCCAGAGGAACTAATTTCAGCCCCCACAGATGCATGTAGGTGACTTAAATTTCTGGGGAGAAGGAGAAGGTTTAGGAGAAGGTTTCCTGGCCAGGGTGAGTGTGCAACTTATACTAACATTAACAACGAGGAGTCCTTGTAGCACCCCAAGGACTCCTCATTGTTTTTGCTAATACAGACTAACACGGCTACCCCCTGAAACCTTATACTAACATTTGGCTTTTTCACTGCTCTTATGGCTTGATAATATGTAACATTGCTCCTAGTTGGGTGATCTGTGGACCTCTGATTTTAAAAGCATGAACTGCTACTGTTTGAAATAAAGGACAGAGGCCATTAGTTTAAAGGCAGGAACAGACTCAGGAATCTTAATATGTGGTGTAATCAACATGTGGATTACAGTGTTTTCAGTGGAGAAGGAAGTTCAGGGCATTCTGGAGTAACTTATTATGTTTGACCCCATTTTGTGCTTCATGTGTTAAACTCTGACAATACTTTGGAAACACATTTGCTAATGTCTTTCACTGCAGAATGTCCGCAGTGGGAGGCACAGCCTCCTCTGTAAGAGTTGCCCATCCATGTGGGGAAGAGTTCTTCCTCCAACCCCTGTCTCTACAGGCAGATTGACTAGCTTCATTAAGCTCACTGGTGATCCAAAAGAAGGATGCCAGCAGAAGTTACGTTTATATTCTGTTTGTGTCAGTTAGGACCTTTACAAATGTAAGTATTATACTTAATCCACACAAATAGCTGCAGAAGCTGAAGATGATGATATAACATTCTGGGAATTTTCTTCTTTGGAGTGCTGATGTCAAAATTGGCAAATTCAAAGGTGGAGAGGTATGTTTTTTGTGCTGGCAGAGATTGGGGGTGGGGTGGGGAGGAGGAGAGATCCAGATGGAGAGTGATTGTTGTAGGCACACCTGCTACTGCAGCTGTTCTTGGCTGTATCCACATAGAGTCCAGTCCCCTGTTATTTCAACCAGTCTAGTCACATAATCACTTTAATAAACTTTATCGAGTTCTATCATGAAACCAGTTTAGCTTCTTGCCCCCACTACTCCTACTTGGAAGGCCATTGTAGAACATCGTTCCTCTGAGAGTTAGAAACATTTTTCTAATTTCCAGCCTAAGTTTACTCATGGCCAGTTTATCCCCATTTCGTTCTTGTCCCAACATTGTCCTTTAGCTTAAATAGCTCTTCTCCCTCCTTGGCGTTTACCCCCAAATGTATTTATAAAGAACTGTCATACTTCTCCCCCACCCCCCGCCTTCATTTTGCTAGGCTAAACAAACCAAGCTCTTTTAGTCTTCCCTCATAAGATAAGCTCTTCAGTCTCCTGATCAACCTAGTAAGCCCTTTTCTGCACCTGTTTTAGTTTGAATTAATCTTTCTTATAGGTTGGTGACCAGAATTTTACACTGTATTCCAAGTAAGGTCTTATCAGTGCCTTGTACGATGGTATTACTGTACTTCTCTATCTCTACTGGAAATGCTTTTTCTGATACATCCTAGAATGGCATGTGCCTTTTCATAGCTGTACCATATAGGTGTAATAGTTGATCACAAGATGACTGTAGGCCACCAAAGTCTCTCTCTTCCTCTCTAATTTCCAACTGATGAGCCCTCAGTTTATAGAAGAAATTCTTCTTAGTTCCTAAGTGCATGACCTTGCACTTTGTGGTGTTAAATTTCATCCCATTTCTGTTACTGCAGTCCTTAAGGTCATCCAGCTCTTCCTGTATGATGATCTGTGTTGATAATGCCTCCTAACTTGGGTCATCAGCAAATTTCATACATTTTTGTGTCAAGGTCATCCAATGAAAATATTTTCATAAGATTAGTCCCAAAATTGACCAGTGGAGTTCAAGAATAACTTGCAATTGTTTTTCTAATCCACATTTTCTCCATCCTAACTCATAATTTCCTATGTGGCACTGTATCAAATGCTTTACTGAAGGACATCTAAATTAGATTTATTGCATTTCTCTGGCCTACAAATTATTTTAATCCTAATTGAAAACATTAACCAAACTGCATGGTGTGGCTAGCTGATATATATAATTATTTCAGTGTGAAAATGGTGCACCCAGATATAAGTTACCGTAGCAGTTCATTGGTTGGTCAGCATTCTGTCAGAACTCTGGAACATAAGAGTTAGTTAATTTCAGGAGCTGCAATACAGCATTCTGATAGGAATGAGTTTAGGCCCAGAACTCAGGCTGGACAAAGAGGTTCTGAAAATGACAAAAGTGTAATTAGTGAACTTCAGATATCCAGACCTATGTTCAAAATCAGATTACAATTTTCTCCATTACTTAGATCAAGTCAGTCACTTCCACTGTGTTTTATTAAGTCTAAAAATGCTGCAGTCTCCTTTTCTTAAGGTCGTTCTTTGGTAAGCATCATTCTGGATCATTCAAAGCAGTAAGTTACCTAGCATGGTTAAATAACACCTTGTCATTGAAAAAAGAATAGAATTTTTTCCTCCGATATATTAATGTCTTTTTGTAACCCAGCTGGGCACCCATTTGCCAAATAAGGAAATAGGGATTTTAATTTCTGTATTTCAGTCTCCTAGAAAATTATAATGACTGCAACTGATTTCTCCACAGCTGTTCTTTCTGAGACATTACTTGACTTGCCTAGAAGCAATTTGCTGAGCCTGACTAGCGTAATGCAAATGTTTTGTTCCTGGATGGAAACAAAAGACAAATGCAATTAATTTTGCTCATCTACAATTTGAAGTCTTGTTTTAACAGAAAGGGGAGACATTGATTTGAAACAATTTGCTCTTATTATTAATGAACTCCCCTTAGGCACCTAAGGAGAAAGCTAAATCATTCACCTTAGCACCAAAGGCTAATCTGAATGCAGATGTCTGAGGAAGTCTTTGTGAAATCTGTGTCTGTGAAAAAATATATCTTACCTTTCATTATGTGCATGTGTAATGCCTCTGCACGCTTTCAAATTCTCAGGCTACTTCAGAATCAAAATCTGATTTGTTACATTATGTATTTCATTAGAAATATAAATACTAACTACATATTATTCTGGAGCTTGTTTATTGTAAGCAATATAGGATGGATAATGGATAGGGCGTTGAGACCTGGGAGAACTTTTTTAATTTTTTGTTTAGCCACAGACTTCCTCTGTGACCTTGGGCAAGTCACTTAATCTACCCTGTGCTTCAGTAGTTCTTCTGTATAAAATGTTGATAATGCTTCTCTACCTCTTGGGTATATTGTGATTAAAATCCATTAGTGATTCTGAGGGGCATAGATATCACAGTAGTCTAAGTACCTAGATAGATATGTATAAATTATTTTTTTCTGTTTGTTTTGACCTGGGATATTTCCCTGGAGTAGTTCCATTAAATGCACATGCTTGTGTATGATTTTGTGAAATAGATTTATATCAAGAGTTTTGAATGAAATTGAAAATAAAAAAAACATATAATACACACGTCAAGGTAGAGAAAAAGTCTTTACTGTTTTAACTCAGGAGGTTCTCATTATCCATGTAACTGTCCAGTCCTTTTAAAAATTCTGCTATATTCTTGGCCTAATTGGCAACGAGTTCTACATTGCAATTGTAAAAACTTGTTTCCTTTTCTCTGTTTTAAATGTGCTGTCTTTCACTTCCATAAAATGTAGTTTTGTTCTTGAATTATGGTAATGGCTGCTTCTAGTCACCTTATCCACCTTACCTATTCAAGTCCTTATTTTGTATGCCTTTATCAGTCTGCTCTGAAATGAGCTGTCTGAATCTTTTCAGTCTCTTTGTATGGAAGTTTTTCTTGTTGTTATTGTCTATCTCTGAACCTCCTCTATTTCTGATGTATACTTTTTTAGGTAGGATGAGCATAACTGAACACAGCATTTCAGATGAGTATGTACCATTTATTTTTATAATGGCAAGATATTTTTAGTAGTATTTTCTATCCCACTCTATATACATTCTAACACGTTGGATTTTGACTGCTGCTGCACATTGAGTAGAGGACTTGATTTAGCTCTGTACCATGACAGGTGTTTTTCTTGAATTGGTATGGTTAATTTACATTTTCTGCATCAATTTTGATGGTTTTGAGGATTGGCTAGATAACATTTTTTCAAGGAGATTGGAAGATTGGAATGAGGCATTGAGCATTTCTGTTGTGAATGGGCTTACTTGTTCTCTGCTGGCATTCATCAGCCAAGAGGGGCACAGATGTAACACTTCAGGATTTCTTGTTCTTATTTCATGGTATGGGACAGAACCAAATTTATGTGGAGGTTATCTATGCCACCAGTTTAATGTTTTCTAACTCAGCAATGTCATTAATTATTTGTGTTGATCTTTTTCTGAACAGTAGCATGAGAGCTTTAAAGCAGTGCTTGATGTTCAGGTCTAGTATTTTGGAGTGTACGTTCGTTATGAATGGCCTAACTACAATGGGCATGGTTTCGCTTCTACAAGTGAGGCTACACCTTAGTTTCCTTTTTTGGAGAGCTGAGTGGATAAAAATCAATGACTTAAAAAAATAAAAACAAGTTTTTAAAATTTAAATCAGATTTTAAGATTACGTACAGGTTTATATTTTAAAAATAAACCAATTTGAAATTGATATCGTATGTTACAATCTATTACAGTCATATACATTAAATACAAAAAATAATATTAAGCAGTACATATCTTCTGACAACTTTTAAAGAAAGTCAGACCGCTGAGCTGGTGGAAGTTAGTGGCTAAGCAACAGGAACCAGAGTTTGTTGAAGTGCTAAACTAGATTTTGACAGCAGTAGCCTTTTTTTCAGGTATAAATAGAATATTTTCTTAATTTCAGTTTATTCAACTAATTCAGTTTGATGATTAGTTCATTTAAAGTTAAGAAGCCAACTGGGAGTTGAAAGAAAAGGAAAGCTTGTTTTCTTCTTCCAGTCTATGAATAAAAACTATGTTGAGAGGGTGAGATCTATTAGTTCAAAAATCTTGAAGGACTGTTAATAATCATTAACTACAAATTGCAAAAAAAAAAAAAAAAAAAGGGCTGCCGCTTGCGTGCCGCCAAAGACGGAGCGGGGAGAGCTGGGCTGCCGCCTGCATGCTGCCGAAGAATCAAAGGTCCAGGAGCACTGCTGCCCCCATGCCGGTGGCGCTCCTTCTGCGCACCCCCAAGGATGGTCTTGCGCACCCCCGGGTGTGCGTGCACCCCACTTTGGAGACCACTGTCTTAAAGTAAAATGATTGTGAAAGGCAAAGCTTGCAAGATTGAAGATAAATACCAATGAAAGACAGTTCATTACTCAAGTCGTCTACTAGGCTGCAATAGTTTAAAATAAGATGTGATCTGATTCACCTGTTGTATTTGGTGTCATAAGAAAATATTTAACTTATGAGTTCATAGTTTCACTTTTATTTCTATGGTTAATATTCAAATGAAGCAGGTTTGTGTGCAGATGCTTAGGTCAAAGCTAATCCCTTTTCAATCAACTGATTGTTTCCTTGAACGATATCTTCCTTTCCATCTCTTTTATTCCCAGTATGGTGAAGAAAAGTCAGCTAGGCTCAAGACAGGACTGTATTAGCAATCTTATGAGCCCTTTTATCTGAGGCTTCTAAATTGTCTGTTTTTGTGAAAAACACAATTCTGGAAATTACTTTTCCTTGGTCAAATTTTATTATGTAGCCTAAACATACCAGAGCTAAAACCACAGCATTGGAATCTTGATTAATTAGAAGAAATCTAGGCGGATGATTACAACTGCAGTACTTTATCTACAGTTTAATTAAAAAGTAATTTAAACTATCGTTTGTTTGGTGTAGAGAATAATAGATAAAAAATAAAATTGGGGGATGGCGGAGGAGTTGGCACCTGACACAGGACTCTCTACAGTGGCTCTTTTGTCATATGAAAATGCCTGTATGAAGTAAAGAAGTGAGAAGCAGCTCAACTGAATAGGAGAATTAGGCCCATAGTCTTGTTTAATTTTAAAGGAAAAGATATTTGCTTACTTATGGGCAAACGTCTGAACTTTTAGCCTAAGTACATTATTCCCCACTGGAGGTCACTATTTCAACTCACGGTTTCCCATTATAAATCTCAGCTGTGTGTGTGTAAATATATATACAAGATGTGTTTATTGTGAGTATATATATAAATCATGTTAAAGTTAGTTCTCCAGGAGAAAGTGGGTTTTCTGTTTTCTCCATTTTTTAATAAACAAATCTCTGATGTGTCCATAATGACAATAATAGATACAAAGGTTTTTAAAAGAATGATTATATTTATATTTAATCCTAGTTACTGCTGACATGACGTATTAATGTTAAAAATAAAAAATACAACCATTCCCCCTGCAAAAAAACCCGCCAAACAAAGAGTAGCCATACCACTATGGTATTAACAAGTTTCAGAGTAGCAGCTGTGTTAGTCTGTATTTCCAAAAAGAAAAGGAGTACTTGTGGCACCTTAGAGACTTACAAATTTATTTGAGCATAAGCTTTTGTGAGCTACAGCTCACTTCATCGGATGCATTTGGTGGAAAATACAGTGGGGAGATTTATATACACACACAGAAAACATGAAACAATGGGTTTTATCATACACACTGTAAGGAGAGTGATCACTTAAGATGAGCTATTACCAGCAGGAAGGGGGGGCGGAGGAGGAAAACCTTTTATAGTGATAATCAAGGTGGGCCATTTCCAGCAGTTAACAAGAACGTCTGAGGAACAGTGGGGGGTGGAGTGCGGGGAAAAATAACATGGGGAAATAGTTTTACTTTGTGTAATGACCCATCCACTCCCAGTCTCTATTCAAGGCTAAGTTAATTGTAACCAGTTTGCAAATTAATTCCAATTCAGCAGTCTCTCGTTGGAGTCTGTTTTTGAAGTTTTTTTGTTGAAGAATTGCCACTTTTAGGTCTGTAATCGAGTGACCAGAGAGACTGAAGTGTTCTCCGACTGGTTTTTGAATGTTATAATTCTTGACGTCTGATTTGTGTCCATTTATTCTTTTACGTAGAGACTGTCCAGTTTGGCCAATGTACATGGCAGAGGGGCATTGCTGGCACATGATGGCATATATCACATTGGTAGATGCGCAGGTGAACGAGCCTCTGATAGTGTGGCTGATGTGATTAGGCCCTATGATGGTGTCCCCTGAATAGATATGTGGACAGAGTTGGCAACGGGGTTTGTTGCAAGGATAGGTTCCTGGGTTAGTGGTTCTGTTGTGTGGTGTGTGGTTGCTGGTGAGTATTTGCTTCAGGTTGTGGGGGCTGTCTGTAAGCAAGGATTGACCTGTCTCCCAAGATCTGTGAGAGTGACGGGTCATCCTTCAGGATAGGTTGTAGATCCTTGATGATGCGTTGGAGAGGATTTAGTTGGGGGCTGAAGGTGATGGCTAGTGGCATTCTGATATTTTCTTTGTTGAGCCTGTGCTGTAGTAGGTGACTTCTGGCTCTGCCAATCTGTTTCTTCACTTCAGCAAGTGGGTATTGTAGTTGTAAGAATGCATGATAGAGATCTTGTAGGTGTTTGTCTCTGTCTGAGGAGTTGGAGCAAATGCGGTTATATTGTAGAGCTTGGCAGTAGACAATGGATCGTGTGGTGCGATCTGGATGAAAGCTAGAGGCATGTAGGTAAGTATAATGGTCAGTAGGTTTCCGGTATAGAGTGGTGTTTGTGACCATCGCTTATTAGCACCGTAGTGTCCAGGAAGTGGATGTCTTGTGAGGACTGGTCCATGCTGAGGTTGATGGTGGGATGGAAATTGTTGAAATCCTAGTGGAATACCTTAAGGGCTTCTTTTCCATGGGTCCAGATGATGAGGATGTCATCAATGTAGCGCAAATAGAGTAGGGGCATCAGGGGACGAGAGCTGAGAAAGCGTTGTTCTAAGTCAGCCATCAAAATGTTGGCATACTGTGGGGCCATGCGGGTATGCATAGCAGTGCTGCTGATTTCAAGGTATACATTGACCCCAAATGTGAAATAGTTATGGGTGAGGACAAAGTCACAAAGTTCAGCCATCAGGTTTGCCGTGACATTATTGGGGATACTGTTCCTGACGGCTTATAGTCCATCTTTGTGTGGAATGTTGGTGTAGAGGGCTTCTACATCCATAGTGGCTAGGATGGTGTTTTTAGGAAGATCACCGATGGATTGTAGTTTCCTCAGGAAATCAGTGGTGTCTCGAAGATAGCTGAGAGTGTTGGTAGCGTAGGGCCTGAGGAGGGAGTCTACATAGCCAGACAATCCTGTTGTCAGGGTTCCAGTGCCTGAAATGATGGGGCGTCCAGGATTTCCAGGTTTATGGATCTTGGGTGGCAGATAGAATACCCCAGGTCGGGGCTCCAGGGGTGTTTTTGTGCTTTTTCAGGGAGTTTCTTGAGCAAATGGTGTAGTTTCTTTTGGTAACCCTCAGTGGGATCAGAGGGTAATGGCTTGTAGAAAGTGGTGTTGGAGAGCTGCCATATTCCGATCTATTCATGATGACGGCAGCACCTCCTTTGTCAGCCTTTTTGATTATGATGTCCGAGTTGTTTCTGAGGCTGTGGATGGCATTGTGTTCTGCACGGCTGAGGTTATGGGGCAAGTGATGCTGCTTTTCCACAATTTCAGTCCGTGCATGTCGGCAGAAGCACTCTATGTAGAAGTCCAGTCTGTTGTTTCGACCTTCAGGAGGAGTCCACCTAGAATCCTTCTTTTTGTAGTGTTGGTAGGAAGGTCTCTGTGGGTTAATATGTTGGTCAGAGGTGTGTTAGAAATATTTCTTGAATCGGAGACATCGAAAATAGGATTCTAGGTCACCATAGAACTGTGTCATATTCGTGGGGGTAGAGGGGCAAAAGGAGAGGCCCCGAGATAGGACAGATTCTTCTGCTGGGCTAAGAGTATAGTTGGATAGATTAATAATATTGCTGGGTGGGTTAAGGGAACCACTGTTGTGGCCCCTTGCGGCATGTAGTAGTTTAGATAGTTTAGTGTCCTTTTTCTTTTGTATAGAAGCAAAGTGTGTGATGTAGATGGCTTGTCTAGTTTTTGTAAAGTCCAGCCACGAGGAAGGTTGTGAGGAAGGTTGGTTCTTTATGAGAGTATCCAGTTTTGAGAGCTCATTCTTAATCTTTCCCTGTTTGCTGTAGAGGATGTTGATCAGGTGGTTCCGCAGTTTCTTTCAAAGTTGTGGCACAAGCTGTCAGCATAGTCTCTGTGGTATGTAGATTGTAATGGATTTTTTACCTTCAGTCCTTTTGGTATGATGTCCATCTGTTTGCATTTGGAGAGGAAGATGATGTCTGACTGTATCTGTACGAGTTTTTTCATGAAGTTGATAGATTTCCACTCCATACGGCTAAATTCAGTGCCTTGCATAATGACAGGTTTGAGAGTAGCAGCTGTGTTAGTCTGTATTCGCAAAAAGAAAAGGAGTATTTGTGGCACACCTAACCCCTGTAGTGTAGACCAGGGCTGAATTACAAATACTCACTGCACTAATTCAGGAGGAATGAAACTATGTAATCTCACTTTAATATGTTGCACAGTTGGAGGACACTGGAGTTGTACAGTTGTATTTAGCTTGCAGACTCTTGATTACTGATAAGGATGCATGAGCAGGTAAGAACTTGGTTTGCTGTAGGATCCCAGGCCAAGTTTGCAGAGATGGCAATTATGAAAAACATTTCTGTACTTATAAACAAAACAAAATTGATAGGGAAAGCATTACTACAACACACGGAATCAGACGTCAAGAATTATAACATTCAAAAACCAGTCAGAGAACACTTCAGTCTCTCCGATTACTCGATTACAGACCTGAGAGTGGCTATCCTTCAACAAAAAAACTTCAAAAACAGACTCCAACGAGAGACTGCTGAATTGGAATTAATTTGCAAACTGGATACAATTAACTTAGCTTGAATAGAGACTGGGAGTGGATGGGTCATTACACAAAGTAAAACTATTTCCCCATGTTATTTCTCCCCCCCCACCCCACCCCCCACTGTTCCTCAGAAGTTCTTGTTAACTGCTGGAAATGGCCCATCTTGATTATCACTATAAAAGGTTTTCCTCCCCCCCCCACTCCTGCTGGTAATAGCTCATCTTAAGTGATCACTCTCGTTAAGGTGTATATGATAAAAACCCATTGTTTTATGTTCTTTGTGGGTATATAAATCTCCCCACTTTATTTTCCACCGAATGCATCCGATGAAGTGAGCTGTAGCTCACGAAAGCTTATGCTCAAATAAATTTGTTAGTCTCTAAGGTACCACAAGTACTTCTTTTTTAACAAGTATCATGGGTAAGGAAGACTGTTACGCATTTCCAACAAATAATTCCTTTCTTGTTAGATTTGATGTTCTGAGTGGTGATTTATTTTATTTATATTTTCCTATGTTCATTTTTAAGATAGGACATTTCCTAAAGTGATTTTTCTTAATTCAGTTCTACAGTAATTAACCAATAAAAAACCTGGAAGAAAAGACACAACAATTAAAGCTGTCATCTCTAAATTATTAAAGCTGTATAACATATTCAATATTTCTAAACAAAAAACATTCTCTAATAGCCTTAAATCATAAGTATCTAAAAATAACAGCTTTCCTATATTAAATTAGTGCCAGACCATGTCTGAACATGAATAGAAATGTTGGAGAAGAGTAATCTCTGCAATCTACCTCCCTTTTATGTACATTAATGCTCAAGAAGAATAATCCTGATCCAAATAAAATCAGTGCTGTTTCTTGCACTTGGTAAATTGTATAGATGAAGTAAATCTTGGTATATAGCATGAGTTCATCTGGGATCAATTATTAAAAATGGTTGAGGTCTTCTCGAACTAGATTTTCCCCCCACCCCCAAGAGTATGGATAATTTTTAAACATAATAGAGTTGAAGGTTGTGGTAAGAGGGAGAAGGATGTACAAGAGGAAGTAATAGTGAAATGGTAAAGGTTTTTTTTGAGCAGATATGTAACAGCTCTTTGTGTATAAATAAATTAAGCTAATGTGAGTCTCCTTTGTTTTAAGAATAAAACAAGACAATATGTAACCTTTATCTTTTGTTTTTTCTAGTAATATGCAGCTTCCGAGGATCTATACCACAAGGCTTAGTCTTGGAACTAGGAGAAACTGTTCAGATCTTGGAAAAATGTGAAGGTTAGTATGATGGATTGGAATGTGGGTGTGTTTCCCAAAGATGAATCTTATTTGCAGTAGAAATAGATAAACAAATTGACAGTTCTGGATTTTAATTAATTATTTTGGGACCATGATGTATCAGATCATCACAATACTCTGATAAAACCTCATTTGACCCACTTTCCATAGGAAAGACTAGAGCATTAGTGGCAGTAATCCATTCTGATAGGAGGTCAGCGTGTTTAAGTAAACCATCTGTCCAGAAAATGTTCGAACTCTGACTTGAGAGTTTTATAATTATTGAGTTCAGTGGTAAATTTTCATCATGTTGGCTTTTGAACAAATATCTAGATTTCCAATTATATTTTGTAGTTTTTATCCCCTTCCTATTAAATTTGTTAGTCTCTAAGGAGCCACAAGTATTCCTTCCTATTAAGTTGAGCTTACCACTATTATTTATTTTCCATAAGTATTTGAAAATGTGCTTAATGAAATATATTAGTGATTTGGTTGGGACCAAGACTGAAAAAGAATAGTTTGTGGAAGTTATTGATTTATGTAGGAGAGTGTTTTATAGTTAACCTTCTTTACCTTCTTTTTACCCTTAAAAGTAAATGCCATTTCCAGTAAATTACAGCAATAGCAGTTGTTCTCTCTCTTTGAATGCATACATATAGGGTCCAATCCGGTTGCTTTTTTACTCATGGGAATAAACCAGTTGAAGTCAGTGCTGCTAATCACATGTGAAAAGGATTTGTCTCCTATCATACAGAAAAAGTTAGCAACTGTAAATTATTTGTTTGTAATACCATTGAGGCATACTTTTGACAACATAAAACATGAGAGGACATGTTTCACTAAAACCTCTGAGATGGAATTATAGATCCTTAATCCAAACATGTCTTCAAAAAAATTAATCCAGGTCCCAGATCTAGTTATGAATCTGAGCTGCAGATCCATAGGCCATGCAGTCTTTGGTTTTGTCTCTACCTTTCAGGAATAGGAATGTAATTCGTGAATGTTGCATCACAGCAAAGAACAATTAGGATTTTTTTAAAAAATATAGATTGCAGTGCATTAAAATTTGCTCAGTCAGTAGTTTAGCATAGTTTAACAATATACCATTTTAGCCATAAACCACTGAGCATACTACAGTAAATACAAATTTTAAATTGATAACTCCAAAAAAAAAATTAGAATTTTAAAAACACAAGATTTAACCTTCCCCCATATCAATTATACCTTTAAAATTGCTACTCCTAAAACATTGTAAGAAAATAAGATGAAAAAAATTAGGAGTACAATATTTCATTTTGGTTTAGTGGCCTCTCTCTCACATATTTGTTCTTATGTTATGGCCAACCAGGCAAATAAGGTAACACTCTTGTATAACTGAAATCTTTTCAGTGCATAACAAGTATACTGATTTCTGAGCTGATGCAGTAAAAGGCATCTAAGCCAAGAATGGAAATAGCCATTTATTTCTCAGGTGGCAGTATAGGTTACAAGACTATAAATAGATTTCAGAGTAGCAGCCGTGTTAGTCTGTATCTGCAAAAAGAAAAGGAGGACTTGTGGCACCTTAGAGACTAACAAATTTATTTGAGCATAAGCTTTTGTGAGCTACAGCTCCCTTCATCAGATGCATTCAGTGGAAAATACAGTGGGGATATTTATATACACAGAGAACATGAAACAATAGGTGTTACCATACACACTGTAATGAAAGTAATCAGGTAAGGGGAGCTATTACCAGCAGGAAAGCGGGGGACGGGGTAAACCTTTTGTAATGATGATCAAGGTGGACCATTTCCAGCAGTTGACAAGAACGTCTGAGGAACAGCGGGGAGGGGGGCCAGCGGGGAGAGCGAGAATAAATATGTGGAAATAGTTTGACTTTGTGTAATGACCCATCCACTCCCAGTCTTTATTCAAGCTAAGTTAATTGTATCCAGTTTGCAAATTAAGTCCAATTCAGCAGTCTCTCGTTGGAGTCTGTTTTTGAAGCTTTTTTTTGTTGATGAAGAATTGCCAATTTTAGGTCTGTAATCGAGTGACCAAAGAGATTGAAGTGTTGTCCGACTGGTTTTTGAATGTTATAATTCTTGATGTCTGATTTGTGTCCATTTATTCTTTTATGTTGAGACTGTCCAGTTTGACCAATGACCATGGCAGAGGGGCATTGCTGGCACATGATGGTATATATCACGTTGGTAGATGTGCAGGTGAATGAGCCTCTAATAGTGTGGTGTGGCTCATGGGATTAGGCCCTATGATGGTGTCCCCTGAATAGATATGTGGACAGAGTTGGCAACGGGCTTTGTTGCAAGGATAGGTTCCTGGGTTAGTGGTTCTGTTGTGTGGTGTGTGGTTGCTGGTGAGTATTTGCTTCAGGTTGGGGGGCTGTCTGTAAGCAAGGACTGGCCTGTCTCCCAAGATCTGTGAGAGTGATGGGTCATTCTTCAGGATAGGTTGTAGATCCTTGATGATGCGTTGGAGAGGTTTTAGTTGGGGGCTGAAGGTGATAGCTAGTGGCGTTCTGTTATTTTCTTTGTGGCGCCTGTCCTGTAGTAGGTAACTTCTGGGTACTCTTCTGGCTCTGTCAGTCTGTTTCTTCACTTCAGCAGGTGGGTACTGTAGTTGTAAGAATGCATGATAGAGATCTTGTAGGTGTTTGTCTCTGTCTGAGGGGCTGGAGCAAATGCGGTTGTATCGTAGAGCTTGGCTGTAGACACAACAGCAGTTCCCTTAATCCACCCAGCAATAGTGTTAATATAGCCAACTATACTCTTAGCCCAGCAGAAGAATCTGTCCTATCTCGGGGCCTCTCCTTTTGCCCCTCCACTTCCACGAATATGGTACAGTTCTGTGGTGACCTAGAATCCTATTTTCAACATCTCTGACTCAAGGAATATTTCCAACACACCTCTGACCAACATATTAACCCACAGAGACCTTCCTACCAACACTACAAAAAGAAGGATTCTGGGTGGACTCCTCCTGAAGGTCGAAACAACAGACTGGACTTCTACATAGAGTGCGTCCGCCGACGTGCACGGGCTGAAATTGTGGAAAAGCAGCATCACTTGCCCCATAACCTCAGCCATGCAGAACACAATGCCATCCACAGCCTCAGAAACAACTTGGACATCATAATCAAAAAGGCTGACAAAGGAGGTGCTGTCGTCATCGTGTATAGGTCGGAATATGAACAAGAGGCTGCTAGGCAGCTCTCCAACACCACTTTCTGCAAGCCATTACCCTCTGATCCCACTGAGGGTTACCAAAAGAAACTACACCATTTGCTCAAGAAACTCCCTGAAAAAGCACAAGAACAAATCCGCACAGACACACCCGTGGAACCCCAACCAGGGGTATTCTATCTGCTCCCCAAGAACCATAAACCTGGAAAACCTGGATGCCCCATCATCTCAGGCATTGGCACCCTGACAACAGGATTGTCTGGCTATGTAGACTCCCTCCTCAGGCCCTACGCTACCAGGACTCCCAGCTATCTTTGAGGCATCACTGATTTCCTGAGGAAACTACAATCCATCGGTGATCTCCCTGAAAACACCATCCTAGCCACTATGGCTGTAGAAGCCCTCTACACCAACATTCAACACAAAGATGAACTATAAGCCGTTAGGAACAGTATCCCCAATAATGTCACGGCAAACCTGATGGCTGAACTTTGTGACTTTGTCCTCACCCATAACTATTTCACATTTGGGGTCAATGTATACCTTGAAATCAGCAGCACTGCTATGCATACCCGCATGGCCCCATAGTATGCTAACATTTTGATGGCTGACTTAGAACAATGCTTCCTCAGCTCTCGTCCCCTGATGCCCCTACTCTACTTGCGCTACATTGATGACATCCTCATCATCTGGACCCATGGGAAAGAAGCCCTTGAGGAATTCCACCATGATTTCAACAATTTCCATCCCACCATCAACCTCAATCTGGACCAGTCTACACAAAAGATCCACTTCCTGGATACTACAGTGCTAATAAGCGATTGTCACATAAACACCACCCTATACCGGAAACCTACTGACCGCTATACTTACCTACATGCCTCTAGCTTTCATCCAGACCACACTACACGATCCGTTGTCTACAGCCAAGCTCTACGATATAACCGCATTTGCTCCAACCCCTCAGACAGAGACAAATACCTCTAAGATATCTATCAAGCGTTCTTACAAGTACAATACCCACCTGCTGAAGTGAAGAAACAGATTGACAGAGCCAGAAGAGTACCCAGAAGTCACCTACTACAGGACAGGCCCAACAAAGAAAAGAACGGAACGCCACTAGCCATCACCTTCAGCCCCCAACTAAAACCTCTCCAACGCATCATCAGGGATCTACAACCTATCCTGAAGGACGACCCATCGCTCTCACAGATCTTGGGAGACAGGCCAGTCCTTGCTTACAGACAGCCCCCCAACCTGAAGCAAATACTCACCAGCAACCACACACCACACAACAGAACCACTAAATAAGGAACCTATCCTTGCAAAAAACCCCGTTGCCAACTGTGTCCACATATCTATTCAGGGGACACCATCAAGGGCCTAATCGCATGAGCCACACTATTAGAGGCTCATTCACCTGCAATCTACCAATGTGATATATGCCCTCATGTGCTATCAATGCCCCTCTGCCATGTACATGGGTCAAACTGGACAGTCTCTACATAAAAGAATAAATGGAGACAAATCAGACGTCAGGAATTATAACATTCAAAAACCAGTCGGAGAACACTTCAGTCTCTCCGGTCACTTGATTACAGACCTGAGAGTGGCTATCCTTCAACAAAAAAAACTTCAAAAACAGACTCCAACGAGAGACAGCTGAATTGGAATTAATTTGCAAACTGGATACAATTAACTTAGCTTGAATAAAGACTGGGAGTGGATGGGTCATTACACAAAGTAAAACTATTTCTCCATGTTTATTCCCACCCCCCTCCCCCCGCTGTTCCTCAGACGTTCTTGTCAACTGCTGGAAAGGGCCTACCTTGATTATCACTAGAAAAGGTTTACCCACTCCCTCACCCCTGCTCTTCTGCTGGTAATAGCTCCCCTTACCTGATCACTCTCGTTAGAGTGTATATGGTAACATCCAATTTTTCATGTTTCTGTGTATATAAATATCCCCACTGTATTTTCCACTGAATGCATCTGATGAAGTGAGCTGTAGCTCACAAAAGCTTATGCTCAAATAAATTTGTTTAGTCTCTAAGGTGCCACAAGTCCTCCTCCTTTTCTTTCTAAGTCTATAAATAGTGTGTTAAGTCTGCAGCCTGGCCAAACCTACATGGACAAAGATGATGGTCTCTCAAAACCAGCATAACTCCCTTCCTTCCAAATAAGCCCTTTGCAAAGTTTGAAACAGATACCTCTAAACATAGAGTTTGAAATACTCACAATTTCTCATAACTATAGATATTTTTTGTTGGAAAGTCAAGGAGACATTTGTTCTATGAACAACTGCCATCCAATTGTTTACAGTTATATTCTGCTCTGAGATTATTAAGTTTTTCTCACTTTTGCCGACAGTGCTAACCGAGACAAATTCCAAAAAGCCCAAATAATGGAGGGATAGCAAAAGCCAAGGGAATGTCAGAAGTTATACCTTGCTGAGCTTTTCTTCCACACATAACTATGGCAGGTACTGTCCATTCGTATGCTGCATACAGAGCCAATAAATATTAAGGCATTTGGCTTTTTTTGAAATAGCATATTCTTCTTCAAGTGCTGTCCCTGTGGGTGCTCCACTCCAGGTGACGGTGTGTCCTGGCACCGTTGATTGGAGATCTTTTGTAGCAGTGCCTGGTTGGGAGGCACGCGCTCAGCTTCTGTCTTGCGGTGTCATTAGGGTGCGCATCCTGCACCCCCCTCAGTTCCTTCTCAACCGTCCTTGGCTGAAGACGGGACTCGGGGCAGTGCTCCTCTCTTCCCTGGTTGCTGTAGAAAATAAGTAGAGAAAAATAGAAATAGTTAGCTAGCGATTTCCCAGTTCTCCCTTTCCTTTAGCATAGTTTGTTAGTTTCCAAAAAAAAAAAAATCCTCAAGTTAGGCCTTGTCTACACTATGAAATTAGGTTGAATTTATAGAAGTCGGTTTTGTAGAAAGCGTTTTTATACAGTCGATTGTGTGTGTCCCCACACAAATGCTCTAAGTGCGTGTAGTTGGCGGAGTGCGTCCACAGTACTGAGGCAACCGTCAACTTCCGGAGTGTTGCACTGTGGATAGCTATCACACAGTTCCCGCAGTCTCTCCCGCTCATTTGAATTCTGGGTAGAAATACCAATGCCTGATGGGGCTAAAGCATTGTTGCAGGTGGTTCTGGGTACATATCATCAGGCCCCCATTCCCTCCCTCCCTCCATGAAAGCAACGGCAGACAATCGTTTTGCGCCTTTTTTCCTGGGTTACCTGTACAGACGCCATAGCATGGCAAGCATGGAGCCCGCTTAGCTTACCGTCACCATACGTCTTCTGGATGCTGGCAGACATGCTACTGCATTGCTATATAGCAACAGCTTATTGCCTTTTGGCAGCAGACAGTGCAGTATGGCTGGTAGCCGTTGTCGATGTAGTCCAGGATGCTCTTTTACCTGACCTCGATGAGGTCAGGGGTGCCTGGGCAAACATGGGAGTGACTCAGCCAGGTCATTTCCCTTTGAAGTTTCATCTCATGGTGATTCAGTCCTGCCGCCAGTTCTACTGCACTGTCTTCTAATGAGCAGCCAGGAGACGACTATGGCCAGCAGTCGTACTGCACCGTCTTCTGCCGAGCACCCAGGAGATGACGATGGCTAGCGGTCGTACTGCACAGTCTGCTGCCAGCAAGATGTATAAAGATAGATGAAATGGATCAAAACAAGAAATAGACCAGATATGTTTTGCATTAATTTTCTCCTCCCTTCCTCCGTGAAATCAATGGCCTGCTAAACCCAATTTTGAGTTCTATCCTTGAGGGGGCCATTCTGTTTCTCGCAAAGCCACCCCCTTTGTTGATTTTAATTCCCTGTAAGCCAACTCTGTAAGCCACGTTGTCAGTCGCCCCTCCCTCGGTCAGAGCAATGGCAAACAATCGTTTCGGGCCCTTTTCCCTCGATTGCCCGAGCAAGAGCAGACGCCATAGCACAGCAAGCGTGGAGCCCGTTCAGCTCACCACTGCAGTTGTGACCATTGTAAACACCTTGCCCATTATCGTGCAGTGTATGCAGAACCAGCACCTGAAAAAGTAGGTGAGGAGGCAATGGCAGCACAGTGATGAGGACATGAACACATATTTCTCTAAAACTGCGTTCCCCCGCAATTTGGAGATCATGATGTTACTGGGGCAGGCTCATGCCGTGGAATGCTGATTGTGGGCCCAGGAAACAAGCACAGAGTGGTGGGACTGCGTGGTGTTGCAGGTCTGGGATGATTCCCAGTGGCTGCAAAATTTTCACGTGTAAGGGTACTTTCATGGAACTTTGTGACTTGCTTTCCCCTGCCCTGAAGCGCAAGAATACCAAGATGAGAGCAACCCTCACAGTTGAGAAGCGAGTGGCAATAGCCCTGTGGAAGCTTGCAATGCCAGACAGCTACCGGTCAGTCGGTAATCAATTTGGAGTGGGCAAATCTACTGTGGGGGTTGCTATGATGCAAGTAGCCATCACAATCATTGAGCTGCTGCTATCAAAGGTAGTGACTCTGGGAAATGTGCAGGTCATAGTGGATGGCTTTGCTGCAATGGGGTTCCCTAACTGTGGTGAGGATATAGACGGTCCCAAGATAGGGATATGCGTTCCGGACCACCAGGGCAGCCAGTACATAAACCGCAAAGGGTACTTTTCAATGGTGCTGCAAGCATTGGTGGATCACAAAGGACATTTCACCAACATCAACGTGGGATGGCCGGGAAAGGTGCATGATGCTTGCGTCTTCAGGAACTCTGGTCTGTTTAAACGACTGCAGGAAGGGATTTACTTCCCAGACCAGAAATGACTGTTGGGGATGTTGAAATGCCTATAGTTACCTTGGGGACCCAGCCTCGCCCCTAAATGCCTTAGCTCATGAAGCCGTACACAGGCACCCTGGACAGTAGTCAGGAGCTGTTCAACTATAGGCTGAGCAAGTGCAGAATGGTTGTAGTGTGTGCATTTGGACGTTTAAAGGGTCACTGGCGCAGTTTACTGACTCGCTCAGACCTCAGCAAAACCAATATTCCCATTGTTATTGCTACTTGCTGTGTGCTCCACAATCTCTGTGAGAGTAAGGGGGAGATGTTTATGGCGGGGTGGGAGGTTGAGGCAAATCACCTGGCCGCTGAATACGTGCAGCCAGACACTAGGGCGGTTAGAAGAGCACAGCAGGAAGCTCTGCGCATCAGAGAAGTTTTGAAAACCAGTTTCATGACTGGCCAGGGTACTGTGTGACACTTCTGTTTGTTTCTCCTTGATGAAGACCCGCCCGCCTGGTTGCCTATAAATTCCCTGCCCGCCCTCCCCCCTTTGATCACAGCTTGCTTGCAAAGGAAATAAAGTCACTATCATTTAAAAAAAACATGTATTCTTTATTAATTGATTATAAAAATAGGGAGATAACTCACAAGATGGCCCAGGTGGGGTGTGGAAGGAGGGTAGGAGGGAAAGAAAAGGCAACTTTAAAACTTGTTGAATGCCAGACTTCTGTTGCTTGGGCTGTCCACTGACGTGGAGTGGTTGGGTACCCGGAGCCTCCCATCCCGCGTTCTTGGGCATCTCGGTGAGGAGGCTATGGAACTTGGGGAGGATGGAGGGTGGTTAAGCAGGGGTTGCAGCAGCAATCTGTGATCCTGCAGTTGTTCATGAACCTCCACCAGACGCTGGAGCATGTCCATTTGATCCCGTAGTAGCCCCAGCGTTACCTCATGCCTCCTCTGATCTTCCTGCTGCCACCTCTCCTCACATTCATCGGCCACTGTCGTGTACTTTGCTATTGTGTCCCTCCACACAGCTCTGTCACTGCCGAATGACTGCATGAGCTCAGCGAACATGTCATCGCACGAGCGTTTTTTTCACCGCCTTATCTGAGATAGCCTTTGGGACAGTGGAGGGAAGCTTGAAACATTTTCAGCTGCTGGAAGAAAAAAGGGAGTGAAGTATTTTAAAAGATACATTTTACAGAACAATGGCTATACTCTTTCACAGTGAACAACACTATTCACATTATGTAGCACATGTGATTTTGATAGAAAGTCGCATTTTGCATCTTATATTGAGTGCCTGCGACTTTGCTGTTAGAGATCACACACGCAGTGCCGGGTAACAGAATTCGGCTTGCAGGCGGCCATGGTAAGCCATAGTCTTTCAGCTTCTGCAGCCTTCATAACAGCAGCGCCCTCCTATCCCATACCAAGCAAAGCATGTTGAGTTGGCCATTTAGTGCTGTGGTTTTCCTGTTAACGTGCAACAGCAGAAACCAAACTAACCCCCGCCCCCATCCAATTCTCTGGGATGATCACTTTACCCCTCCCCCCACCGCATGGATGTTGTCCGGGAAGATCCCTGCTAGTTAAAAGCAAACAGCTCGGTGCCAATGCCCCCCCCCCGCCAACCGTGTGGCTAACTGTGGGGAGGATTTCTTTTCAGCCATAGGCAAACAGCCTAGTAGAACGGCCACCTCTGCATGTCCCCTTAATTAAATTCCCCTATTTCAACCAGGTTACCATGAACAATATCACTCTCCTGAGGATAACTCAGAGAGATAAAGAATGGATGTTGCTTGAATGCCAGCAAACACTGGGACCATACGCTGTCAGGCTTTGTCATGCAATGATACCAGATTACTTGCTACTATCATGGCATGGTAAAGTGCCCTACCGTGGAAGACGGAATAAGCCTGCTCTCCCCAGAAACCTTCTGCAAAGGCTTTTAGAGTACCTCCAGGAGAGCTTCATGGAGATGTCCCTGGAGGATTTCTGCTCCATCCCCAGACACATTAACAGACTTTTCCAGTAGCTGTACTGGCCATGAATGCATCCGAAGTCCTCAGGGCTACTTAATCATTAAAAAATGCTTGCTTTTATAACAGTCATTATATTTAAAAAGGTACACTCACCAGAGGTCCCTTCTCCGGCTTCGTTGGGTTGGGAGGGTATTTCAGTCAGGGTGATAAAAAGATCCTGGCTGTCAGGGAGAACGGTGTACTGTGTGCTCTCCCCAAGCTTGTCCTTCTCCTCATCTTCCCCGACTGCAAAATCCTCAGTCACGGCGGAGAGTACCCCATCATCGGAATCCACGGACAAGGGTGGGGTAGTGGTGACAGCGGCCCCCCCTAGAATTGTATGCAGCTCAGCATAGAAGCGGCATGTCTCAGGCTCTGTCCTGGAACTTCTGTTTGATTCTTTGGTTTTCTAGTATGCTTGTCTGAGCTCCTTAAGTTTCACGCGGCACTGTGTTGCGTCCCTGCTGTAGCCTCTGTCCCTCATGGCCTCGGAGATTTTTTTGAAATGTTTTGGCATTTCATCTTTTGGAACATAGTTCTGATAGCATGGATTCCTCTCCCAATACAGCGATCAGATCCAGTACCTCCCGTTCGGTCCATGCTGGAGCTCATTTTCGATTCTGGGACTGCATGGTCACCTGTGCTGATGAGCTCGCCTGGCCAAACAGGAAATGAGATTTAAAAGTTCCCGGAGCTTTTCCTGTACACCTGGCCAGTGCATCTGATTTCAGAGTGCTGTCCTGAGCGGTCACAATGGTGCATTGTGGGATAGCTCCCGGAGGCCAATACCTTCGAATTGCGTCCACACTAACCCTAATTCGAAACTGCGATGTCGATTTCAGCACTAATCCCGTTGGGGAGGAGTATAGAAATCGGTTTTAAGAGCCCTTTATCTCGAAAAAATGGCGTTGTTGTGTGGACGGGTGCAGGGTTAATTCGGATTTAATGCTGCTAAATCTGACATAAACTCGTAGTGTAGATCAGGCCTAAGTCTCTTGTTGAGACTTCCCCAGCTGCTCATACTTTCATTATGCCAGGGTTGCCAGGCTTTAAGAAATGTGGCTCCTGCAAGGAGTTTATGCCACGGTCTGACGGGCACTCACTCTGCGTTAAATGCCTTGGCGAGACACACGTCCCTGCCAAGTGTCTCCACTGCACCAACTTAAAAACTAGAGCTCGCTGTGACAGAGACTTGCGGCTAAAAATGCTCCTCATGGAGAAAGCTCTGCAGCCATCAACGGAGAAGGGCGGTAAACCCTCTCCCTCATGCTTCGCTGCCAAGTCAGAACCAACCAGGAGCACGGCTCCACCCTCTCATGCGAAAAGGCAGGGAGCCCTCATGTTTCCTCTCAGAGACACTCAAAAGGGTAAAGGATCTCCCGCAAGGTCTTTACCCTGGGTGCTGACAGAGCCGAGATCAGGCAATTCAGACCATCCCAGCACTTCAGCAGCAACTCACATGGGGTGCAAAAGCAGGGACCCGACTTCCTGCAGGAGAAAGCTCTCCTTGGCAACGGTCCTTCCGGCATCGACAATGGTGCTGGCAACACATTCCACCCTGGTGCTGACAAGAACATCGGCACCGAGCCTGCCTGCCACCGCCGGAGCAGATTCAGACCCCCTGTGGAGCTCTCACAAATGTCTCATGGTTCTTACAAAAGTGAAACTCTGGGCTGCCACTCACACTTCATGCTCTCCAGCACACCAGTCTAGGGAGCAGCAACAATTCTTGCAGAATATCTCTATGGCCCCTGAGCCTGACTCTCCGCTCCTCGACATGGAGCACTCACTGTTTGAACAGCAGCTCTCATTATCTGACCTGGCTACTTTCACTGATTAGTGAGAACGACACACAATAGCAGGCAGAGTTCTCCCTGCCTGAGTCTCCCCCTCCATTGGAACCATACATACCCCAAGATATGGCGCATCATAAGAATCAGCCTCAGTTCCCCTATTTTATCCCCCAGTGGCCGGGACCCAACTTTTCCTACCTGGTGCCCTGGCCTCAGTGGTTGGCTTCTACCCCCGCTCCTCCTTGCGCCCCTTCTACCAGACCGCAAGCTTGTCCCACATCTATATCCCCGGCTCCATCAACATCTAGAGCTCCTGAACCCCCTCTTGAGGAGGTGGGCTATCGCCATCACCTGCAGAGCACGCCCTCATGCCTTCACATCCACAAAACATGGATGACATTAAGCAATTCCAGTGGAACTTTTCAAGAGAGTGGCACTCAGCCAGGACATCCCTTTGGAGGAAGTCCAGGAGACGCAACATAGACTGCTCAAAATCCTCCAACCCTCTGCACCCTCAAAGATCGCACTACCCATAAATGAAGCTCTCCTATAATGAGGTGATGCTCTCTGCCAGACCCCTGCCTCCATCCCACCAACATGCAAGAAAGCTGAACATAAAACTACGTGCCTGAGAGGGACATTGGGTTGTGGGTGGGAAAATAAGAAATCAGTTATCTTCTGGTGGATGCAGCGATGCAGAGAACAAAGCAGCCACACTACCGGCCCACTCCACAGGACAAGGACCTCAAACCCCTTGACATCCTGGGCCGCAAGGTTTATACCTCTTCTACTCTACAATTTAGAATTGTAAATTATTCTGCCCTTGCAAGCTATGACTATGACAACTTCAACAAGCTCTTTGATTTTGCCTCCCATATACTGGAGGACACGAGAGCAGACTTCAAGGAAGTCCTCTTCCAAGGTCAATTTGTGTCTAGTATGGCACTACAAGCATCCATGGACATGGCTGATACAGCAGCCCGCACCACTGCTACTGCAGTGATGATGTGCTGGTCTTCCTGGCTCTCTGCATCCGGTATCCCCAAAGATTTGCAGACCAAAGTGGAGGATCTCCCCTTTGACAAAGATAAACTCTTTTCCAAAAAAACCAATGAAGTCCTTCACACTATGAAAGACTCTAGAGGCACTTTGCGCACATTGGGCATATACCCATCCATCCCCAGGAGACCACGATATCAACCTTATCAGAGGTCCCAAGCACAACAATATCACCGACCCCAGTCTAGACTGTATGACACTAGGTGAAACTGCAACAGACCTCCTAGGCGCAGGCAAAACCAGGTGCAACCAACTACTTCCCACCCATCAGGTAACAAACAACAATTTTGAAGTGCTGGTTGGGGGTCTGCGCGGCCACCCCTTGACTCTGCCTCCTATTTGCCCATTTGGCTACTGCCTGCAGGCTTTCCACCATGTCTGGCAACAGATCATGCAGGACTGCTGGGTCCTGGAAATAGTTCAGTCAGGTTACTCCATCCCTTTCTTATCTTTCCCATCCACCCTTCCCCATCCCTCTTCATGAACCTCTCTCACGAGTACCTTCTCCATGTGGAGGTGGCTCATCTCCGCCTAGGTGCAGTTGAACATGTACTGACGCAACATCGAGGAAAAGGGTTCTACTCCCACCACTTTCTAACCCAAAAGAAAGGGGAGGGGGTGGAGACCTATATTAGACCTACGCCGACTGAACAAGTTTGTATGTATACAAAAATTCAAGATGGTCACATTGGGCACAATAATACTCACGCCTGAACAAGGGGACTGGTTCACAGCCCTTGACCTGCAAGACACCTATTTCCATATATCCATTCATGCAGCACACAGACGCTTCCTGTGATTCACACTCGGACACGACCACTTTCAATACAGAGTACTTCCATTCGGTCTCTCCACAGCACCGCAGGTATTTTCCAAGAACCTTGCTGTAATTGTAGCCCACCTCCGCAAACACGGGATTATACTTTCCCCTACTTAGACGACCTCCTTATTAAAGCCAGCTCCTATAACGAGACTTTAAAAGTGACAAACTTTACCATCATCCTTTTCCACAGTCTAGGCTTGCAAATAACTTTCCAAAAATCCACTCTAATACCTACACAGCAGATAGAATTCATTGGAGCTCACCTGGACTTTAGTTCAGATGATCTCTGTAAGTAGACTCCACAGCTGATTTCATGTTGACAAAAGCTGCATACATTTTTTCCTGGGAACTGGTTTTGAAGGCTAATAAAATACTCTGGTCAGATGTCTGAGATAAATCTTAATTATCTGATGTGACAAAAAGTGTCTAGTCCGAAACTACATAGTTCTTGGGCTAGAAGGCAAAATAATGTACATATTTATCATTTTGTGAATGGTTACAGTGCACATCTTTGTAGGCCAGATTCTTGAATACTGCAAGTGCAATATAAGGTTATTAGGCCATTAACACTATGGACTTAAAGGAAAGAGTTGCTTACTGGAATTTCTCTGCTCAAATGTAGATAATTTTTCCTGAGATGGCATATATTAATGATGGTACCTGTTTTAAGAGTCTTTGTTCTATGCAACTAAAAGATACTATCTGACCCACTTTTTCTCTCTACTATCCTGGGACCTGCATGGCTACAAAAACGCTTCAAATGCAGTGGCTTGTAATTAAAAGCTAATACTCCAATTCCATGGTATATATCTACCTCTCTTCAAAGGCCAGGTTAAACAAATGGGCCCTTTTGCAACATGTCTTGAAAGTTGACTAGTCTAATCTGTTTTGAACCACAGATGGTGGGAATTCTAGAGTCATATCAGCTGGCCCCTATTTGTAATGTCAAGGAGGATCTAGAGTAGCAGCCGTGTTAGTCTGTATTCGCAAAAAGAAAAGGAGTACTTGTGGCACCTTAGAGACTAACAAATTTATTAGAGCATAAGCTTTCGTGAGCTACAGCATAAGCTTTCGTGAGCTACAGCTCACTTCATCGGATGCATCAGTACATCTGCTGTTCATATTTGTCGGTGTATGGCAGGAAGAGACACAGGCGCAGAGTTTCTAATCTGCTGGGGGTGGGCATGCTCCTCCCTGGCCCTGCCCCCACTCCATACCTTCCCCAATGCCCCACTCCTGTCCCGCCTCTTCCTCACCCAGTTCTTCCCCTTCCCCCGAGCGTACTGCACCCTCGCTCCTCCCCCCACACCAGCGCCTCCAGATGCCACAAAACAGCTGATCCATGGCAGGTGGTAGGTGCTGGGAGGGAAGGGGAGGCACTGATTGGCGGATCCTGCCAGCGGGCAGGAGGCTCTGGGGGAAGAGGGAGGCATTGATAGGGGGGCTGCTGGTGGGTGCTAAGCACCCACCGTAGTTGTTGTTATAGACTTTTATGTTCCCAAATCTAGAACAAATCCTCATTACTTAGGACTTGCCAGTTTATTTCTATTTTATTTCTGGAACTTTTCCAGGAATGAAGGCAGATAAAGAAAATAGACTTTAGACTCAGTTAACCTAATTTGATGGTTTATATCCTGGATTAACAAGGACAGTACATATCAATTGCTTGATCCACACTTAACATAACGACATAGATTATGTGTGTATGTTTAGAGATCTGTAAAACTGTAGAATCCCATTTTGGGTTCATCCAGAAATTTTCGGTGGCTGACCACTGAATGTGTCTGTGTCGTTTAAACATTGATAGCTATCAGTTATTGGAAAGATTGTCAATGGCAGCTTTTAGCTGTTCTTGAAAACATTCCTCAATAAGCATTGCACCATCTATATATATTTAAGTACTTCAAAAGCTATTTCAAATAATTATTAGATTTAAAAGTGGAATTCTTTTCAAAAGACATTTCTTCTCCATTGGAGTTTTGCAGACACTTTTATGTAAACACTTACTCTTTCTGTATCTTTCAAAAGAAATTATTAGAGATTAACCAAAGATTTTAACCAGTGAAGATTTCAATCATTAGTATGATCAGTATGAAAAATCAACTGTTTTTTTTAATGGGAAAAACCAGCCCAGGGCATTTTGTTGAATTTTCTGGATTTTTCACCTGTTTACTTTTTTACTTTCTATTTCTGAAGAATTCAATATTATGTAAATTTACACATATGTATACAAATATGTAAAACAGAACCTGTAGTTTTTTGCTAGCAAATGTTGACAGGTTTGTAATTGCATATTCCTACCATACATATGTTAAAATGTGCAATGAACATAATGAGGACTTTTTATCACATATAGTAAAGTGTGTATATAACAACTTTACAAAGAGGCACAAAACTTACAAAAGTAATTGCAGGAAATTTAAAGGGAAATTAGGAATTACAGTTGAAACTACTGTTCCAGTCTCAGTGGAAATCTGATTTGATTTAATTAATAAAGAAGTGGAACCACAGAAGAAAAACATAAAAAAATGAGAGAAATTATGAAACTTTTCCATTACTTAGCCAACTTGAATGATCCCACATAAAAAATGTCATTTGGTGAGCCCAGAACAAGAAGATGCTGAAATATGACTGATGGAACACATTTCATCATCTTTGCTGTCTTCTATTCTGCTATTTAAAATTCAAAGTCCAACTTCTCTCCCAAATCTTTGTCACATTTTGTTGGGAGGAAATTGTGGCAGTCGCAGGAGAAAGGACAGGAAAATTAATTTTTTCTTCAGTATTTAAAAGCCTGGCACACCTATCGACCAATAGCAAAGACTTTTCAAGTATATATTATGTTCATAGTAATGCTTTACAATGATGAAGAAAATTTAAACAAAAAAAAAAAAGAAAAAAAAATTAGCGTGAGAGCCTCATTCCTGCGCTGGCTCCTTTTCTTGGAGTAAATTAGACTGAGAGGTGTATATGGGCCTTTAAAGCCCTAATTCTGTCCAGGGAAGGATTTCCCCCAGTGCAGGAAATGAGGAAGATAACCGTAAAGTTGTCAAGTAGTGTCCCTATGGTTGCTCCACTGTAGGTGTGCTTGCATCCCTGTGTTGCTGATTGGAGAACTTTGGTAAGTATCCATTGTCTCTCCTCATGCTGCGCCATGAGGCAAGTCAGTGCCCATGCTAACCCCTCTCAGTTCCTTCTCAACCGCCTCAGCTAGAGATGGAGCTGTTTGCAGTCCGTTAGGATCTTTACTTTCTATTTGCATTTCTATAGTTAGTTAGTCTCTAAATTCGGATAGTTGTAGCTTTTTCTTTACCCTGTTTTTTCTCTTAAAATAAAAAGAACTTCACCTCCCCTGCTTTTTCTTTGTTGTTGGAGACTCTTTACCCTACTGGGTATGTCCAGTTCACCAGGCTTCAAAAAGTGCCTCACTTGCAAGGACGCAATCCTGGTTGAAGACAAGCACTCCCAGTGCATTTGCTGCATTGTGGAAGGCCACATCCAGCAGAAGTGTGGTCTCTGCTAGCAGCTCAGGCCAAGTTCATGTAGGGTCAGAGAGCTCTAGCAAAAGATTATCTGCATGGAAGCGGCTTTCAGACCCTCTGAGGACCTGCAGTATGAGTCACTTGGCAGACATGAGTCTTCTCCACAGTCCTCTACATCTAAAGGCTGTGAGTCGAAGAAGCAAGCTGCTGACCCTTTTCACAAATCATCAGAGAAGAAAGCGGGAAGCCCCTATAGTGAGCCACGAGATACCGTGCACGATGGGGATCTCTTATGGCTATCTTTGGCACTGTTGGCACAGAGACCTTCCCAGTCAGGTACCCATGGCTTACAGAAACCGACAGCAGCAAGTACCTGTTGACATTTCCACCGAGTCATTGGCACTGAGGGACAGGAGTAAGCACTCCACTAAAAAGGCTCTCCCATTATGTGAGTCTGTTTCAGTACTGTTATCGATGCCTCATCCAGCACCAGTGCAACCAGAACAGGCAAGATCCCCAGCACCACCATCAGCATCGAGCCATTTGGTACCGGCGGAATTCCACCACTCTAGAGTCTTTCGCATATTGGATGTACCAGAGTCTTCGCTTCTCGGTATCGGAACCTCTACACCAAGCCTCTGGGTAACATGGTAGTCATCTCCACTACCATGCCACACTCCCCTGCTCTCTAGCAAGGGTTCAGATAGTGAGCCAGAGGAGGTGGCATGACACTACTCCTCCCAGGCTTTGTATGGTGCCCAATATCAACAGGCCCCTAGAGTATGCCCTCAGATGGCCTCACCAACACCATCGTGGCATGAGCACCACTGCCGGGCTCTAGGCCACCACAACCCCAGTGGCCATATTGGGACCCTTGGGTGGCATATCGCCAGCATGCCTCTCAAGCTTCAGGCCTTACCTGAGAACTCTTAAGGCATACCCCCTTGGCTGTAGCATCTGGAGCTTCGGCGCCTCCAAAAGATATCCATTGAGGAACATGAGGGCAGTGCCAAGGAAGAAGTGACCCTGAGGACCATATCCTCCTCCTTGCCAGACAAAGCCATCATGCCATCCCCACCATTTCTGGCTGATGTGGTAAAGAGAGTTACAGACACTCTTCAGATACAACTGGAAGTTGTCAAGGACACCCACCATTGTCTCCTTGGCATTCTCCATTCATCCTCTTCCTCAAAGATCGTCTTTCCTATTAACAAGGCTATCTTGGACCCGGGAAGAACCATCTGGCAAACCCCCGCTTTGGTAGTGCCTACCTGCAAGCAGGTGGACAAAAATACTTTGTCCCAGCTAAGGAATCTGAATTCCTCTTCTCCCACCCTCCACCCAACTCCATTGTGATGGACACTGTCAACTCCTGCGGCCATCAACACCAGATGAGATCCACTCCCTATGATAGGGACTGGAAGCACCTGGACCTTTTCAGAAGAAAAGTGTACTCCTCAGCCACGCTTCATTTACGTATAGCCAACTACCAAGCCCTCATGGCAAAATATGATTATATAAATTATTCAAAACTGAATGATTTTATTGAATGGCTGCTGGAATCACATCGTGAACAATTTAAGGCCATTATCCAGGAGGACCAGTTAGAGGCAAAGACTACACTGCAGTCTGCCCTCAATGCTGCTGACACAACAGCTAGGTCCATCTCCACAGTAGTGGTGGTGTGACGAACATTGTGGCTCCATCTATTGGGCTTCCTGAAGGAGGTATAGTTGACTGTTAAAGACTTTCCTTTTTGAGGGCACAAAGCTCTTCTTAGAAAATATTGATGCCTCCCTTCACGCTCCGAAGAATTCTAGGGCCACTCTCCGTTTTCTGGGCATCTATATGCCAGGATAAAAAAGGAGATTCAGTCCCCAATCCCAGCATAGATCACACACATCCCAATATCTGACTCAATGCCACTACAAGCTACAGAGAAAGAAAAGTAAATTTTTTAGGTGTAAACCATCTGGTCAGCAATCTTTCTCATCCCAGCCATCTGCTTCCAAACACCAATTTTGAAAGGCTGATTGAGATGTCGATAGACCACTTTCCCCCAACCACTACAGCTGAAAATGCTATACACCCATTTCGCCACTGATTGGCAGCGTTCTGCAGTGTCTGGGAATGCATAACTTCAGATCAATGAGTGTTAGATATCGTTCACATTGGGTACTCCATCCATTTTACCTTCATACCCTGGACCCTTCTCATGAGAGTTTACTATAACAAGAAAGAGATCACCTCTTCCAGTTAGGAGCCATAGAACTGGTACTTCAACATCTACAAGGCAAAGGGTTCTACTCTCAGTATTTCTCAATATCCAAGAGGAAGGGAGGCTGGAGACCCATGTTTGACAAACTTGTTGAGAGCTCTGAAGTCTAAGGTCAAAAATTCAAGATGGTCACTCTAGCAACAATCATTCCATTGTTGGAACAGGGAGACTGGTTTTCAGCCCTTGACCTTAAGGATAACTACTTTCATATCTTAATCCTATCGGCTGTGATTTCTTAGATTCACTCTAGGATAAGAGCACTACCAATACACAGTGCTCCCCTTCAGACTATCATTGGCCCTGAGAGTATTTTCCAAGGTTCTCTCAAGAATTATAACATTAAAAAACCTGTCGGAGAACACTTCAATCTCCCTGGACTCTCAATAATAGACTTAAAAGTGGCAATTCTTCAACAAAAAAACCTTCAAAAACAGGCTCCAACAAGAAACCGCAGAACTGGAATTAATTTGAAAACTAGACACCATCAAATTAGGCCTGAATAAAGACTGGGAGTGGATGGGTCACTACAAAATCTAATTTCCCCACACTAATTTTCCCCTACTGTTACTCACACCTTCTTGTCAACTGTTTGAAATGGGCCACCCTGATTACATTGTCCTCATTACCACTACAAAAGTGATTTTTCCTCTCTTGGTATTCTATCATTGAGAATAGCCCACTTCCACTTCAATTGAATTGTCTCATTAGCACTGACCCCCAACTTGGTAAGGCTACTCCCATCTTTTCATGTACTGTGTACATATACATTCCTACTGTATTTTCCACTCCATGCATCTGATGAAGTGGGTTTTAGTCCACGAAATCTTATGCCCAAATAAATGTGTTAATCTCTAAGGTGCCACAAATACTCCTCGTTGTTTTTTCAATAGTAGCTGTGCACTTAAACTCCCAAGGAATCCTCATTTACCCTTATCTGGACGATTGTGTCCTGAGAACCCCATCGCTCCTGGAGGCTCAGCAAGTCACCAAGGCTACAATATGCCTTTTTACAGAATTGGGCTTACAGATCAATGCCCAGAATTCAACCCTTGTTCCAGTAGAGTGCCATGAATTCATAGGTGCAGACCTCGACTCGCCACAGGCCAGAGCTCTTCTACCTCAACAAAGATTTCTCTTCCTGGTTACACTCAGAGATCCCACAAATATCAGCCAGATACTGCCTCCAACTCTTGGGGCATATGGCAGTGAACACAGCAATAATACCACATCCCCGGCTTCATGTGTGATGCCTTCAGATGTGATTCAGCTCAGTTTACAGACCAAACAGGGACAGGTTAGAGAAACCCCTGTCACTATCATCCAGGATCAAAAACTCCTTAGACTGGTGGAAAGACCCGGACAATGTTTGCAGAGGGATTCCCTTCTCGCAACTTCACCTGTTGTTGCTTCTCATCACTGATTCATCACTCAGAGTGGGGTGCACATCTAAAGACCTCACCACACAAGGCAAGTGGTCACCCACAGAGATGTCCCTTCACATCAATCTTCTTAAGCTCAGAGCAGTTGGGAATGCCTGCACCCACTTCCTGCCATTGATGAAAGGATCTGTTGGGCCAAAGGGAGCTCGGATACGCTCAGTGAAGCCACACCAGGTGCATAAGTATAACCGGTTTTATTGCCAAAGTATAATAAGCTTCCCAGCCTTCACGTGTTACTAAATATGTGCTTTCCAGCAAGCAAGCAAGCATCAATGCTTACACCCCTTCTGCTATGGACGGTCCCGGACCCTCCAGCCATGTCCTTGAGGGCTCGTAGCAGGCACTGCTCCAGCATGGGGAATTCCTGGGCCACCCACAAGGCCTAGGTCCGCAGGTGAGATTGTTCATCTAAAGTAATTCTCATAGCCGTTTTTTATCATCATGTCTTTCTAAGGGGGGCGTATACATCGACAAGCAGGCTCTGGCAGGAAACACTACTGCTTTCTATTCCCACACTTAACACTCTGAGGCCCTTATTATCTCTTTACTTGTTTATCCAGTCGAGTAGCTGCAAGCCAGCCCGGCCGGTCAAAGCCAGTTCACTACTAGCCTCCCCCCCCCCCCCCCCCCGAACTATTCTGTAACAGGCCAAGGTAACTTGCGGTCAGTCCCAACAGGATCACACATGAGAGTTCCAACAGACAACATAGTCTGCATGTACTACATAAATCAACAAGAGGGAGCCATGGCACCCTGCCTTTGTACAGAATCAATTAGACTATGGTACTGGTGTATCTCCCATGACATCACAATGTCAGCAGCCTATCTGCTAGGCACACACAACTCCATAGTGGACAGCCTCAGTCACAAATTCCCACATGACCACGAATGGGAGCTAGACCCAGTCCCAGCTAGACCTATGATCTATTCAGGCGGTGCAGGGGCGCTGATCAGAGATTTGTTCACTACAGTACTTAACTGAACAAGAAATGTCCACAGTGCTGCTCCAGAATGGGGATAGGGCAACACTTCTTGGACAATGGTTTCCTCCTCCCCCTGGGAGGAGGACTGCCTTTGCACCTTTCATCCTTCTCCCCTGCTATCGACGGTCCTGCTGAAAATAAAAAGGGAGAGAGCACGTCATTCTAATTGCTCTTTCTTGTCCATGACAGATCTGGTACCCTTACCTGTTACCTCTCTCTCCCAGTCACTCTGGACCTCCTCTCTCAGGACTGAGGATGTACCCTACATCCCAACTTGGGAGTTCTCTGCCTCAAGGCTTGGCTCCTTCTTGGTTCAAACACCTAGAAAACTCCTGTTTGAAGGAGGTGTAAGAGGAGGTAGTACACAGTAGAAAGTCCTCGACACAACATACCTATCTGCAAAAATGATCCAGGTTTCAGATTTGGTGTACTTCCCATCAAATCTCCCCGAAATCCTCTACTCTTCCACATATTTTAGACTACGTTCTTTCCATAATAAAAAAAAATCAGGGCTACCTCTAAGCTCTGTGAGTCCACCTAGTGGTGGTAACAGCCATCGACCTACCAGTAGAGGGATACTTGGTGCTGTCACACCCAACTACTAAACGGTTCCTCAAGGGTATAGTAAACCTCTTCCCATAACCTCGACCTCCTACTCCCACATGGGACCTAACCCTGGTACCGAAAGGACTGACTAGGCCTCTCTTCAAACCTATGGCCACCTGTTCGCTTATGTACCTCTCAGTGAAAAACACCTTCCTGATAGCAATCACCTCGGCTAGGAGAACAGGAGAAATAACAGCTCTAATGGCACATCTCCCCTACATGATATTCTTTTGGGACAAGATTACGCTCAAGCCACATCTGAAATTCATTCCTAACATAATCTCCCCATTTCACATGAACCAATTGATTCATCTTCCAACCTTCTATTCCAAGCCTCACTGAGACAATAGAGGCTATCTTACACTCTCTAGATATCAGGAGTGCCCTAGCCTTTTACCTGGACAGGATGAAGGTTTTCCTCCCACTTGTGGAAAGATCCAAGGGCTCAGCAATATCAGCACAAAGACTCTTCAAGTGGGTGTCAAACTTTATCAGACACTGTTACCAAGTTCGCATACTATTCATACATACTGCACCAGGTTGATTTCCTCATTTGTCGCCTTCTTCAAGAGTGTCCCTCTCTCAGATCTGGAGAGAGGCAGCATAGGCATCAGTTCACACTGTCGCAGAACATTATGCTATCACTGGGGATTCTGCCACTCATGCCATCTTCAGCTTCACAGTGCTGTCATCTGTGACTGACCTGACTCTGAAGTCCCAGTCCTCCAGAGGGAGTCACCTACAATAGACCACCTATAGGGACACTACTCGAAGAAGAATGATGGTTGTTCCACAACCTAGCCTCCTCCCCTCTACTTTGGAGGTCAATAACTCTGCGATAGAGAAGGGACTGAGTGGGGTTAGCCCACACGCGCTGACTAGCCTCTTGGTGCAGCACGAAGAGTGACGGCACATGCGTGGGCCCAACGGACACTATTACTGAAATTCTCCGATCAGCAGTGCAGGGACACTTACACTGGAGCATCCATAGGGTCACACATCTTGAAGAATCATCGTTACTGTACAAGGTGATTAACTTAGTCTGAGGATTGCCTCACAAGCCCTGATGTATGGGGTTTGGTGGGAGCAGGGCTTCAACATGCAGTGTTGCAGAGATTCTAGGCAATACTTGGTATCTAATGGTAGTTCTAAGTAGATTGTAAGTTGGGGAATCTACTAGCATGGTCTTGTTTTTTATTTAGAGAATTGCAAGCTTTACATTTTGGAAAGTGTGTGTTGTCTTGTGTTTGAGGAATAATTATGCTTATGAAGTGTATTTTTGTGTATTATTTGATAAAACCTAATAATTCTGAGGCCTGTTTTTTTTTTAGTGGGAGTTTTCAGTAACATAAACAGTCTTCCTTCCCCACTTTTCAGGTTGAGAAAAACCACAATTTGTAGCTTCAGAAGCCGGATTGTATACAACTGACTTAATGTGCAAGGAAATATCTTTTTGATAATTAAATAAATATTTATATATTTATATTTTTCATATTTTCTATGCCATTTATTTTTAAAACATTAAAACACTTATTTTACAACATCACTTGGTTATTGAATATTTTAGTGCCATTATGGGTTGTATGTAACCTTAATGCTACTTACGATCTTGATTAAAATATATAGTGCAGTTTTTTTGTTGCACTCTAAAAGTGGTCTTCTCAACCTCCTTGGGAATTTAGTTGTGATAATAAGATTCAAGAACACCATAAACTTTGAAATTTTCATTAAACCTTAAAATGGACAGCATTTAAAAAAGAAACCCTTGTATAGAATATACATAAAGCAAAAAGATAAAGAGGATTAGAATTGAAAAATATAAAGATCGTATTGCATGGACTATTAACATTTTTGTTATAGTAGGTTATTGAATGTAATTGCTATTTTCAGGCAATGCCTGCAAACAGAAAATGTATCTAAATGTCATTAGATTTAAATAATTAAACAGCATCAGGTAAAACGATTACTGTATCTTCTAGCCTTGTGATATTTTTGTACTTCTGCCACATGGAATATTAGGAGTGTTTTCTGTTAAGTCATCATGTAACTGATAGTATTAGCTGGATAGTGTTGGTTCATATTTTGTGTTTGTGCTTCTAGAGGTGCAATTTTTGTAGTTTATAGACTATCACCCTTACAATAAAGTAAGTTTAGCACATCTAATATATTAGCCTTACAGTTTAGAACAGTGTTAATAAAGCACACAACATTTTATTGTAAGACGCACAGATGACAATTTCAGACCTCTGAACAGATTTTTTTTTAAACAAAACATTAAATTAAAGCAACACTTTATGTAAGTGAAGGAAGACTGAGGCTTCAACAGACATTTCTCAGTAAAACTCAGAATTTGAATTTATAGTAAAAAGAAAAGGAGTACTTGTGGCACCTTAGAGACTAACAAATTTATTTGAGCATAAGCTTTCATGAGCTTAAGCTCATTTCATTGGCTGCATGCTGTAGCTCACAAAAGCTTATGCTCAAATAAACTTGTTAGTCTCTAAGGTGCCATAAGTACTCCTTTTCTTTTCGTGAATATAGACTAACACGGCTGCTACTCTGAAACCTGAATTTATAGTGTTTCTCCAGATATGAAATGTCATTGGCCCATCTAATTATGACCTCATCACTGGGAGAGGAAGTAAAAAATGCTGCTGCTTGGGTATGTGCGTAGCTGTTGCTCTTGGACTTCTTTTCTTTTTAATATAGTGATGCAGTTGTTTTATTCCCATTGGTCTTATCATTTGAGAATTTGGAAGTGATTTCAAGGAAATTAGGGGCTTTGTCTCCTGCTGCAGTGGTTTTTTATCTTTCATTGTAAATCACTACTGAATTTACATCATATTCTTTTCCTTATTTATCTTGAGCGGATTTCCCAATGCGGCCTACCATAATTTTCTTATTCTATTTAAGTGGTTTTATTTCCTTTATATTGTTAGCATTGTAATCTCAAATTTGTGTTTTATGCCTTTTCGCAAGACTTCTTTGCTCCTTGTCATGATTGTATCTCGATATAAAGGGAGAAAATTGAGGGAGGTATAAGAGAAAAATGAGTATAAACTGACTTTATTATTACACTTAAGTGGGTCTAGTGATGTGTGACGCATGTTTGTTTCTCTCCTTCCAATCCTTTTCACACTCTCCAACTACTTGTTACTGCTTTTGAGGCAATCCAGTTAGTGGATCAGAGACCTACTCCTGTACAGATGAAAAAATGAGTCACTTAAAAAGTCTCACTAGAAACCTATGGACACCAGGGCCCATCAAGACCTACTCAGGAGGGTGGCCCAGAACTTGAACTTGCAGGCAGAGGAGGTCTCTAAGGAAACACATGGTGGATATTCTGGTCCTAGAAGAACCCTTGAGGGTGGCTCTGCCCCTCATCAAAACTATACAAAATACTACCAAAGTGCTGTGGCACACGCCTGCCTCTATCCCACTGGTAGCCAAGGGAGTAGAGCACAAGTACTTTGTGCCTTCTAAGGGTATGAGCACCCACACCCAACCCGGACCATGGTGGTGGAGACAGCAAACCACAAAGAATGCTGGAGGCAACAGGCCTCTCCCCAAATCGAAGGATGCTAAGAAGCTGGACCTCTTTGGTTGGAAAGTCCACTCCACCAGGGGGCTCCAGCTTCATATAGCAAATCAGAAGTGGCACGGAGCCTCTGTGCTTATAACTCCTGGAACTCTTTGGCCAAATTCCAAGAATTGCTTCCAGCGGTCTCCCGTTCGGAATTTGGAGTGGTTCTGGAGGAGGGAAAGGTGGTGGCCAGGACCTCTCTTCAGGCCGCCCTGGACTCAGTTGACTCGACCACCTGTTGTGGCCATGAGACGCAGCTCTTGACTAGAGATCTCAGGGCTCCTGCACAAGGTTCAGAATACAATTCAGGACCTGCCCTTCGACTGCTCCGGGGCTTCATACACCAGCCCTGCAAAGAAAGACATTCAAGCCCCTGGCCACCCAATGTTTCTACCCTGCCCTTCCTAGACAAGACTACAAAAGGAAGCAGGGCAGAAGCAACAGGAGGTGCCCATATCAGTCCTCCTCCAGCCAAGGGCAGGACTCAGCTAAGCAGCCCTCGGGCTCGAAGCCAAACTTTTGAAAGTGTGACCGAGGACGGAGTACCAGTTCAATACTGGATCCTTCCCCTCCCTTTGTGAACTACCATGCCTGGGCTCAAATAACCTCAGATCTATGGGTCCTGAGCATGGTAGAATTGGGATATTCCCTCCCATCCTCTTACCCCCCTCCCTTCTCACGAGCAACTTCTAGTGCATGAGATGTAAATGCTTCTACAGCTGAGTAGGGTAGAGGAGGTTCCTCTGGAGTTCTGGGGCAGGAGTTTCTAATCCCCTTACTAATTAATCCCCAAAGCCAAGGGGGAGGGAGGGCGCTCAGGCCCATTTTAGACCTGTGAAACATCAACAAATTCATGAAGAAACTGAAGTTGCGCATGGTCTACCTGGCCTCCATCATTCCCTCTCTGGATCTGGGGAACTGGTATGCCATCCTCGATTTGAAGGACGTGTACTTCCACGACTCCATAATCCCGTCCCACAGATGGTTTCTGCAATTTGTGGTCACCAACACCAATGAGTTCATGGTCTTCCCCTTCGGCCTATCAGCAGCCCCTCAGGTGTTCATCAAGTGCATGGCGGTCATGGTGGCCTGCCTTCAGAAGCATCAGTCCATACCTAGACGACTGGCTCATCAAGGACTGCATCTAAAACGATAGTACCATAGAGTAACAACTATATTTTTTGCTCAAACATGAGAATTCAAGAATAGTTCAGAAGGAAGAGAGTCAGTTCTTAATAAAGAAGTGTGAAATAAAAAAGTTTACCAACCTGAAGATCCCGCATGTTCAGACATCTTTCATCATCTTCAATGCAGCTTCCTTCTGAGAAGGAACACTTTTCATGATATTGTTTCATTGGGGCTATCAGGCTTTGCATTTCTTTCACTGTTTGCATTTTCACACATGCCTGTCTTACCCACACGTAGAGGAACTTCGTTAAAATATTCCCAAACTGGGTCTCTTTTACAGCCTGCTGCCATTATAGGTTTTCCCTTATAGTGAGAGAATGGTATGGTGGATCTCAAATCAATGAAGGCTACACTCAGAAAGACCTCAAGACTTCTGGAATATGCTGTTCAAACAGTTTCACTTTTATTTCTACTGCCTGTCCCTCCCGTCTCACATTTATCACCAGACTTCTTCTCCTTGTCCAAATTTGTTCCTCCCCAAACAATCTTCTATTCATTGAACTTTTTGAAACTTTGTACTTCTGAGTGGTAAGGGATTGACTCTGTGTACACAAATTTGCAGAAGGACAATGGGGTTGAGGTCTGTTACGTCTCACCTCTATTTATTTATTTATTTATTTAAAAACATTTTTGCTGATAACAAGCATGTTATCTCTGGAAACACAAATCCACAGTTTGAGAACTGCAAAACTGAGGGTATATCTACACTATGAAATTAGGTCAATCTTATAGAAGTCAATTTTTAGAAATCAATTTTATGCAGTCGATTGCGTATGTCCACACTAAGCGCATTAAGTTGATGTAGTGCATCCTCATTACCTTGGCTAGCGTCGACTTTTGGAGTGTTGCACTGTGGGTAGCTATCCCACAGTTCCTCCAATCTCCGCTACCCATTGGGAATTCTGGTTGAGCTCCCAATGCCTGATGGGGCAACAACATTGTCACGTGTGGTTTTGAGTACATGTCATCAGTTGCCCCACCCTCTGTGAAAGCAACGGCAGACAATCGTTTCGCACCTTTTTTCCGTGCAGATGCCATACTGCTGTCAGTAGGTGTTGCAGTAGGACTGCTAACCGTTGTCATCATCCACCGCTTCCGCTGCAACTCTCTGGCAAGCATGGAGCCTGCTCAGATCACCACTGCTGTTGTGAGCATTGCAAACACCTTGTGCATTATCCTGCAGTAGGTGCAGAACCTGCAAAAGCAGGCGAGGAGGCGACGACAGCGCGATCACGATAGTGATGAGGACATGGACACAGACTTCTCTCAAAGCACGGGCCCTGGCAATTTGGACATCATGGTGGTAATGGGACAGGTTCATGCTGTGGAACACCGATTCTGGGCCTGGGAAAAAAGCACAGAGTGGTGGGATCGCATAGTGTTGCAGGTCTGGGATGTTTCCCAGTGGCTGCAAAACTTTCGCATGCATAAGGGCACTTTCATGGAACTTTGTGACTTGCTTTCCCCTGCCCTGAAGCGCAAGACTACCAAGATGAGAGCAGCCCTCATAGTTCACAAGCGTGTGGCGATAGCCCTCTGGAAGCTTTCAACGCCAGACAGCTACTGATCAGTCGGTAATCAATTTGGAGTGGGTAAATTTACTGTGTGGGCTGCTGTGATCCAAGTAGCCAACGCAATCACTGAGCAGCTACTACCAAGGGTAGTGACGCTGGGAAATGTGCAGGTCATAGTGGATGGCTTTGCTGCAATGGGGTTCCCTAACTGTGGTGGGGCAATAGACGGAATACGTATCCCTATCTTGGGACCAGATGACCTTGCCAGCCAGTTCGTAAAGCGCAAGGAGTACTTTTCAATGGTGCTGCAAGCACTGGTGGATCACAAGGGACGTGGCTAGAGGCAAAACCCTTTCACCCGTAAAGGGTTAAGAATCTAGGATAACCTTGCTGGCACCTGACCAAAATGACCAATGAGGAGACAAGTTACTTTCAAAGCTGGAGTGGGGGGGAAACAAAAGGTCTGTCTGTGTGATGCTTTTGCCGGGAACAGAAAAGGAATGGAGTCTTAGAACTTAGTAAGTAATCTAGCTAGATATGCGTTAGATTTCTGTTTTGTTTAAATGGCTGGTAAAATAGCTGTGCTGAATGGAATGTATATTCCTGTTTTTGTGTCTTTTTGTAACTTAAGGTTTTGCCTAGAGGGATTTCTCTGTTTTGAATCTGATTACCCTGTAAGGTATTTACCATCCTGATTTTACAGAGATGATTTTTACTTTTTCTTTAATTAAAATTCTTCTTTTAAGAACCTGATTGCTTTTTCATTGTTCTTAAGATCCAAGGGTTTGGTTCTGTGTTCACCTATGCAAATTGGTGAGGATTTTTATCAAGCCTTTCCCAGGAAAGGAGGTGTAGGGCTTGGGGGGATATTTTTGTGGGGAAGACATCTCCAAGTGGGCTCTTTCCCTGTTCTTTGTTTAATACGCATGATGGTGGCAGCATAGGGTTCAAGGACAAGGCAAAGTTTGTACCTTGAGGAAGTTTTAACCTAAGCCAGTAAGAATAAGCTTAGGGCATCTTTCATGCAGGTCCCCACACCTGTACTCTAGAGTTCAGAGTAGGGAAGGAACCTTGACAACTGCAATAATTTTAAAGAGGATATGCTTTGTTTTTCTGTCCCTAACAAACCTGTGTATGCCTCCTTTATGTGCTAGAATCAATTGAGTCTCAACTATGGAGTCAGTATTGATGCCCTCATTAGTTCTGTAATATTTTACTTTTTTTGGCCAGAGGAACTGGGTATGAATATTTATTTTTGATTCTTTAACATACTATAGTATGTTATAGTATAGTAACATACATAAGAAAGCCAAGGAAAGTGTGGGCCCCTTACTGAATGAGGGAGGCAAGCTAGTGACAGAGGATGTGGAAAAAGCTAATGTACTCAATGCTTTTTTTGCCTCTGTTTTCACTAACAAGGTCAGCTCCCAGACTGCTGTGCTGGGCAACACAAAATGGGGAAGAGATGGCCAGCCCTCTGTAGAGATAGAGGTGGTTAGGGACTATTTAGAAAAGCTGGACGTGCACAAGTCCATGGGGCCGGACGAATTGCATCCGAGAGTGCTGAAGGAATTGGCGGCTGTGATTGCAGAGCCCTTGGCCATTATCTTTGAAAACTCGTGGCGAACGGGGGAAGTCCCGGATGACTGGAAAAAGGCTAATGTAGTGCCCATCTTTAAAAAAGGGAAGAAGGAGGATCCTGGGAACTACAGGCCGGTCAGCCTCACCTCAGTCCCTGGAAAAATCATGGAGCAGGTCCTCAAAGAATCAATCCTGAAGCACTTAGAGGAGAGGAAAGTGATCAGGAACAGTCAGCATGGATTCACCAAGGGAAGGTCATGCCTGACTAATCTAATCGCCTTTTATGATGAGATTACTGGTTCTGTGGATGAAGGGAAAGCAGTGGATGTATTGTTTCTTGACTTTAGCAAAGCTTTTGACACGGTCTCCCACAGCATTCTTGTCAGCAAGTTAAGGAAGTATGGGCTGGATGAATGCACTATAAGGTGGGTAGAAAGCTGGCTAGATTGTCGGGCTCAACGGGTAGTGATCAATGGCTCCATGTCTAGTTGGCAGCCGGTGTCAAGTGGAGTGCCCCAGGGGTCGGTCCTGGGGCCCGTTTTGTTCAATATCTTCATAAATGATCTGGAGGATGGTGTGGATTGCACTCTCAGCAAATTTGCGGATGATACTAAACTGGGAGGAGTGGTAGATACGCTGGAGGGGAGGGATAGGATACAGAAGGACCTAGACAAATTGGAGGATTGGGCCAAAAGAAATCTAATGAGGTTCAATAAGGATAAATGCAGGGTCCTGCACTTAGGATGGAAGAATCCAATGCACCGCTACAGACTAGGGACCGAATGGCTCGGCAGCAGTTCTGCGGAAAAGGACCTAGGGGTGACAGTGGACGAGAAGCTGGATATGAGTCAGCAGTGTGCCCTTGTTGCCAAGAAGGCCAATGGCATTTTGGGTTGTATAAGTAGGGGCATAGCGAGCAGATCGAGGGACGTGATCGTTCCCCTCTATTCGACACTGGTGAGGCCTCATCTGGAGTACTGTGTCCAGTTTTGGGCCCCACACTACAGGAAGGATGTGGATAAATTGGAAAGAGTACAACGAAGGGCAACGAAAATGATTAGGGGTCTAGAGCACATGACTTATGAGGAGAGGCTGAGGGAGCTGGGATTGTTTAGTCTGCAGAAGAGAAGAATGAGGGGGGATTTGATAGCTGCTTTCAACTACCTGAAAGGGAGTTTCAAAGAGGATGGCTCTAGACTGTTCTCAATGGTAGCAGATGACAGAACGAGGAGTAATGGTCTCAAGTTGCAATGGGGGAGGTTTAGATTGGATATTAGGAAAAACTTTTTCACTAAGAGGGTGGTGAAACACTGGAATGCGTTACCTAGGGAGGTGGTAGAATCTCCTTCCTTAGAGGTTTTTAAGGTCAGGCTTGACAAAGCCCTAGCTGGGATGATTTAACTGGGACTTGGTCCTGCTTTGAGCAGGGGGTTGGACTAGATGACCTTCTGGGGTCCCTTCCAACCCTGATATTCTATGATTCTATGATTCTATCATAGTAGAGACTGGGAACATTTTATAATCCAGGGCAGGGATCTCCTCTTTATTGGTGTTTGTTTGTAAAATGCCAAGCAGTAATATTATATTAGAATTGCTGATTATTTAAAAAATTGCTATGTGTACATTTTTATAAGAAGAGATTATTTTAAAAAGAAAAAACCTCAGTACTATAGTAGTAATAATATACAAAAACAACAGTAAAAGAATCTTAAGGTTGCAATGTCAAGACCTCCGTATTTAGGAAATGCCAGAATTAAGGTTATCTGTGATTCATTAATTTACTCGTTGTGCATATCCATTATGATAGTCTGCAGTTACACCACCTCATTCGCAATACACCTTCTGATTTCTACAACATTGAGGCATGAGTCCTACAGACAACAGCCTTATTCACTACACATCCATGATTCGTTCCCTGAGCACTGTCCATTCTGTGCACTGAATGAGGCAGAGGTCTTATGGAAACAACAGTAGATGATCATATAATTAAAGACTTTATCATAATGGATATGTACAAAACCACAGGTTAACAAGTAACTGTTGAAGACGGTTATCTGTGTAGACTTACCTTCTAGAGGGGTATGAGACACAAACTTTGGGTTTTATAATTATTTGCTAGACAGCAGAGAAAAGTTGAGACTCAGGAATCCTGGGTTCAATTCGAGTTCTGGAGAGGAGTGTGCTCTTGTGTTTACAAACCCTCCTGTCTCTCTCCCCTCCCCCCCATCTGGTTCCATCGCTGCTTCACCTCAGAGCTCTTAACCTTGTCTCCAATTCCCACGGCTCCTGTCCTCATCCTCTGCTCCTGCTCCTATCCCTGCCTTCTTTAGTTCCTGCTCCTATATCCTTAGTCCCTATGCTCCCCCATGCTCCTATCCCTTCCTCCCTGGCTCCTATCTCGTCCCCCAGTCTGCTCCTCTTCCTCTTCCTCAGCCCCCATACCTCTGCATGTCAATCAAGCTGCTTAATACTTTTCCACACTGCCTTTTTGCCAGCAAGGAACATTGAGAACACAGGAGAGGTCTCCCTGTTGTCAGTTCTGGTGCCTGATGCCACAGTGTTCCCCAGCAATGAGGAGGAGTAATTGCAGTAAAAGTTCTGATCAGCCCAGGTTTCCTGGGGTGGAGCATGCTCAGTGCAGATGGATTCTTTGGAGAATTGAGCTGCTGAACTGTAAGAAATCTCTTCTGAATATGTGTAAATATGTGAAACTTTTAATTCAGAGGTTTATAACTCAGTCAAATTTGGGCAGCTTTCCTTGGGATAACAAAAGGCATGTGTCTGACACCAGAGCAATCCCAATTGCCAATTTTCTGCTCCAGAGCATGGAGATACTAGAATTTCTCAATGAAGTGATTGAGAAAAATTTTTACATAGGCAAAACACATTTTTTCTAATCTTGTTCTCAGAAACGGCTAACCCATTTTGGTTGATTACCCTGAGGCAAATACCTGGCATATAAAATTTCAGCCTGAATGGTTGAAGTTTGAGAAAATTTAAGCAGCTGAAAACAGGGTCTTAAAATGGAAAAGGTTAAACAACTTTAACTGTAGGCATAGCTACCAGTTCTGCCTATAATAATAAATGGTAACAACCAAAATATATTACATTTGTGGCACAAAAAGGGAAAAAAGAAAAGGAATCTGTGCTTCACTTCCCTTGGCTAGATATATTTCCTAGGGTTGACTGTTTTCTCATAGTCTCTGTCCATTTGTTTCTCTCACTCAGCTCTCCAGTATCAACCTTGTTGGTCTTTCAGCACCATCAGTTTTGATTTTTTCCTGTTTTTGTTGCTGATGCTAGCTTACATAAGGTGAAATTATTTTCACCTGTTGGTGAAGCTCAGGTAGCTTGTGGAGAATGAAATTTGAACCCCTTGTAGCCCTTACTGCAGGCTGTTGTTGGAATACTACTATCTGGAGCTCTTGTGTGACACTTGAATGGGATTTAAGAGTAATAATTGGATTTGTGCATTTGTAGATCCTGAGGTCCATTCCTTGACTTGTTTCCATCACTGTCCTTTAGAGACACTGCCACTGAGTACCCCATCCAAGCATAGTGCAACTGCAGTGTTTAAGTAGTGTGAATGGCCTTGCTGACTCCTGTCATTGAAGATACAGCTCCTGGTGTTCCCATTGTGACCTTTGGCATTGTTTGTGCAACTTAACTGATCCCACACCAGAGAAACCGTGACAGGGCAGTGTTTACACAGTATACATCCTTTCCATAAGTTTGTTTTCCTGATTAAATGTTGAACCTATAAAATTCAAGTGTGTTAGAAATGTACTGGAATGTCTTCTACCATGTAGGAAAGATAATCAGGCTGAATTATTGCATGTGTGCTGAATGTGTACTCACCACAGCTGCCAATGGTTCCAAGTAGTTTAAAGAGACTACAAACACTAAGCTGTTTCTGTCCTTCATGGGAATAAGCAGGAGTACAAGATTCTTATGGCTTGTGGTCACGGCAGAGTAAAAATCTTTCAAGAGTTAATAACCTATGTGAGCTATAGTGACTGTTTCAAAGATTAGTCCTGGGGGAATTCTGTGCCACTGTGCATGCACAGAATTTATGTCCCCCGCAGATTTTTGATTCTCCGCAGAAGAATGACTTTCTGCTGAGGAAGCAAAGGGAAGTGTCAAGAGCGGTCACGCAACCTTCCCCAGCAGTATGTTTTGGGTGCCCAAGGCAGCCGGCAGAGTGGTAAATCACTGTGGGCAAGAGGTGGGACTGGGGAAGTCCTGGTTGGTATCTCCTACCCTGTGCTGGACTCGGCTGCTAGTCCGGGCTGGGCTGGGGAGGACGGGACTTAGGCTTCCCCTGCATGGCATCTGGGGCTGGGTCAGACCCACCCCCAGATTTCTCCCCTGGCTGCAGGAAGCTCTGCAAACCCCATCTCTCCCCCCGCTTCCTGCACCCATTGCTCCTCAGCTGCAGGGGGAGGGATCCATGTACAAGGAGCTGCTCTGCCATCCACCCTACCTCTGTGAATCCAGACCCCCACCCAGTCTTACCCAGACTCTCTCACCGAGCCTAACCCCCCTGCACTCAGAACCCACCTTGATGGGCCCGACTACCCTGATGAGCCACCCGTATCCCCACCTCACTGAGCCCCAACCAGTTGCACTTGGATCCCCACCCCACTGAGCTCCACTCCCCCCAGCATCTGGACCCCACCACTGAGCCCACACACCCAGACCCCCCCCGCCAAGCTCTATACGCCCACACCCAGAAACTCCCCACTGCTGAGCCTCAACCACCTTCACCTGGACCCCCCAACAAGCCCCCGGGCATCCAGATCCCCCACTGAGCCACCTGCACCCAGATTGCCCCACACAAAACCCTCTCAACCCACACATGGATCCCTCCCCCCACACACTAAGCCCGCCCACACTTGGATCCTGTCTTGTTGAGCCTGCCTGCTCACATCTGGTGCACTGGCACGAAGGCGCAGGCCCAGTCCTTGCACTGTGTTAGGGTTGGGTGCAGCCTCCCTGCTGAGTCCGTGTCCTGGGGTGGAGGAGCTGTACTGTGATATCCCACCTCTGTGCAGCTAGTGGCCTATGCTCCCCAATGCTATGCTGGAGCCTCCACATTTATTTGACAAATAATAATTGCAGAATTTTGCAGAATTTTAAAATATTGTGTGAGAATTTTAATTTTTTTGGTGCATAATTTTTTGGCACAAAATACCCTCAGGAGTAAAAGATGACCTGAGCATTTGGACGGTTTTGCCAGTGGCAGTCAGATTATGTCAGTATAAAGAAATGCAATGCCACAATTTAATACAGTATATTTTGTCCTGTTTTAGGCTGGTACAGAGGAGTTTCCATTAAGAAGCCAAATGTAAAGGTAAGTGTAAATATAGTCTCTATTTTTAACAATTATTTGAGAATGAAGGTTTTCCACCTTGCTGTTGCAGCCCTAACCCATATTCTCCCTCACTCTTAAGACTCCACTTCCCTTTACAATTATTTTGGCATACATAATTGTACTGAATTTTCTTCTGAATTGCTTCTTAGTCATCCCAAAGGTTCAGAGACCTTTTCCATCTGCATACATGTAGGCTGGATCCATTTTGACTTTTTTTTTTTTTTTCCAAAAAAGCCCAAATGCCTAAATAAGCCTGTTCGATCTTAATTCAGGATTTTTTAAACAAATTTAAATAATTCACTTTATCAAAATATAAATATGAGAATTTTTAAAATAAAGCTAATTGGGGAAAAATATGGTTAATGTTTTATATTTCACAGATTTTATAGTCTAATCAAGGAAATTTTGCAACAGGAGGGCTCTGTATGCTGGCTGTGAATTTTTGTGTGTGTTCGTGTACGCTTAAGCATACAAAGACACCAGCTATTTCCAACATTCAACTGGCTTTTGTTTAAAATACTGTAATTTTCAATGTAATTTATAAAAATATATTAATGAACATTAGTGTCTAATGAATGTTGTTTTTTCAAAAATATAACCTACATAATCAATTAATTATATTTTTCTTCTAATAAAACTTCCCTAAGTTGTTGAGCATTTCATTCATTTGTGCATTTGTTGTTACATTGTACACTGCATAAATCTGTGTTCACAGTTCTGACACAAGAGCCATTCAAATCTACCAGTTTCCTAGGTAACCAACACAGTGCCTCAGAAACAGACTGCATAAAGTGGGAGTAAATCAGATGAAGTAAATCCAAGTTGCATTTCCACCTTTCCAGTATTTCTGTATGGTTAAAATGTGTGTGTTTGCTATTGACTTTCTTGGTGAATTCACTCTTGTTGGGAAAACCTATGGAAGAATCTGCTTCAAGTTTATATTTCAATGGAAAGCGATTTTTCTTCCTCATTTTTTTCCTTGAAAATACTTCATTTTAGTACTTCAGTGAGTGTTTAAGAATTGTTGAACTAGTTTATTGTTTAGCTCCTGTGTGTATTGCCTGTTTACTAGCTTTTGATCTCTATGTGGATGGCTTGTATATTTTCTTGATGCTGAGCAACTGTGTATTTTGAATCTTGGCATCTTTTCTAGGGATACTGTGAAAAGTAGGTTTCAGAGTAGCAGCCGTTTGGTATGACTGGATTTAAAATTGTGTGTGTACAACTTATTGTAGGCAAAGCTGGTAGCTGTGCTTGTCGTTAAAGATGCAATGCTTTCCATTATGAGACCTTGTTTTCAGTTACTTATAACTTTGCCAAACATAAGCCGTTCAGATTTCCTGTGTCAGTTGTTTCTCTCAGGATGAATGTTTTTGGAAAGTTTCAGTTAAAATGTTTCAACCATTTCTTACAGCAAGGTGCTCACATTAAAAAAAATTCTCAACCCTTTCTTTGAGATACTCTAGCACAGGGATTCTCAAACTTTTGTACTGGAGGCTCCTTTCACATAGCAAGCTTCTGAGTGTGACCCTTCCCTTATAAATTAAAAACATTTAAAAACATATTTAACACCATTATAAATTCTGGAGGCAAAGTGGGGTTTGGGGTGGAAGCTGAAAGCTTGCGACCCCCCCCGCCCTGTGTAAGAACCTCATGACCGCCTGTGGGGTCTTGACCCCCAGTTTGAGAACCGCTCCTCTAGCACTTCCATGCTTTGCAGCAGACATTTGAAATTTGCAAAGGGGTCAGAGATGTCGTTTGTCCCAGTGAAAATCTTCTCAAATTTGGCCAAGTTTACAAATCCCTGGAAAATCACAGTTTGGACATGATTAGTAGAGTTTTGTTAAAGGTTAGCAGCATTATTTTCTGAAGATTCAGTCTGTACAAAATGTGCTCCACCACTACAGAGCTCCTATGTACTGGCAAGGTTGTCTGTGCCGTCCTGACAGAGCAACTGAGCATGCTGTATCCTAGGACTGCAGGAGCCATGCAGGACTTTATCTGCAATTGCTCCTGCTGGCAGCAAAGGGACACTGGCACCAGACTCTCTCCTTTGCTCTCAATACTTCTGCTTCTATAGTGGCAGAATGGAAGAGAATGAGAAAGCAAGTTGACTTGAAAGTAGAGGCTGAGGAGCAGAGGGGAAGTGTGGAAGTCAGGATGTTGAGTAGCAGGGGTGAAGATGGGAGAGAGAGGAACAGAGAACAGAAGAAGGGAGTGAGAAGGTGAGCAGACTGGGACAGACGAAGTGAATCCAAGTGGACAAAGTAAACAAAATATAAAGTGCCTGCTTAATGAGCAGCTATTTGATATTGTTTTCTCTATTTTTTGTTGTGTGGTCCCATGGCTTATTTACTACACATAGAATCATAGAATATCAGGATTAGAAGAGACCTCAGGAGGTCATCTAGTCCAGCCCCTTGCTCAAAGCAGGACCAATCCCCAACTAAATCATCCCAGCCAGGGCTTTCTCAAGCCTGAACTTAAAAACCTCTAAGGAAGGAGATTCCACCACCTCCCTAGGTAACCCATTCCAGTACTTCACCACCCTTCTAATGGAAAAGTTTTTCCTAATATCCAACCTAAACCTCCCGCATTGCAACTTGAGACCATTACTTCTCGTTCTGTCATCTGGTACTACTGAGAACAGTCTAGATCCTTTGGAACCCCCTTTCAGGTAGTTGAAAGCAGCTATCAAATCCCCCTTCATTCTTCTCTTCTGCAGACTAAATAATCCCATTTCCCTCAGCCGCTCTTCATAAGTCATGTGCTCCAGGCCCCTAATCATTTTTGTTGCCCTCCGCTGGACTCTTTCCAATTTTTCCACATCCTTCTTGTAGTGTGGGGCCCAAAACAGGACACAGTATCCAGATGAGGCCTCACCAATGCCAAATAGAGGAGAATAATCACTTCCCTTGATCTGCTGGCAGTGCTGCTACTAATGCAGCCCAATATGCCGTTAGCCTTCCTGGCAACAAGGGCACGCTATTGACTCATATCCAGCTTCTCGTCCCTGTAATCCCCAGGTTCTTTTCTGTAGAACTGCCTCTTATCCAGTCGGTACCCAGACTGTAGTAGTGAATGGGATTCTTCCATCGTAAGTGCAGTATTCTGCACTTGTCCTTATTGAACCTTGCTGAACCTCATCAGATTTTCTTTTTTTTTTTTCTATAATATACCTCCTGTTGGATGTTCATATTTAAGGGATGATCCTGCTTCCTATCCTGGGGGCAAACTGTTGTACAAATCCCATTGTAATGGATCTCTGGATCTTATTACTCAAAGAATAAGATTTTTCTTTATCTGTGCTTTCAGGTAAGCATAGATACATTTTCCCTAATTTTTGGTGACATGTTCTTTGAAAAATTAAGAGCTGCTAGCTAAAAGACCTGTGAGAGTCTGTGAAAGGTTTTTGGAAGGTAATACAGAAGAGTTGCTCTCCTATAGTTGGAGTTCTTTGAATAGATTAACTGTATATATTCATGGTCTTGGTTTTCACCTGCACACTACCACCCCAATGCTGGGCTCTCTAAAAAGCTGATCATTGCCAGGCTATGAGGATCCTGTTTGAAGATGTGGAGTCCTTCAGGTAAGGTTATGTAAGGAGGCATGGCCTCCACGTACTTTAATTTCTTTCTACTTCCTCAGAGGCTAATATGGACTCCAAAGAAGTCAGGCGGGAGGAGGAGGAGGAAGTCTAGATCTATTGTCAGTCTATGTGAATTCCAGTCAGAAGTGTGTATCTTTTCTTTTGAGTATTGCCTATATAGATTTCGGCTCTTGGTTATTGCTTGCACATCTTCCAATCATTAGGAGGTATGAATGAGAGGGATATTTAATTGAACAACGATTGCAGAATTGCAATGTTCTACAATTTGGACTTCTTTACATCAGTCATCTGTTTTTCTTTGTGCTGCTTTGCATTAGTTAATATCTGATACATTGACTCCTTTTAAGTCACTGCCTACTCGCTACACTAAGTACTGCCTTACTCAATTGCTATTGTGTTACCTAAAATTTATCACCCAATTAATTGCAATACTCTCTGCAAAAGTCTCTCTCACTTATTGAGATGACTCCTCCAGATCAAAATCTTTTCAAGGCCTTCTTTCAGGGCATAGTTTATTCTTTGAAAGCCACCCCCCCCCCCGGTTTAACACAAGTTTCACATATAAACCTTGTCTTTCCCCTCAACCTGGGGTCTTCTGCAAGGCCCAGAGACTTTTTCCCTTGCATCTCTATCCCCTTGTTCAGGGCCTGCCACAAGAGCCAGTCTCGAATCTGCAGACCTACTTCCAACTGAGCCACTTGCTGGCTTTTAGCTGATCAATCACAGGTGAAGCTAGGCCTAACTTCCCTTCAAGAGCCAACCACTCTGACAAACGCTAATGGCAATAAATATATAGGTAATTTTCTCTGAAAATATAACAAATCTTAACATGACTTCTTTAAAGGCTTTTAAAAATTACCTGAAGAAGCATTCCAAAGAAATGTCTCTGAAAAGGATATCCTAGTCACATGGAGCATATTCTACATATGGACTGTTACTGATAGGTCTTCAAAAAAAATCTGTTGTTTCACATTTTTTCCCACTTTCCTGATGACCTACAATAGCAAACTGGGACCACAAAATATTATATCAGAGAGAAAGATACCACAAGTTATTAGGGCCCCAAACATGCAAACATTTAAGCATGTGGAGAAAGCTACTAGGGGAGAGGCTGTTCTAGATTTGATTTTGACAAATAGGGAGGAACTGGTTGAGAATTTGAAAGTGGAAGGAGACTTGGATGAAAGTGATCATGAATGGTAAAAACAAGGAAATGGCACCTTAAAGACTAACAGATTTATTTGGGCATAAGCTTTCATTGGTTAAAAAAAAACCCACTTGTTCAGGTGCATAGAGTGAAAATTACAGATGCAGGCATAGATATACTGACACGTGAAGAGAAGGGAGTTACCTTACAAGTGGAGAAACAGTGTTGACGGGGCCAGTTCAATCAGGGTGGATGTGGCCCACTCCCAATAAATAAACCCAGTAAGGAGGGCTTTAAACTAGGTCCACTGGGAGAAGGAGACCAAAGCTCTGAGGTAAGTGGGGAACTTGGATACTGGGAGGAAGCACAAAAAGGAAAGCATGAGAGGGAAGGACTCCTGCCTCATACTGAGAAAGCGGAATGATCAGCGAGTTATCTTAAGTGCCTAAACACAAATGCAAGAAGCCTGAGAAACAAGCAGGGATAACTGGAAGTCCTGGCACAGTCAAGGAATTATGATGTGATTGGAATAACAGAGATTTGGTGGGATAACTCACATGACTACAGTACTGTCATGGATGGATATAAACTGTTCAGGAAAGACAGGCAGGGCAGAAAAGGTGGGGGAGTTGCATGGTATGTAAGAGAGCAGTATGACTGCTCAGAGCTCCGGTATGAAACTGCAGAAAAACCTGAGAGTTTAAGTTTAGAAGTGTGAGCAATACGGGTGATGTCGTGGTGGGAGTCTGCTATAGACCACCAGACCAGGGGGATGAGGTGGACAAGGCTTTCTTCTGGCAACTAACAAAAGTTACTAGATCACAGGTCCTGATTCTCATGGGGAACATCAATCACCCTGATATCTGCTGGGAGAGCAATACAGCAGTGCACAGATAATCCAGGAAGTTTTTTGAAAGTATAGGGGACAATTGCCTGGTGCAAGTGCTGGAGGAACCAACTATGGGCAGGTTTCAGAGTAGCAGCCGTGTTAGTCTGTATTCGCAAAAAGAAAAGGAGTACTTGTGGCACCTTAGAGACTAACAAATTTATTAGAGCATAAGCTTTCGTGAGCTACAGCTCACTTCATCGGATGCATTTGGTGGAAAAATGGGCAGAGAGCTGTTCTTGACCTGCTGCTCAGAAACAGGGAAGCATTAGTAGGGGAAGCAAAAGTGGATGGGAACTTGGGAGGCAGTGACCATGAGGTGGTCGAGTTCAGGATCCTGACACAAGGAAGACAGGAGAGCAGCAGAATACGGATCACAAAAGCAGACTTTGACTCCCTCAGGGAACTGATGGGCAGGATCCCCTTGGAGAATAACAGGAAAGGGATAGGAGGCCAGGAGAGCTGGTTGTATTTTAAAGAATCCTTATTGAGGTTGCAGGAACAAACCATCCCAATGTGTAGAAAGAATAGTAAATATGGCAGGTGACCAGCTTGGCTTCACAGTGAAATCCTTGCTGATCTTAAACACAAAAAAGAAGCTTACAAGAAGTAGAAGCTTGGACGAATGACCAGGGAGGAGTATTAAAATATTGCTCAGGCATGCAGGAGTGAAATCAGGAAGGCCAAATCATACTTGGAGTTGCAGCTAGCAAGGGATGTTAAGAGTAACAAGAAGGGTTTCTTCAGGTATGTTAGCAACAAGAAGAAAGTCAAGGAAAGTGGCCCTTACGGAATGAGGGAGGCAACCTAGTGACAGAGAATGTAGAAAAAGCTAATGTACTCAATGTTTTTTTTTGCCTCTGTCTTCACGAACAAGGTCAGCTCCAAGACTGTTGCACTGGGCAGCACAGCATGGGGAGGAGGTGACCAGCCCTCTGTGGAGAAAGAAGTGGTTCAGGACTATTTAGAAAAGCTGGGCGAGCATAAGTCCGTGGGGCTGGATGCACTGCATCCAAGGGTGCTAAAGGAGTTGGTGGATGTGATTGCAGAGCCATTGGCCATTATCTTTGAAAACTCATGGCGATTGGGGGAGGTCCCGAATGACTGGAAAAAGGCTAATGTAGTGCCATCTTTAAAAAATTGAAGGAGGAGGATCCGGGGAACTACAGGCCAGTCAGCCTTAGCTTAGTCCCTGGAAAAATCATGGAGCAGGTCCTCAAGGAATCAATTCTGAAGCCCTTAGAGGAGAGGAAAGTGATCAGGAACAGTCAGCATGGATTCACCAAGGGCAAGTCATGCCTGACTAATCTAATTTCCTTCTATGATGAGATAACTGGCTCTGTGGATGAGGGGAAAGTAGTGGATGTGTTATTCCTTGACTTTAGCAAAGACTTTGATACGGTCTCCCATAGTGTTCTTGCCCGCAAGTTAAAGAAGTATGGGCTGGATTAATGGACTATAAGGTGGATAGAAAGCTGGCTAGATTGTCAGGCTCAATGGGTAGTGATCAATGGGCTCCATGTCTAATTGGCAGCCGGTATCAAGAGGAGTGCCCCAAGGGTCTGTCCTGGGGCTGGTTTTGTTCAATATCTTCATTAATGATCTGGAGGATGGTGTGGACTGCACCCTCAACAAGTTTTCAGATTACATTAAACTGGGAGGAGTGGTAGATATGCTGGAGGGTAGGGATAGGATACAGAGGGACCTAGACAAATTAGAGGTTTGGGCCAAAAGAAATCTGATGAGGTTCAACAAGGACAAGTGCAGAGTCCTGCACCTAGGACGGAAGAATCCCATGCACTGCTACAGACTAGGAACCGAATGGCTAGGCAGCAGTTCTGCAGAAAAGGACTAGGGATTACAGTGGACGAGAAGGTGGATATGCGTCAGCAGTCTGTCTTTGTTGCCAAGAAGGCTAATGGCATTTTGGGATGTATAAGTAGGGGCATTGCCAGCAGATCGAGGGACGTGATCATTCCCCTCTGTTCGACATTGGTGAGGCCTCATCTGGAGTACTGTGTCCAGTTTTGGGCCCCACACTACAAGAAGGATGTGGAAAAATGGAAAGAGTCCAGCGAAGGGCAACAAAAATGATTAGGGGCCTGGAGCAGATGACTTATGAGGAGAGGCCAAGGGAACTGGGATTGTTTAGTCTGCAGAAGAGAAGAATGAGGGGGGATTTGATAGTTGCTCTCAACTGCCTGAAAGGGGATTCCAAAGAGGAAGGATCTAGACTGTTCTCAGTGGTACCAGATGACAGAATGATGAGTAATGGTCTCAAGTTGCAATGCGGGAGGTTTAGGTTGGATGTTAGGAAAAAAGTTTTCACTAGGAGGGTGGCGAAGCACTGGAATGGCTTACCTAGGGAGGTGGTGGAATCTCCTTCCTTAGAGGTTTTTAAGGTCAGGCTTGACAAAGCCCTGGCTGGGATGATTTAGTTGGGGATTGATTCTGCTTTGAGCAGGAGGTTGGACTAGATGACCTCCTGAGGTCTCTTCCAACCCCAATATTCTATGATGAGAAGGTCTCAGTACCAAGAGAGGGAAAATGTGCTTTTGTAGTGAGCCAGCCACTCCCAGTCCCTATTCAAGCACAAATTAATGGTGTTAAATTTGCAAATCAATTGTAGCTCTGCAGTTTTTCTTTGAAGTCTGTTTTTGACTTTTTTTTTTGTTTGAAGTATGGCTGCTTTTAAATCTGTTATAGAATGTCCAGGGAGATTGAAGTGTTCCCCTACTAACATGAAATGGTAGAGTTCATGATTCTAAGGAATGGTAGGAGGGAGAACAGCAAAATAAAGATAATGGATTTCAAGAAGACAGACTTTAGCAAACTCTGGGAGTTGGTAGGTAAGATCCCATTGGAAGCAAGTCTAAGGGGACAAACAATTGAAGACAGTTGGCATTTTTTCCCAACAGACATTATTAAGTGTAGGCACTGACTCCGTGGGTACTCTGCACCCATCGGCAGCTCCCCGCCCTGCCTCCCCACCCAAGCTTGCTTCCACCTCCGCTCTGCCTCCTCCCCTTAGCACGCTGCTGCGTCCTGCTTCTCCCGCCTCCCTCGCAGTGCTTGCGCCGCGGAACAGCTGTTTTGCGCCACAGGTACTCAGAGGGAGGGGTGAGGAGGAGGAACATGACATGCTCAGGGAAGAGGCAGGGCCGGAGCAGGAATTTGGGGAGGGGTCCAATAGGGGCAGGGAGGGAGTGGAGTTGGGCCGGGGGCTGGGGGCGCTAGCACCCACCGGTGCCAAGGAAAGTTGGTGCCTCTATTATTAAGGGCAAAAGAGAAAACTATCCCACTGCTTAGGAAAGATAAGAAGTGTGGCAAGTGACCACCCTGGCTTAACCAGGAGATCTTCAGTGATCTAAAAATCAAAAAAGAGTGGTACAAAAAGTGGAAACTGTCATATTACAAAGGATGAATGTAAAAAAATAACAAGTATGTAGGGACAAAATTAGAAAGGCCAAAGCACAAAAGGAGATGAAACTAGCTAGAGACATAAAGGGTAACGAGAAAACATTCTACAGATACATTAGAAGCAAGAAGAAGACCAAGGAGAGGATAGGCCCATTACTCAATGAGGGGGGAAAAACAATAACATGGAAATGTGGAAATGGCAGGGGTGCTTAATGACGTCTTTGTTTCGCTTTTCACCAAGAATGTTGGTGGTGATTGGATGTCTAACATAGTGAATGCCAGTGAGAATGAAGTAGGATCAGAAGAGGCTAAAATAGGGAAAGAACAAGTTAAAAATTACTTAGACAAAGTAGATATTTTCAAGTCACCAGGGCCTGATGAAATGCATCTTTGAATACTTAAGGAACTGACTGAGGAGATATTGAGCCATTAGCGATTATCTTTTAAAAGTCATGGAAGACAAGAGTGAGTCCAGAAGACTGGAAAAGGGCAAATATAGTGCCAATCTATAAAAAGGGAAATAAGGACAACCCGGGGAATTACTGACCAGTCATCTTAACTTCTGTACCCGGAAAGGTAATGGAGCAAATAATTAAGCAATCAGTTTGCAAACATCTAGAAGATAATAAGATGAAAAGTAACCGTCAGCATGAATTTGTCAAGAACAAATCGTGTCAAACCAGCCAGATAGCTTTCTTTGACAGGGTAACGAGCCTTGTGGATAGGGCAGAAGTGGTAGACGTGGTATATCTTGACTTTAGTAGAGCTTTTGATACTGTCTCACATGACTGTCTCATAAACGAACTAGGGAAATGCAGCCTAGATGGAGCTACTATAAGGTGGGTGCAAAACTGGTCAGAAAACCGTTCCCAGAGAGTAGTTATCAGTGGTTCACAGTCATGCTGGAAGTTTTTGGTCTGGTTCTGTTCAATATCTTCATCAATGCTTTAGTTAATGACCTAGAGCAGAGGTGGACAAACTATGGCCCACGGGCCAGATCCGGCCTGTCGGGGCTTTGGATCTGGCCTGTAGGATTGCCACCTCCATGGTGCTGAGGGCCTCGCGCCACTCTCAGAAGCATCCAGCACCATGTCCCTGCGGCCCCTGGGGACAGGGGGCAGAGGGCTCTGTGTGCTGCCCTCGTCTGCAGGCACCGCCCCCTGCAGCTCCTGTTGGCCAGGAATGGGCAACAGCAGCCAATGGGAGCTTCGGGGGAGGTACCCACAGGCAAGGGCAGTGCGTGGAGACCTCTGCTCTCCCTCCCCCAGTGGCCGCAGGGACGTGGTGCTGGCTGCTTCCGGGAGTGGCACGGGGCCAGGGCAGGCAGGCAGGGAGCCTGCCCTGACCCCAGTGCGTGCCACTGCCACCCCGGAGCTGTTCCAGGTAAATGGCACCGGGCTGGAGCCTGGGCCCTGAACCCCTCCTGCACCCCAACCCTCTTCCTTGAGCCCCCTCATATACCCCGCACCCCTCCTCTGCCCCAGTCCCTTGCCCTGAGCCCTTTCCTGCACACCGCACCACATCCCACACTCTCTCCCACACCCCTGCCCTAGCCCTACATTCATGGCCCTGCATGCAATTTCCCCACACAGATGTGGCCCTCGGGCCAAAACGTTTGCCCACCCCTGACATAGAGAGTACACTTACAAAGTTTGCAGACGATACCAAGCTGGGAGGGGTTGCAAGTGCTTTGAAGGATAAGATTAAAATTCAAAACGATCTGGACAAACTGGAGAAATGGTCTGAAGTAAATACGATGGAATTCAATAAGGACAAATGCAAAGTACTCCATTTAGGAAGAGTAAAGATCAGAGGAGAAAAAGAGGGATGATACATTTTCAGGGGTGGAGTGTGAAGGAAAGCAGTTTAATTCTGAGGATTAAGTCCACAATTTGACAGTCAGAGAAACCACAACAGATAACAGCATAAATATGCTTTGAATTAACTCAACAGCAAAAATTGAAACTCTTGTAAAGAGCAAAGAGGAAAAAATAGGAAGTATTGTTGGAGCCCAGAATTCTATTTCAAACTAGAAAGTTAATGATTTTAAAAGCTGCTTTTTAGAGTTATAGTGCTTTCAGATGTTTTGATCTGTTTGCTGTGATATTTTTGTTTGATACATACACAAAACTTCCCCATAATGAAGTTATTTTCCCCAAGAATGAACGGTTATATGTTACATTATTGTCAAATCAACATACTGTCCTATTCTGAGATAAATTGAAGCCATCTGGTGTTACTATCATTTGAATATTGATTTTGACAGTGATAGCTTATTTCGCACTATAGATGAAATTGGAAAGTTGGCAATTATCAAATGTTTGCTAATTTTGTTAGAATGAAAACTGTTCAGAACTATAATTGTATTTTTCTGACAAGTAGAATTATTATTCTCTCTTGCAGGGGATCTTTCCTGCTAACTATATTCACTTGAAAAAGGCAATCGTCAGTAACAGAGGGTGAGTATTTTTCTTGATTTATTAAGAAGTTGCCTCATTTGTGTAAATGGAGAGGATCTGAGAAATGATCTGGTTGGAATTTTGAAAGGATATTGTCAAAAACTCCCCCCCCCAATTTATTATTTTTCTTTCTTGTATATGATACGTAGGGCTCTACCAAATTGACAGCCATGAAAAACGCATCACAGACTTTGAAATCTGGTCTCCCCCAGTGAAATCCAGTCTTTTGTGTGCTTTTACCCTATACTATACAGATTTCATACAGAGACACCAGCCTTTCCCAAATTGGGGGTCCTGACCCAAAAGGAAGTTGCAGGGAGGTTGGAAGCTTATTTTAGGGGGGTTGCGGTATTGCCACCCTTACTTCTGCACTGTCTTTAGAGCTGGGTGGCTGGAGAGCAACAGCTGTTTGCAGGGGGCCCAGCTCTGAAGGTAGCATCCCGCCAGGAGCGATGTAGAAGTAAGGGTGGCAATACCATGCCACCCTCATTTCTGCTTTGCTGCCTTCAGAGCTGGGTGGCTGGAGTGTGGCAACTGCTGACTGAGGACCCAGCTCTGCAGGCAGCAGCACAGAAGTAAGGGTGTCAATATCATACCATGCCATCCTTACTTCTGTGCTGTTGCTGGTGGTGGCTCTGCCTTCAAATGTGGGCTCCCAGCTAGCAGCTGCCACGCTCCAGCTGCCCAGCTTTGAAGGCAGCACTGCCGCCACCTGCAGCAGCACAAAAGTAAGAGTAGCAGTATCGCAACCCCCCATACAATAACCTTGTGACCGCCCCCCATACTCCTTTTTGGGTCAGGACCCCTACAATTACAACACCATGAAATTTCAGATTTAAATAGCTGAAATCATGAAATTTATGATTTTAAAAATCCTGTGAGAGTGAAATTGATCAAAATGGACTGTAAATTTGGTAGGGTCCTAATGATACTCTTTGAACTGTTTTTTCCACCAAATGCATCCGATGAAGTGATCTGTAGCTCACGAAAGCTTATGCTCTAATAAATTTGTTAGTCTTTAAGGTGCCACAAGTACTCCTTTTCTTTTTGCGAATACAGACTAACACGGCTGCTACTCTGAAATCTTTGAACCTTGAAAATCAAATGTCATTCTGTGGGGTTCTGTCCTCCATTTATCAAATGTCCCAATTGTATTTTTAATATTGGAAGAACAAAAATGGCTCTGTTTACACTCCTCTGGTTGTGCACTGGAAAAATAACATATGGATGATGTCATCAGTAATATGTACACTTTTAAGAAACCATTCACACTCCCACACTTCTCTAACTTACATGGGCTCACTATTTTATTCATTATAGTATGCTAAGGGAGCACAGATATGCAGCTAGCACCTCTTATTTTGCTATGATCAGACCTTCAATTACTTCTAATGATTCTTAGCCTCCTAAGTGCTTAAGTTACTTTTGAAAATTGAACTAGGAGTTTAATTTTCAAAAGCATCAAAGATCCAAAGTCCCCCTTTTTTTCAAAAGGGACTTAGTCAGGCACTTTTGAAAATTTTACTTTGTGTGTGTAAAAAGAGTGTCCTGATGATGAAGTCAAGGTATTGTCATCTAGGAGCAGAGTTTGATATTAATATACAATAACTCAGGGCACATCTTTAAAAACTTGATCAGCTGTACACAGTCAAAACTTGGGAATAGAAGGCCTTGCTGTTCTGTGATCCCTTTCATGCAATATTTTGTTTCAAAAAGAAAAGGAGTACTTGTGGCACCTTAGAGACTAACAAATTTATTAGAGCATAAGCTTTCGTGAGCTACAGCTCACTTCATCGGATGCATTTGGTGGAAAAAACAGAGGGGAGATTGATATATACACACACAGAGAACATGAAACAATGGGCTTATCATACACACTGTAAGGAGAATGATCACTTAAGATAAGCCATCACCAGCAGCGGGGGGGGGGAGGAGGAAAACCTTTCATGGTGACAAGCAAGGTAGGCTATTTCCAGCAGTTAACAAGAATATCTGAGGAACAGTGGGGGGTGGGGTGGGAGGGAGAAATAACATGGGGAAATAGTTTTGCTTTGTGTAATGACTCATCCATTCCCAGTCTCTATTCAAGTCTAAATTAATTGTATCCAGTTTGCAAATTAATTCCAATTCAGCAGTCTCTCGTTGGAGTCTGTTTTTGAAGCTTTTTTGTTGAAGGATAGCCACTCTTAGGTCTGTGATCGAGTGACCAGAGAGATGAAGTGTTCTCCAACTGGTTTTTGAATGTTATAATTCTTGACGTCTAATTTGTGTCCATTCATTCTTTTACGTAGAGACTGTCCAGTTTGGCCAATGTACATGGGACAGGGGCATTGCTGGCACATGATGGCATATATCACATTGGTAGATGCACAGGTGAAGGAGCCTCTGATAGTGTGGCTGATGTGATTAGGCCCTATGATGGTGTCCCCTGAATAGATATGTGGACAGAGTTGGCAACGGGGTTTGTTGCAAGGATAGGTTTGTGGGTTAGTGGTTCTGTTGTGTGGTGTGTGATTGCTGGTGAGTATTTGCTTCAGACTGGGGGGCTGTCTGTAAGCAAGGACTGGCCTGTCTCCCAAGATCTGTGAGAGCGATGGGTCGTCCTTCAGGATAGGTTGTAGATCCTTGATGATGCGTTGGAGAGGTTTTAGTTGGGGGCTGAAGGTGATGGCTAGTGGCGTTCTGTTATTTTCTTTGTTGGGCCTGTCCTGTAGTAGGTGATTTCTGGGTACTCTTCTGGCTCTGTCAGTCTGTTTCTTCACTTCAGCAGGTGGGTATTGTAGTTGTAGGAATGCATGATAGAGATCTTGTAGGTCTCTATCATGCATTCCTACAACTACTGGTACTTCAGATCGTTGAGATCTAGGGGAGTTCTAGCCTTTCTTATGCTAGGGAGTTGAGATCCAAGAGTAGGAATCTAGTTACTATTCACAGACAAAAACCTATATTAAACTAAAGTGAAAGTTGAGAGTACACATCAGGTAACATGGGATAAAAAAAATTCAAAGAATGTTGTAATTATCCCCAAAATAAACATTGCAAACCCAGGACCACAACCACTAAAATGTCTTAATCATGATTGAATGGTTGCTCCATGGTATCACTTTTCTGTCAACGTACATGCCTATATTGTATGTAGCATTTTGATTGTGTATAGACGTGCCATCATATAATCTAAAACCTTACTGTAATGCAGAGATGTTAAGTGATTGAGGCTGATATCCTCAAAAGATATTTAGGCACCTAACTCCCACTGATTTCAATGGGAATTAGGTGCCTAAATGCCTTTGAGGATCTGGGCCTCAGTGTTAGATGTGCTGTGGAAATATTGGCCAAGATTTTCGGAAGTGTCTAGTGATTTGGGGTGCTTCCAAGTTTTCAGTGACCAATTTGAGACACCATAAAATGGCCTGATTTCAGAGGGCAGGTGCTCAACACTTTCTGAAAAGAGATTCAAATTGAGCACCAAAATCTTGAGGCACCGAAAGTCGCAATGTTTCTGAATTTATAATTCTGCATTGTACACTCCTTAATCATCAGAATTGCTCCCAGCCAGCCAAGAAGATATTATGGGGAGATGTAGGAAGGATCTGATAGAGGGAGGGATCCTATTCCTGCATTCCAAACCAGTGCACTGATATCCTAGTTCAGCGGTTCTCAAACTGGGGTCCGCGAGGGTACTCCAGGGGATCCGTGGGCCCCACTGATCAACTACTCCGCATCCCTCCCTCAGTTCCTCCTGCTCCCTCCCAGGACCTCCTGCATGCCAGAGAACAGCTGTTCAGCGGCTTGCAGGAGGTGCTGGGAGAGAGTGGGAGGAGCAGGGACAGAGTGCTCTCAGGGGAAGGGGTGAAATCATGTTTGGAACTGCCAGCCCTGCTGATCAACTCCTCCCCCTCCCTCCCAGTGCCTCCTGCATGCCGGGGAACAGCTGTTCAGCAGCGTGCAGGAAGCACGGGGATGGGGCATGCTTGGGGGGTGGGGGCAGAAAGAGGCAGGGAAGAGGAGGGACGGGTGGGGCAGGAGCAGGAAGACGTGGGGCAGGGGTGGGGTCTTGGGGGAAGGGGTGGAGTGGGAACGGGTCATTGGGCTGAGCGGGTGTCCGCAAAAATATTTAAATCAAAATGGGGGTCCTCGGGTTGCTAAAGTTTGAGAACTGCTGTCCTAGTTCATTGTGTGTATGGTTTGGAGCTAGGCAGTTCTAAGATGAGTTCTCACTTCTTTCCCATCAGTCTTGATAATTCATCGCACTTCAAAATCCTTATTTAGAGAGGCTTCACATCAATACATCTAAAAGACTCAGCTGTTGTTCTTTTTCAGGTACTGGTCCCTCTGGGTATTCTCTGTGGGGTATGCATGCACTCTGTTCACTTGGGACCAAAAGTTCGTCAGTAGCAGTGTCTGTTAATGTATACCTACATGCCGCCTCATGTTGAAAACCATAGGTGTAGATGGCATTGTGGACCAAGTACCTCTTCAGTTCCTTTTCTACAGCTCACGGTCTGGGATGAGATACTCCTGTGTCTGTATTCTCTTCTTTCACTTGACATTTATCTTTAAATAATTGTAAATAATTATTTCATTTTTACTTTGTTATCTTAAGTCTAGTTTATTAGGGTTAAGGTGGGTTGCGGGTTCCTTTCTCACTGTGTCCCTCCACGACAATGGGGCCTTATCCTTCAGGATTCTGCCAGTTCAAAGCTTGCCTTGCAAGTAACAAACAGTGAACCCCAACACCCGAGTCCCCCAGAGATGTCTCCCTATTGTGTCTAGCCCTTTCCTGAAACATTCGTAATAGTTATTAAGTTTGTTGCTTTTTTAAAGACACAATATACTGTAGCCTGTTTGCTTAACTGGTGCACTGAATTGGTTTATAGTAAAAGTTTATTTAACAAAAAGATGTAGGATTAAGAGATACCAAGTATAAGGAATAAAGGGCTACAAACAAAAAGAGTAAAAATACCCTTCTAAGACTGAAATTTAATTTCAGCAAGTTACAATCTTTCCCTAATCAGGTTTCTCATCTAAATTGAGTTCCCAGAGACTTCAACCTCCTTAGTTGAAGGATTCACTTTTCTTAGATATACAAGAACTCTGGCCTCTCATATCTGCCCAGTAATGCGTACCAAAATGGCTTTCTGTTTCTGCTGATGTCTCCCAAAGTTTATTGACCCTGTTACAAAAGAAAGGAAGGCTTCTTGCTGTTCTTCCCTTCCTGTTGACTTCCCATGCCCCTGCTGATTCTTATGTGAATAGGGCTTCCATTATTTTGATTCCATAATGTTTAATTTACATTGGAGACAGAGCCCTTCTGTGCAGGAGAAAACTAGTTTTTTCTTGTGTTTGGTCACAGACTTTGAAGCATAATATCAGTAAGTATCCATAATTCCTCATATAGTGTTAATGTGTACATTTCACCATGATATGCATCACCATTGAGTCATAGGCTTTCTTAAAAGACCTTAACTGATGCACTTTTATTTCATATAAAATCAGTATATTTAATTGCTTATCATTTGAGGTTCAGACTCCCTGTCTTTATAGACCAGTAAACCTGTGAAATGTATTCTCAGATTAAGTTGTTCTCTCCTAGTGGGGTATAGATGACATGCTGTCTTCCCTCCACTTGTTAGCTTATATGTAAATGTATTTGCATTGTCTTTTCCTGATGACCAAGATGGTCAGACAAGCATATACACATTCTTTTGTCTAAAGCAGACTGGGATTATGCAATGCTTGCCAAACACATTTTAATAACATAATTCTAGCACATATTTATAAATTTGCACATGCCCCATACATACATCATGCAAGAATATTGATGATCAGTGAGTTAGTAGTTTTCCAGTGAGATACTGCATACCATGTTTTGAGTATCTATCATGACAACAGTGCGTTAGGTGTAGTGAATATGTCAGCTCTGACAAGAGTTGCTAACACACAGTAGTACAGTAACTCCTTGCTTAACATTGTAGTTATGTTCCTGAAAAATGCAACTTTAAGTGAAACAATGTTAAGCAAATCCAATTTCCCCATAAGAATTAATGTAAATCGGGGGGGGGGGTTAGGTTCCAGGGAAATTTTTTTCACCATACAAAAGACTACACACACAGAGTCAGTATACGTTTTAAACAAACAATTTAATACTGGTACACAGTGATGAAGCTTGGTTGAGGTGGTGAAGTCAGAGGGTGGGATATTTCCCAGGGAATGCTTTATTGCTAAATGATGAACTAGCAATCAGCTGAGCCTTCAAGGGTTAACCCATTGTTGTTAATGTAGCCTCACACTCTACAAGGCAGCATGAATGGAGGGAGGGGAAACAGCATGGCAGACAGAGACGCACACCGAGAGAGAGATGCGCATTGCCCCTTTAAGTACGCTGATCCCACTCTAAGTACACTACCTTTTTAAGTAGATCAGCAATTAGAGACAGAAGCTGCTGCCAGGAAGCTCCCTCCATCCTGAGCCCTGTCGTGCCCACCCCCCACTCTATGGCAATGGGGTAAGCAGGGTGCAGGAGTCGGGGGGAGGGGAACACCCTGACATTAGCCTTCCTCTTGCCCCCCTTCCCTCCCCTGCACAGCAAGCAGGAAGCTCTGGGGAGTAGCTCCAAGGCAGAGGGCAGGAGCAGCACATGGTGCGGGGTGGGGGCGCATCTGAACTGTTGGCAACTGATAGCCTGCTGGGTGGCTGCTGCACAGGGAACTTAGGGAAACGGGGAGCTGCCGGTCCACCCTGGTTCCAAGCACCCACCAGCTAGCTGCAACGGGCTGCTCTTCCTGCAAGCAGTGGACAAAGCAGGCAGCTGCCAAACGACAGGGAGCATTGCGCAACTTTAAACGAGAATGTTCTCTAATTGATCAGCAACGAAACAATGTTAACCGGGAAGACTTTAAGTGAGGAGTTACTGTAAACCACTAATGGGTCTTTGTGTCACAGAGACATCTGGGGCCAGATTTACACAATTGCTGAGCACTCTCAATTGCAACCAAAGTTGATTGGAGCTGTGCTTTGAACATATAAAGTGCTCTAAAGTGCTAAGTGCTTTTGAAAATCAGGCCTTAGTTGCCTGTAGTTGGACACCCAATATTATTGGACAGTTTTAACAGTTCTGGCCTTAATCATTTTGTGCCTCAGTTTCTCATCTGTAAAATGTAGATGATTATACTATCTAATCTCACAGAGGTGTTGCAAAGACAAATTCATTAATGTTTGAGAAGCACTCAGTTACTGTGATGAGAATACTACAGAAATGCCCATTAGTAAATACATTTTGTGTTCAGTGCAGGATTTGGATAGTATCTGTTAAATAAGGCCTGGGGCTCTACACTGAATATGGAGACTAAAAAGAAGTGTTGAATAAGTACCCATTCACTGAAGGAGGCAGGGGTCCTATGTGGGTGTGTAATTAAAGATTGTATTGTAATGCATTGTTACAAGGGGGCAGAATTAAGATTGCATGGGTGGCTTTAATACTGGCATTTCCTAACTTTTGAAGGGTTGATATTGCTATCTTAATATTCTTTTAATGTACTTTGAGGATGGAATATAATATATATAGTACACTGAATTCCTATCTGTGTTTTTTTCCTCTAGGAGGCTGCAAGTCTCTTATAATCCTTAGTTGTTACAGCTTTACTGCTTATTTGCAAATTATTAATTTAGTTTTAAATCTGTAAAAGGCATCCAGTTTAATATCTCTAGGTTTTTTGTATAATATATAATGTAGTATGGATTTTTAAAACAATGTCTTCCAAAAATATGCTCACTAACTGATCCAATACCCATAATTATAGTTATCACTTATTAATGCCCTGTTTCTGATAAACATTTGTAAACCGAGTAGAAAGGGTCTTGGAGGGAATCCCAACAATATCTAAAGACAGACACAGTATATCGTAACTTACAGTTTCTGGATAAAAGTTCCCTTTAACTAATCTTTAGTGAGAACTATTTCTTTTTGTACCCAGTTTTATTTTAGCTTAGTTTCTTTCAATGCCCAGCTTGTAAGTGTATTTCATTAGAAACATTCTGGCATTCAAGGCTGGGGAAGCTAAAGGGAGCCTCAAGACAACCTGCATTGGAATTTAAACATTAGTTACTCATGCTTATTCAAGTGTGACGTACATGAAAACCTATCTATTTAGAGTCTGACCTTGTCCATTGAAGAAATGCAATTTACAGGTTAAAAAAAATGTTCATGATGTTATAAAGTAGACCAGTGAAGACCTTTATTAAATTGTACAGTAGGACATTTGACCAATTTAAGATTTAGACAGACACAACATGACATTTCATTGAAAGTGTAGGTGTAGCGTAGAGAAGAATGCAAGCTTATAGGAATCTGAGCCATGATGCTTAAATGGTTTAACTGTAATCCTGTTATGCACTCTCTTTAAATTCAACCACATACTTGAAGGTTAGATTTAATCTAGCAGAATGTACTTTCTTGTCAGTAATGAAAGAAGCTTGCAAACCATTTTCTAAAAAGAATCTTTAGGAAAAGTTTTCTTTAGATACAGTGAAATTATTATTTACCTATTCTCATGTAAGACATATTGTCTGGGGTTTTTTCTACCTCCAGAAGATTTTTTTAATGTATACTGGGTTATTTTTCAACCCCTCTTTTGTAGTTCGGTGACATTTTACGAAGAGCCCAGCAGAAACTAGATGATTTTCAGCTTTCCTGATTCCCAGTTCTCAAGTTGTTGCCAACAGGCAATCCTTTTGTTTCTCCATTTGGTGTACATTTTCAGTGCAAGCCACTGATATGGTCTTTGACTTACTGTTTAAGATCTCGGTTCCATGTAAAAAGCAACATTAGTCTAAGTGTTTTATAGGCTGATAAAGAAACTTCTTTAACAGGGATCCTGAAGGCACACTAAAATGATAAATGGACTACAGAAAATAATTTGTCAGAGGCAAATATGAACTTTTCAAACACATTAAGAATGGGATTATTAATTACAAGACTCTCAGGTCCCTGTTCTTCCTTCAGATATACCCATGTAAGCGGCGGAACTTTCCTGACTTCTGCACCAGTGAAGTGGTCTAGCGAAAGGATCTGAGTCCTCGCTTCCACTTCCTTTACCCAATGGCCTCCCTGCCCTTGATGACTCCCCTTCCACTCTCCTCTCTGGTAGAGTCCTCGTAACCCCAACAAGGCTGGGCCCAGGATTCCTGGGGGGCTCGACCCCCAACCCTGCTGCGGTCACCTAGGACAGGGGCTAGGGTGTCCCCACTCAGGGATACTCTCTCTGCACTGGGCACTTCTCTGACCCACTGACCATTACATACAAGTTAAAGCAAATGCAAGTTATTCAATCAACAATTAATTTTAAAAAGAATAAGGAAAAATAGGAAAGGCTAAAGGAAACACAACAACCCCGCTCTGTGGCAGGGAACATCACAAACAGTGTCTCTGGAATGTCAGGGCAGTTCACAGTCTGTTCTTGTAAGTCCCAGGCCTTCTTCTCAGGCCTTGGCTGTGCTGTAGGGATGCTGTGGGTTGGACACTTGCTCTGGTGGTGGCCATACGCTCTCAGGCTCTAAGTGGTAGGACCCTTCTTTCCAGTGTCGCTCCCGCCCTGTCGGGATTATGATCCAGGCCTGGCCTGCAGAGCTTCTTGGCTGAGGCGTCTCCCTGTGCTGGGCCCATTGCCCAGGGTCCCCTTCGCTCTCCCCAGCTGCTCATCGCACCCAGCTCCAGACTGCTCGAGCCCCAGCTCCACCACTCTGTCTCTGCACTGCTGCTGCTCTCCCTCCAGCTCCCTGGGTTGCTTCTTTGGCCCCTCTGGCTCTGGTTGCTGCAGCTCTGCTCCCAGGACAGGTCTGCTTCCTGGGCTGCTTTTCTGGTCCCTCTGGCCCTGGTTGCTGCAACTGTCCTCCCAGGGCAAATCTGCTCTCTCTGGGCTGTGCCTCTGGCTTTGGGGCTGCAGCTCTGCTCCCAGGACAGGGTCTGCTCTCTCTGGGCTGCTTTTCTGGTCCCTCTGGATCTGGCACAGCTCCCCAGCTTAGCTTGGACCCTGCTTTCTCCTTAGCTCAGCCCAATTCTGTCTGACCCAGGCAATTCCAGCTCACACGGAGGACGGGACCTCCCTGGCCTCCTGACTCCCTGCTTTGCCTGCTCACCCTGTCATTCAGGCTGACCTGGAGCATTGGCCTCTCCCCATTGTTCCTAGGGGCTGTCAGTCTCAGGGTCCTGATTCCCCATTGACCCTTCCCCCTTTTTAGTACTGAGAGCTAGCAACTAAAAGACCCCCACTGAATATTAGTAAGGGGGCAACAGTCCCCTTACACATGCAAACCTTTAAAATCAAGGAGTTCATACAAAAACCAGTGCATAGTTATGCACATTATTTACCTGGGCCATGATCACCACTGATACAGATAGATGGAGTTTGTGTATTTGGTCCATCAGACACATGGTGTCCAATTAGGATACGGGAATTTTTGTTCCCAGTTCCTCCCTTTCTAGGCTCCCCCATCATTCCTTGACTCGGGACCAAAGAAACAGCTAGTGTATCATGCTGAAATGCCATTTTGGATCCTCTACTGCCTTAATCTACAGAATGTAAAACAGGTAAAAGACAAGCCAGCTGGGAGCTACAAGCACTGTGCTGGATGAAAGTCTACTCTTTAGTTCCCTGTTGTGGGTTCCTTGTACATGAGTTCTCAGATACAGAGATTTTGCTCCTTTGTCTTCTCCATGTGGAGCCTCCTGTGGGGGAAAAGCCAAGTAAAATGCCACTGTGCTTCATCTCCCCCTGCAGACAGGCAGTTTCTTTCAGGCCACGCCACAGCAGAAGGAAAATGGGGAGAGTTCCTGTGAGGTGCCAGTGATTCAAGAGGAGGCAGTCATGATAACTGAGTGGTCTTTTCCTCACGCTGAATTCCATGACCCCTTCCAGGACTGATATGTTCACAAGAGATAGGCAGAAGATGCATGAATGGTGCACGGTGTGAAATGGAGTCAGTGAGGGCAAGCTTTGAAGAGGGGGACAGAAATGGAAGAGGTGTGGATTTACAGTGCTGTACACCAGCACCCCCTGAAATTCTCCCTCTTTTTCCAAGTCTGCGCCAAAAAGTTATGAGAATCTGAAAACGTGATGAGCAGTTCATGTTAGAAGGGCTATGTATAATTTAACCCCTTGACCAGTTGACCCAGTGACTTGCTTTGCTTTGATCTCACTAAGTCACACAGGAAATGGTTGAACATGAATAAGGCTGCAATTTAGTCATGGAGGTCATGGAAGTCACAGATTTTGTGATTTCCAAAGACCGCCGTGACTTCAGTCAGCACAGGCTGGGAGCTGCAGGGTTCTCTGCTGCCTGCAAAGGCATGGAGCTGTGGGATACCCCCACCGCTGTGGTGGCAGGGGGACCCGCGGAGGCAGGAGGGGACCCCACAGCTTGAAGCTTCCAGTGGAGGGGGACCCTGGAGCTCCCAGCCTGCCCACAGCTTCCCAGGTGCCTCATTTTGTCATGGATATTTTTAGAAAAGTCAGAGACAGGTCACAGGCTTCCATGAATTTTTCATTGTTGCCTGTGACCTGTCCATGACTTTTAGTAAAAATAGCTGTGACAAAATCTTAGCCTTAAACATGAGTCATGATTGTATTACCTTGTTTACTAGTCTTTCATCTCCCCTGTATTTAATCACAGCTATTTTCCTTGATAATTCTATTAAAGTAAAAATAAATAAATAAAATCTAAAATCAGGGTGTGCATGTTGCATGTTGATTTTTGAGCATTTTAAAATATTGCTCTTAAACCAAAACTTTTGATCTCAGATCAAAGTATCCAAAAGCAGCCCCTTCAGGCAATGAACAAGTAAAACACACATTCCATGAAAGCTGCCAAGGGTAGAGCTCAAACTTATAGTACTTCAGTGTAGCTCAGTTTCAGTGGCCACAGTATGTCACCATGTACATTTCACTCTTAGTTAATCCTTTTACTCCATGTTGGAGTAACAGATTCTGTCCTCAGTATCTTTTCACTATTACTTCCTCAAAGGGGCAGTGGTTGCTGATCAATAGCTGAGATAAATCCCAAGGGATGATACCAATTTGGGGGGAACAGAGCCATAGTTTTATTAAAAAAAAAGTTATAAGAACCATGTGGTGTTCTCGTCCATCCTCCCCGTGGAAGGAAAAGGCCTGGGTAGGGACCGTCGAATCGTGGAGGTCAACGAATGGCTACGCAGGTGGTGTCGGAGAGAAGGCTTTGGATTCTTTGACCATGGGATGGTGTTCCATGAAGGAGGAGTGCTGGGCAGAGACGGGCTCCATCTTACGAAGAGAGGGAAGAACGTCTTTGCCAGCAGGCTGGCTAACCTAGTGAGGAGGGCTTTAAACTAGGTTCACCGGGGGAAGGAGACCAAAGCCCTGAGGTAAGTGGGAAAGCGGGATACCGGGAGGAAGCACAGGCAGGAATGTCTGTGAGGGGAGGGCTCCTGCCTGATTCTGGGAATGAGGGGCGATCAACAGGTTATCTCAAGTGCTTATATACAAATGCACAAAGCCTTGGAAACAAGCAGGGAGAACTGGAGGTCCTGGTGATGTCAAGGAATTATGACGTGATTGGAATAACAGAGACTTGGTGGGATAACTCACATGACTGGAGTACAGTCATGGATGGTTATAAACTGTTCAGGAAGGACAGGCAGGGCAGAAAAGGTGGGGGAGTAGCACTGTATGTAAGGGAGCAGTATGACTGCTCAGAGCTCCGGTACGAAACTGTGGAAAAACCTGAGTGTCTCTGGCTTAAGTTTAGAAGTGTGTGCAACAAGAGTGATGTCATGGTGGGAGTCTGCTATAGACCACCGGACCAGGGGGATGAGGTGGATGAGGCTTTCTTCCGGCAACTCACGGAAGCTACTAGATCGCATGCCCTGATTCTCATGGGTGACTTTAATTTTCCTGATATCTGCTGGGAGAGCAATACAGCGTGCATAGACAATCCAGGAAGTTTTTGGAAAGCGTAGGGGACAATTTCCTGGTGCAAGTGCTAGGGGAGCCAACTAGGGGGAGCGCTTTTCTTGACCTGCTGCTCACAAACCGGGTAGAATTAGTGGGGGAAGCAAAAGTGGATGGGAATCTGGGAGGCAGTGACCATGAGTTGGTTGAGTTCAGGATCCTGACGCAGGGAAGAAAGGTAAGCAGCAGGATACGGACCCTGGACTTCAGGAAAGCAGACTTTGACTCCCTCAGGAACAGATGGCCAGGATCCCCTGGGGGACTAACATGAAAGGGAAGGGAGTCCAGGAGTGCTGGCTGTATTTCAAGGAATCCCTGTTGAGGTTACAGGACAAACCATCCCGATGAGTCGAAAGAATAGTAAATATGGCAGGCGACCAGCTTGGCTTAATGGTGAAATCCTAGCGGATCTTAAACATAAAAAAGAAGCTTACAAGAAGTGGAAGGTTGGACATATGACCAGGGAAGAGTATAAAAATATTGCTCGGGCATGTAGGAAAGATATCAGGAGGGCCAAATCGCACCTGGAGCTGCAGCTAGCAAGAGATGTCAAGAGTAACAAGAAGGGTTTCTTCAGGTATGTTGGCAACAAGAAGAAAGCCAAGGAAAGTGTGGGCCCCTTACTGAATGAGGGAGGCAAGCTAGTGACAGAGGATGTGGAAAAAGCTAATGTACTCAATGCTTTTTTTGCCTCTGTTTTCACTAACAAGGTCAGCTCCCAGACTGCTGTGCTGGGCATCACAAAATGGGGAAGAGATGGCCAGCCCTCTGTAGAGATAGAAGTGGTTAGGGACTATTTAGAAAAGCTGGACGTGCACAAGTCCATGGGGCCGGACGAATTGCATCCGAGAGTGCTGAAGGAATTGGCGGCTGTGATTGCAGAGCCCTTGGCCATTATCTTTGAAAACTCGTGGCGAACGGGGGAAGTCCCGGATGACTGGAAAAAGGCTAATGTAGTGCCCATCTTTAAAAAAGGGAAGAAGGAGGATCCTGGGAACTACAGGCCGGTCAGCCTCACCTCAGTCCCTGGAAAAATCATGGAGCAGGTCCTCAAAGAATCAATCCTGAAGCACTTAGAGGAGAGGAAAGTGATCAGGAACAGTCAGCATGGATTCACCAAGGGAAGGTCATGCCTGACTAATCTAATCGCCTTTTATGATGAGATTACTGGTTCTGTGGATGAAGGGAAAGCAGTGGATGTATTGTTTCTTGACTTTAGCAAAGCTTTGACACGGTCTCCCACAGCATTCTTGTCAGCAAGTTAAGGAAGTATGGGCTGGATGAATGCACTATAAGGTGGGTAGAAAGCTGGCTAGATTGTCGGGCTCAACGGATAGTGATCAATGGCTCCATGTCTAGTTGGCAGCCGGTGTCAAGTGGAGTGCCCCAGGGGTCGGTCCTGGGGCCCGTTTTGTTCAATATCTTCATAAATGATCTGGAGGATGGTGTGGATTGCACTCTCAGCAAATTTGCGGATGATACTAAACTGGGAGGAGTGGTAGATACGCTGGAGGGGAGGGATAGGATACAGAAGGACCTAGACAAATTGGAGGATTGGGCCAAAAGAAATCTAATGAGGTTCAATAAGGATAAGTGCAGGGTCCTGCACTTAGGATGGAAGAATCCAATGCACCGCTACAGACTAGGGACCGAATGGCTCGGCAGCAGTTCTGCGGAAAAGGACCTAGGGGTGACAGTGGACGAGAAGCTGGATATGAGTCAGCAGTGTGCCCTTGTTGCCAAGAAGGCCAATGGCATTTTGGGATGTATAAGTAGGGGCATAGCGAGCAGATCGAGGGACGTGATCGTTCCCCTCTATTCGACACTGGTGAGGCCTCATCTGGAGTACTGTGTCCAGTTTTGGGCCCCACACTACAGGAAGGATGTGGATAAATTGGAAAGAGTACAACGAAGGGCAACGAAAATGATTAGGGGTCTAGAGCACATGACTTATGAGGAGAGGCTGAGGTAGCTGGGATTGTTTAGTCTGCAGAAGAGAAGAATGAGGGGGGATTTGATAGCTGCTTTCAACTACCTGAAAGGGGGTTTCAAAGAGGATGGCTCTAGACTGTTCTCAATGGTAGCAGATGACAGAACGAGGAGTAATGGTCTCAAGTTGCAATGGGGGAGGTTTAGATTGGATATTAGGAAAAACTTTTTCACTAAGAGGGTGGTGAAACACTGGAATGCGTTACCTAGGGAGGTGGTAGAATCTCCTTCCTTAGAGGTTTTTAAGGTCAGGCTTGACAAAGCCCTGGCTGGGATGATTTAACTGGGACTTGGTCCTGCTTTGAGCAGGGGGTTGGACTAGATGACCTTCTGGGGTCCCTTCCAACCCTGATATTCTATGATTCTATGATTCTATGTTTTATAAAAAGAAAAGGAGTATTGTGACACCTTAGAGACTAACAAATTTATTTGAGCATAAGCTTTCGTGAGCTACAGCTCACTTCATCGGATGCATTCGGTGGAAAATACAGTGGGGAGATTTATATACACACACACAGAGAACATGAAACAATGGGTTTTATCATACACACTGTAAGGAGAGTGATCATTTAAGATGAGCCATCACCAGCGGGGGGGGGGGGGAGAGAGGAGGAGGAAAACCTTTCATAGTGACAAGCAAGATGGGCCATTTCGAGCAGTTAACGTCTGAGGAACAGTGAGGGGTGGGGGTGGGGGGGAAATAACATGGGGAAATAGTACTCCTTTTCGTTTTGCGAATACAGACTAACACAGCTGCTACTCTGAAACTTGTCATTATGTTTTATAAACACATTTTTTTAGGTGGAGTTGTACCTCAAAAAGCCCTCTCTCAAATGACCTCATAATTGTACCACTAACCCTGTGCTCCTTGCACCCCCTATGATTTATGACAAACTGCAAGACAAACTGAACCAGCATGTGGATTTTTAGAGTACTTACTATAGTCATCTTTTAAACAGTAAGCCACTCTCCACTTTAACTGTAGGAAAGCTGCCACTCCACTATAATGACTAGGCCAAATGGCCACATCCAAAATTGTTAAATGCCATCAAATAAGAGGTTGACAACTTCTTGGATCGTAAGGCATAAGCATCTGCCTCAGAAATTTGTGAGGTGACTACCTGGTCATCTCACACCTTCATCTGGCATTAAAAATTGTATCAGTCTTTGCTGACATTTGTTGATCATTGTGTGCACCAACCACTGCTGTAAGGTACATCGGCCTCCTTTAGCTCATTGGTGACAAAATCTGCAGTGAGAACCCCTACTCCTGTGCTGTTCACACACAGCCTCTGGCATGTAAGCTGCTCCCAGCTACTTGCAAGTGAATGACACTGGCCAATATCTCCGGTCCCAGAAACAATCCTAGGAGCCTTCATCTTGCAGTGTCCAGTTATGCCAACTGGACGCTGCAAGCTTATATAAGTTCGTCAATTTAACAAAGAAATTGATATGTACCAGGCTTGTTCTCCCAAGGGGAGTCTTTTACACACTGCAAACCAAATGCACTGCTTCAGGTAGAATAAACAAACAGATTTATTAACTATAAAGGTAGATTTAAGTGATTATAAGTCAAAGTATAACAAGTCAGATTTGGTCAAATGAAATAAAAGCAAAATGCATTCTAAGCTGATCTTAACACTTTCAGTATCCTTAAAACTTAGATGCTTCTCACCACAGTTTGGGTCTTCAGCCAGGCTCTCCCCTTTGATCAGTGGTTCAGTCAGTCGTGGTGGTGTCTGTAGACGTAGGTGGAAGAGAGAGAGCATGGCAAAACGTCTCTCCCTTTTATCATGTCCTTTCTTTCCTCTTGACTTTGTTTCCTGCCCTCCTCTTCAGGGAGCATTACCTCATTGCAGTGCCAAATGCCCAAAGGAAGGGGGTGACTCCCTCAAGGGTTTAACAGATTCTTTTGTTGCTGCCTAAGCCAGTGTCCATTGTCCCTGTGAGGCTGTGCTGGGTTTGTACCATCCATGCCCTGACAAGGTGTGAACTGCCTCTCTGTTCTTGGAGAGTTTTTGCATGGGCTTGCTTTAAGCCATGAGGATACATTTTCAGTCTCATAACTATATACATGAAATTATAATCTATAACTTTACTATAACATTACAGTAACAATTACTATAACATCACTATAACAACCATGCTCAGTGCATTATGAGCCTTCCGAAGACACCCAACATGACAAACTTTGCATTGGATACCACACAATCATTTTATAAGATGAACATGTTCCTTCGAGGTACAGAGCATCACACTGGGTATTTAGAGAAATACAAATTGACTAATTATTGTAACCATTTTTTAACATTAGCTTTAGTTTGTAGTGAGGCACAATTATAAAACTCTTGGATAAATGGATTAAAATTAAATGTTGCAAGGATGGTGGGAAAACCAAATGAAAGTTTGTTTTGAGAATTTGGTTTTATATGTAAAAAATGCAGTCTTTTATTTAAATAAATCTTCAATTTCTGTTATTTATTAGGAGCTAGCATGAGTACACAAGGGGAAGGTGAGGGGGAAAATGACTGCTTTCTTTCTCTCTCTCTTTCCCACCCTGCATAAGGGGGAGACAGCAAATAGCCTATATTTGGTGAGGAGTAGGTGAAACCATGGCCCTACCTGTCGCAAAAGTTCACAGAGCTGGCTAGGTGCAGAGAGCAGGGAGAAATGTGTATCCTCCAAGAGGAAGGGCAGTGAGTGCATGCCTCTAGTGTTCTTTGCAGTGCTGGGATTGTGCCTCCTGAAGCAGTTTCTCCTGGAGCTTCTTTAGAGTCAGTGTAGCTCTTACATTAGTCCTCTACTCAGATCTGTGAATAAATTCCACAGTCTAGCACTTGATATTTCAAAAACACTGATGCCTGTCACAGATTTTTTGTTTTTTGTTTTTTAATTTCTAGAATAGTAGAAGCTTGAGATACACTTTACTTTCATAGTTCTTGCTAGTTGTTGTACAATACCTAACATTTGTATTTGTTCCATTTAAAAGGCCAAGTAAAGGAACTGATGGCTCCGATAATATAAAAAACAGATTATTATACTAAATCACATTATATTATTACCATACCTTGTGCTCAGATGGTGTGGAGGAATCCTGCTTCTCCTTCTATGGGTGCGGAAGACCCTGAACACAGTGGAACTAGTGTGATTCTTCTCCTTAGTTGGTGGACAGGAAGCCCACACAGAGACTTTGTAACCCACTGCATTAAAGGGTCTCGGGGCTGAGGAAGGAACATAGCTAGTGGATCCATAGAGTAATGGATTCGTTTGCCAGAGTGCTGAACATAGGGGAGAGGATCAGCATAGTCTTGAGGAGAAACCTTATTCCTGTGGAACTCCCCAGGCACAACCTGGTTACTTTGGCTGTGGGATGGGCATAGGATGGCGCATAAGGGATATTAGCACATCATAATCAGGAAGACTCTAATATTGAACTTTACTAGAATGATAATTAAATAGTGCCCTCATATAATTAGGAAATATTCCCTCTCTTTGCAGGTTCCTTGCAGGGAGATAATGGAGTGACAGTTGTGCTACTTCCTGAAGATGATATGTAATGGTGTTCAGCATAATAGAGGGCTATTGCTAGAATATTATGTTTAAAAATTCTTAGAAGTGTTTAACATTTAATGGACTAAATCTATAGAGATTAGAAATGCAAAGTGCCTATTTTTCTTTAATTGGCTGTAATATAAATAATAATAATGTCTTTGTATCACAAAGTAAATTTGATTAAAAAAAAAGAAAACAATGTAAACATTCCTATGGGCTTCAGAGCTCAATTTACAGTCCCTGGAAAGGCAGGCTGATTGCCAGTTTTTGGAGAGCATGTTGTAATAATTGTTCTTTTCTCTATATATTGCTTACATGGATTTCAGGTCATTTTTGTTGTTTTCTACCTTTTCATGAGAGCCTTTGTAAACAGTATTTTTCTCTGTTTTACAGACAATATGAAACAGTAGTTCCACTTGAAGATTCTGTTGTGACTGAAGTCACAGCAACGCTCCAGGAATGGGCTATCCTCTGGAAACAGCTGTATGTGGTAGGTACAGCAAGAACATTGTTTTTTTATTCCACCATGTGTAGAAACAAGTGTTGTGTTTCACACCATTTACTCCATCTAAGAAATGATTGTGTGACATGTTGGGAACCTGTGGAATAATGTTAGCAAATTATTCTGGGAGTGACTTTTAGAGGTAGTGAGCATTTGCGGCTGCTATTGACTACATCTGAAATTGTGGATGGTCTCAACTCTTCTGTTGTCTAAAATTTCCATTGCCAAAAACTGATGGTGATTTTTATAGATTAATCATTCGACATTTTAAGGATCCTTATGGTATCTCTGTGTGAATAACTCTGTTTAATAACACATGAACTTCAAGGACTACCTTTAAGAACTTTTCCATAAATGACTCTGAAGGATTATTCAAAACAGTTTGTAAATGTAAATATTTCCTATAGCATAGCATCAGCTTTGTCAAAACTTACCTAATTGATGCTCGAAAACAGAGAGAGCCCTAGCAAAATAAATTCTGAGTTAGATCATTGTTTCCCTTCAGAAATAAAAATGTGTTAAATAAATTAAGAGGAGGCTTGTTGAGTTGATTTTCTTTTAAAATTAACTTTCTTGGTAACGTTCTTGTTTTCATTTGATGCTACATTTGGTTCAAGTTTTCTGGCCACACACAATTTTGAGAAATGACTGGCCTGATCCCATTGTCAAGAAAGGCAGCTTGCATATTTGAAAATTTCTTTTCCTTTTCTTTTATTGTCTATTTATCTATGATTACTGTATCTGCTGCATTAGGGCCAGAGACACCAGGTGAGCCATGCATGAAACTTCCCTTGACTTAAAAGGAATTTCTCCATCTGTTGCTGGTATGGCTTTGCTCCTTTATTAAGCCTGAATACTAGTAGTCTGTTTTCCATCTACAGTACATAGAACGCATCCGATGAAGTGAGCTGTAGCTCACAAAAGCGTATGCTCAAATAAATTTGCTAGTCTCTAAGGTGCCACAAGTACTCCTTTCCTTTTGACAGTACATAGTGTTACTCCTGGGGGAATTCTGCATCACTGCGCATGTGCAGAATTTATGTCCCCTGCAGATTTCTTTGATTTCCCACAGAAAAATGACTTTCTGATGGGAAAGCAAAGGGAAGCCCCAGGAACAGTCATGCGACCCTGCCCAGCAGTATGTTATGGGTGCCCAGGGCAGCCAGAAGAGAGGTAAATCACTGAGGGGCAAGGGATGGGTTTGGGGAAGACCTGGCTGATGGCTCCTTCCCTGCTTCGGGCTCAGCTGCTGACAAGACTTCCTCTTAACCTGCATGGCATCTGGTGCCGGGTCAGACCCACCTCCAGATTTTTTCCCCAACTGCAGGAAGCTTTGCAAACTCCCCCTTCCCTTGCCAGTGGCCTGTGCTGCCTAATGCCATGCTGGAGCCTCCAAATTTATTTGACAAATAAAATTTGCAGAATTTTGCAGAATTTTAAAATATTGTGTGCAGATTTTTATTTTTGGCGCAGAATTTTTTATTTTCTGCATAGAATGCCCTCACGAGTAATAGTGTAAAGCTTGAAGAAATAGGCTAGGTAGGAAAGTACTAGCTGGGACTAACCACCTGCTGCACAAGGACCTGCAGCTACAGAGCTGTACCCAGACATATTGAGTCTCTGGATTCTAAAAGTCTTAACATAAAAAAAAAGAAAGATTAGTATTGAATAAACAGAACAGAAGAACAAATTACCCAAAGTATTAAAACATACTACAGAGTAAATAAAGAAACAATAGCAGATGGCTCTCTTCTTCAGTCATAACCACTCAGAGATGACAGGTTTCAGAGATGAGAGGTCTACAGTCAGTCAGGTTAGCTTCCAACATCTGGCATCTCATGCCTCAGCTATGAGTGTGAGAATGGTTGGTGCACAGGACCATGTTTCCTTTCTGTAAATGATCTCTCATCTAGTCTGCCCTGTGTACCATTAACTAAGACATTATTATGTCACGATTAATCTGTCAGTAAGAACTTAGTGTTTTTGTATAGCTTTGGAAGTAATCATCTAGTACAGGCGTAGAAACAAAATAATTAGTGGGGGTCTCACAGACAATCCAATTTGTCTCTGGTAGTTGTAGAAAGTGAGGCACTGCCTAGTTATCTTGGATTGAGAGGTTATTCTTAAAAAGGAAATAATCAGGTAACAGACTTTTCAAATTAATATTAATGTATCACTATATCTCTTCATATATGTAAGAAGCATTATCAAAGCTGCACAACACTTGTGTATAGGTTCAGAAGTGAGTATTATCCCCATTTTACATATGGTGAAACTGAAGCATGGAGAAGTTAAGTCATGGCTAAATTGGTTAAGGGCACACATTGAATCAGTGACAGAGCCAAGACTAGAATTCAGGAGCTCCTGGCTTTCAGGCCCACATCCACACCACAGGGCCACATTGGCACTCAATTATCTTGAAATGTTCATTGTAAACGCTAGAGTGCCATTAGGTCTGGCTCTAAAGAGGGCCGGCAGAAATATTTAATTATACAAAAACTGTAACTTGAGCATTTAAAAATCTCATTTAATTAATGTACTATTTAGCTTCCTTAGTAATGAGATATATTGTTGCTCTACTGGGTCAGCCTTGTAGGAAAGTCCCATACCATGGGTGTCATTAAAAAGCTAAGTTTACCATTCAGTTATTCTAAGGATTTGTCTATTCCTGTGATACTCAGATGTCAATTGTTCAGAGCCAAAATTAGCAATCAACATTATCCAAAAGAGCAACAGTAGTGTGAATTCATTGTTTCATTTATTATAGTACTATATATTCTTATTTAAACAGTATGACGGGAAATATTTAGTGTGTATATATGTATAAAATATAAAATTCTCACTGCAAAACTACAATTGGTTATTAACATAGTAAAAGCATCCTGATTGATTAAAAACTTAGATTGGGTAATAATTAAATCACACAGTGTTTTAATATCATGTGCTGCAGAGAGCCACAGGAGACACATTAAAGCGCCACTTGCGGCTTGCAAGCCTCAATCTGAGTATCACTGGTCTACACAATGAAAGCTATGTACAGGCTAGCCTACTTGAATCTAGCTAGGGCAGGTGATAATAGCAGTGAAGACATTGCAATGTGGGCTTCAGAGTATGCTCATGAGTAGGGCCCTACCAAATTCACAGTTCATTTTGGTCAATTTCATGGTCATAGGATTTATAAAATCATAAATTTCATGATTTCAGCTATAAAAAGCTGAAAATCCACAGTGTTGTAATTGTAAGGATCCTGAGAGCAATACAGCGGTGCATAGACAATCCAGGAAGTTTTTGGAAAGCGTAGGGGACAATTTCCTGGTGCAAGTGCTAGGGGAGCCAACTAGGGGGAGCGCTTTTCTTGACCTGCTGCTCACAAACCGGGTAGAATTAGTGGGGGAAGCAAAAGTGGATGGGAATCTGGGAGGCAGTGACCATGAGTTGGTTGAGTTCAGGATCCTGACGCAGGGAAGAAAGGTAAGCAGCAGGATACGGACCCTGGACTTCAGGAAAGCAGACTTTGACTCCCTCAGGGAACAGATGGCCAGGATCCCCTGGGGACTAACATGAAGGGAAGGGAGTCCAGGAGAGCTGGCTGTATTTCAAGGAATCCCTGTTGAGGTTACAGGGACAAACCATCCCGATGAGTCGAAAGAATAGTAAATATGGCAGGCGACCAGCTTGGCTTAATGGTGAAATCCTAGCGGATCTTAAACATAAAAAGAAGCTTACAAGAAGTGGAAGCTTGGACATATGACCAGGGAAGAGTATAAAAATATTGCTCGGGCATGTAGGAAAGATATCAGGAGGGCCAAATCGCACCTGGAGCTGCAGCTAGCAAGAGATGTCAAGAGTAACAAGAAGGGTTTCTTCAGGTATGTTGGCAACAAGAAGAAAGCCAAGGAAAGTGTGGGCCCCTTACTGAATGAGGGAGGCAAGCTAGTGACAGAGGATGTGGAAAAAGCTAATGTACTCAATGCTTTTTTTGCCTCTGTTTTCACTAACAAGGTCAGCTCCCAGACTGCTGTGCTGGGCAACACAAAATGGGGAAGAGATGGCCAGCCCTCTGTAGAGATAGAGGTGGTTAGGGACTATTTAGAAAAGCTGGACGTGCACAAGTCCATGGGGCCGGACGAATTGCATCCGAGAGTGCTGAAGGAATTGGCGGCTGTGATTGCAGAGCCCTTGGCCATTATCTTTGAAAACTCGTGGCGAACGGGGGAAGTCCCGGATGACTGGAAAAAGGCTAATGTAGTGCCCATCTTTAAAAAAGGGAAGAAGGAGGATCCTGGGAACTACAGGCCGGTCAGCCTAACCTCAGTCCCTGGAAAAATCATGGAGCAGGTCCTCAAAGAATCAATCCTGAAGCACTTAGAGGAGAGGAAAGTGATCAGGAACAGTCAGCATGGATTCACCAAGGGAAGGTCATGCCTGACTAATCTAATCGCCTTTTATGATGAGATTACTGGTTCTGTGGATGAAGGGAAAGCAGTGGATGTATTGTTTCTTGACTTTAGCAAAGCTTTTGACACGGTCTCCCACAGCATTCTTGTCAGCAAGTTAAGGAAGTATGGGCTGGATGAATGCACTATAAGGTGGGTAGAAAGCTGGCTAGATTGTCGGGCTCAACGGGTAGTGATCAATGGCTCCATGTCTAGTTGGCAGCCGGTGTCAAGTGGAGTGCCCCAGGGGTCGGTCCTGGGGCCCGTTTTGTTCAATATCTTCATAAATGATCTGGAGGATGGTGTGGATTGCACTCTCAGCAAATTTGCGGATGATACTAAACTGGGAGGAGTGGTAGATACGCTGGAGGGGAGGGATAGGATACAGAAGGACCTAGACAAATTGGAGGATTGGGCCAAAAGAAATCTAATGAGGTTCAATAAGGATAAATGCAGGGTCCTGCACTTAGGATGGAAGAATCCAATGAACCGCTACAGACTAGGGACCGAATGGCTCGGCAGCAGTTCTGCGGAAAAGGACCTAGGGGTGACAGTGGACGAGAAGCTGGATATGAGTCAGCAGTGTGCCCTTGTTGCCAAGAAGGCCAATGGCATTTTGGGTTGTATAAGTAGGGGCATAGCGAGCAGATCGAGGGACGTGATCGTTCCCCTCTATTCGACACTGGTGAGGCCTCATCTGGAGTACTGTGTCCAGTTTTGGGCCCCACACTACAGGAAGGATGTGGATAAATTGGAAAGAGTACAACGAAGGGCAACAAAAATGATTAGGGGTCTAGAGCACATGACTTATGAGGAGAGGCTGAGGGAGCTGGGATTGTTTAGTCTGCAGAAGAGAAGAATGAGGGGGGATTTGATAGCTGCTTTCAACTACCTGAAAGGGGGTTTCAAAGAGGATGGCTCTAGACTGTTCTCAATGGTAGCAGATGACAGAACGAGGAGTAATGGTCTCAAGTTGCAATGGGGGAGGTTTAGATTGGATATTAGGAAAAACTTTTTCACTAAGAGGGTGGTGAAACACTGGAATGCGTTACCTAGGGAGGTGGTAGAATCTCCTTCCTTAGAGGTTTTTAAGGTCAGGCTTGACAAAGCCCTAGCTGGGATGATTTAACTGGGACTTGGTCCTGCTTTGAGCAGGGGGTTGGACTAGATGACCTTCTGGGGTCCCTTCCAACCCTGATATTCTATGATTCTATGATTCTATGACCCACAAAGGAGTTTGGGTGTGGAGGTGTCACAAGGTTATTGTAGGAGGGTTGAAGTACTGTCATCCTTACTTCTGTGCTGCTGCTGTTAAGGCACTGCCTTCAGAGGTGGGCACCTGGCCAATAGCTGCTGCTTTCCAGTTGCCCAACTCTGAAGGCAGTGCAGAATTAAGGGTGGCAATATCGTGACCTGCCTTAAAATAACAGTGGGTCCCCTCTGCAACTACCTTTTGGGTCAGGACCACCAATTTGAGAAACGCTGGTTTCCCCTGTGAAATCTGTATAATATAGGATAAAAGCACACAAAAGACCAGAGTTCATGGAGAAAGACCAGATTTCATGGTCTGTGACATGTTTTTCATGGCTGTTAATTTGGTAGGGCCCTACTCATGAGTCAGGATCTGTGTTGCATTTTTAATACCTGTGTTGAAGCATGTGCTGTGGTGTCTTCACTGATGTTTTTACTTGTGCTAGCTGGATTCAGTCTACATCAGACAGGCTAGCCTATGCACAGCTTTTGCTGTACAGACATACCGCAAGTATGAGGAAAAAACTGTTGTGTATCACGTACCTGTGTGTGATAACTATTAGCAAATTATTACTTGATGATGATAGTGATCGTGGTTCTTAGAGACATGCAAAGCAAAATATGTAGTATCTCTCAGGCTCTATGAATAGGCTCAGCATTTTTAATAGTGTTCTTTACATAGATTTTGATTTGAAAGGCCAAGTGCATATTAATTTAAGAAGTCCTCGAACAATTAGGATGCATTGTAAGATTTGGATCTGTCTTCTGGATTTGTGAGTTAAACAATAGGAATAAAGATGTGACCTTCCATGTAAAATTCTCTCGGTCAAAGTTGCTTGCCTTCAAATGTGTTGATTCATTTTTATATATATATAATATATATATATATTTTTTTCTGGAAAAAATATTTTTGGTATAATGCAGAAATATGTAAATACTCATATTTTGAGTTAATTAGGTCGTTGGTGAGAAAAAAATCTTCATAGAAAAGCTAAGAGGCTCCTCTGTTTAAATAACTAAATGCATATTATATCTGTACTTTTTCATTTTTCTTTGGTTAAAAGACTGTTTTCTTGAATCAACACCAGGCTGAAATGTTTGAAATACTATGAGGTAAATTTTCTTTCTAGATATAGTATTTTTGCTATTGTGAGAAGCAGCAATGGATATTGGGTTTTAAGAGAACTCACTCTTGCTTCTTTGAAAACATGCCATTCTAACAATAGTGTTTGAAGAACATAATTTAATGTGCCATGGCTTCTCATAGAAATATCATCTCCCTTCACAAAACATTTTCCTGATATTCTTCTTAGAATTCTATAAACCTTGGCTGTGAATCCTGAAGAGTACTTAGTGCACTAACATGCTTCCCTTCAAAAAGCAGCCCCCACCTGTGTCTATTTGAACTCATAGCTTCTAGCTGCAGCCCTATTAACTTATAGTGAGCCCATATGACTAGCCACTTTACTGACAACAGAAGAATTTTAACAGCTAGAGGGACACTTATAACATCTATGGAAGTAGTTATTAAACTCTATCCATCAAAATATATGGAGTCAGGGAAATTTTCTACTTGTTTTCATAAAATCTTAACTGTTCTCTTCTTTCCCTGTGCCCCTTCCCCACACACAATGTTGACCCCATGTAGTCCGTTATGGGGAGTGGCTCTGTGACATTGCACTCTATATTTTTATAAAAATATGTTTATAAGTGTGGAAATGATATAACTGGAATATGCTTTATGCAAAAGGTCCCTTGTAAGGTATCATTACAAAGCTTATAATCTGAGTGTGGTCATCCTATTTGTATGAATGTATCATTCTTGTATCTGAAACTAGGAATATAAAATACAACTCTAAGGTCCTATTGTCATTATGCAAAGTGTGGGCCATTAATGGTGGTTTGAAATCTTGATGGCTTCTATTAACCAGGACAATTGGTTGTAAATGGCTCTGTTTACTTGTAAGACTTTCTGTACACATGTGTGCCAGTGAGTGGGGTAATAAAGTCTAACAGAACGTGATCATATAACCCGAACTGGAATCCATCTTTAACTTGGTGCTTTTCCATTTAGAAGGAGGGGTGAGAACCCAGAGAGAGACAAAGCATTCCCACCATGTGCCAAAGCTATTAAAGGGGGTGGAACAGAACAAAGGGGGTCCCATTCATGTTGAATCCCCTGCTTTTCACCTGAGATGCCTGCTGGAACTAAGAAGGTCTGTACCAGGGGAAAGGACTAGGAAGGAGTCTAGTCTGTGAAAGAAGCTTATTGGAACATCTCTGAGGGTGAGATTTATCTGTATTCAGTCTCTTAATGTATTAGGCTTAGACTTGAGTGTTTTTGCTTTATTTTACTTGGTGACTTAATTTGTTCTGTCTGTTATTACATGGAACCACTTAAATCCTAATTTTTAGTCTCAGTAAAATCACTATTGTTTATTATTGAACGCAGAGTAAGTGATTAATATCTGGGGGAGCAAACATCTGTGCATATCTCTCTATCAGTGTTATAGAGGGTGGACAATGTATGAGTTTACCCTGTATAAGCTTTATACAGAGGAAAATGGATTTATTTGGGGTTTGGATCCCATCGGGAGCTGGATGTCTGGGTGCTGGAGACAGGAGTACCTGCTGAGTGGTTTTGAGTTAAAGCCTTAGCTTTGAGGATGTGGTTCAGACCCTAGGTCTGTGTTGCAGCAGGCTTGTGTGTCTAGCTTAACAAGACAGGGTTCTGGAGTCCCAAACTGACAGGGAAAACAGGCTCAGAGGTAGTTTCAGTACATCAGGTGACAGTCCCAAGGACGTCTCTGTGACTGAATCCGTCACAGGCTCCTCTGCCTCTGGGTCAGTGGGTGGCCAATCCTACGTCTCTGGGGGTTGCCTGACATGAGGAATCAGTGGGGCAACGGGAGATGTGAGCTCAGGCCTGTGATCAGGGCCAAACAACAAACCCAGTTACGGAGCCCCAGCCCCAGGTCAGGGCAGGACAACAAAGGGTCTCGGGTTTAGGCCTATACTCAGGCTGGGCAGCAAACAGCCAGTTAGCCCAGGCCCTTGATCAGGGCAGGGCAGTAGAGAATCTGAGGGCACAGGCCTGCACTCAGGCTAAGCAGCAAACAGTCGGGTCTCCTAACTCTGGTGGAGGCCGACAAGTGCAAGCTTCTTGCCTAGGAAAGGGGGAGACTGCCACCCATGGATTGGGGTGGCAGGGGGAGGATGCAGGTCCACCCACTCCACTGCTTCCCGGCCCAGGGCCCTAACAGTGACAGTGCGGTCTGCCACTGGGTCAGTGGGGATCCTGACGGCAACACGCTGATGTGCGTTGCCGCCAGAAAGGGATTGGCTACCCTTGGGCCACTTCCCAACTCCCCCTCAGGGTGTACCTTGCTCTGTAGAGGGTCGTCCTGAGTTGTTGGGGAAGAAGGCCTCTGTCTGTGCTTGCAGCTTCTCCGTGCTTGGGTCCGTAAATGGCCCTGGTGGTCCTGGCCAGTCCTCGGCTCCCTCAGGGTCTGCAGCGGCCTCCTAGTTTGAGAGCTCGCAGGAGACGTCTGGCTCCTTCAGTGGCTGCCTCCCAACTGAGTTCTCCGGCATGTCTTTTGTACTTCCAGTCCCGCCCCACTGACTTCCAACAGGAGGGTTGAGCGTGGCATAGCTCCGCCCACTGGGGTTCAATGAGGGGTTCCTCCCCCTCCGGGTCTGTGAGCGGGCAATCCGCCCCACTACACCCTGTTATAGAGAAACAATCCTGCAATGAAGTCTTGGTGGCCGAGTAAAAATTTACAAATACTTTGTTTTAAAGAGTAAATCGATTAGTAACATTTCCCCTACATGTAGTTTGTTTTTTATTTTGGATTTTCAAAGTTTATTTTTTTAATAAAATATTTTCAATTCATCTCTAAAGGAATTAACTATGAGACAAGTGAAAAGAATACATTTGCATTAGAACAATGAACTGCTAAAGGTCCTAATCTGTTAAATAGATTTTCCTTGTATAAAATGAAACTATATTTTCTTCTTTGAGTGCTGGTCTCTATGTGACTGTGCTCCATGTGCTTGGAGTCAGAGAATTTTTGCAAACCATGTCTGGTCCATGCATACATCCTTGCTTTTCTCATATTTCCAACCAAAGGCATGAAGTGCAGAGCGGACCAACCCCCTCTCCAGTTTCTTCTTACCGCTGCATGGCCTGGGTTGGAACCTACAGTGTCCAGAGCTTTCCTTCAATTACTCCTATCTGTAAATATTTCAAAGATTTCCTCAGCGTCTTATATATAGTTCTTTATAATGAGCAAGTTTGTAATAGTTTTTATAGCCATTTAGCAGAGTTTTTTCTAGTTAGATTCCTTGCCTTGGGGACTGCCTACCTCCCCTATTACGGGTATTGGATGGTGCCCAGAGCTCCAGGCTTCAGAAATTGTGTGTCCTGCCCCTGTTGCATCTTGGTCAGCGATGATCACCAGCACTGTTTATACTGTTTCAGGAAGGCACAGAGCATGGCTAGGTGAAATATCTGCCACTATTTCCCCTGAAATATCTGCCACTTTTTCCCCTAGCCAGACCTGTGAGATGAGGGAACTCTGGCTTAGAAAACACCTCATGGAGAAGGCCATGCAGCTACAATCAGACCCAGGCCGAGAACCACCCCCCTCCCATAGTATGTTGGCCTGAATTGATGTGGAGCATGCCTCCTGCCACGAGGTCCAACTCTGTTTCAGGCAAATCCATACCTATGGATCCCTCCCCCTATTGTGCAAGCGTCCTCTGCCTTTCCAAGCATAAAAGCAGGTCTCTCCCTAAGTCTGCTTTGAAGATGTCTGATACGGACATACTACATCCAAGGGTCATGACTTTAAAGTCCTTAAGACCAGGGCTCACCAGTAGCAGATCCCCATACCAGCCAAGTCTACTCCACCAGTACGGTCCAAGTCAAAAAGCCAGGATCCGTCAGTTCTGGCATGATCAGAGCTTCTACCACTGATGGTATTATCATGTCTTAACACTCCAGCCTCATGAAGCCCCCCTCCTCCAACCCATTTGACATGAGTGGATTGGACCCCTCACACACCAGGGATATCAGAGACTTATGCTATACCAAAGCCTCAGTTTCCACCATCATCGGGCCCTTCTCTCACTAGGGAGACTTTGACTCCACCAGGGGATGCTACCTTTGACAGAAGCCTATCCCCTCTTCTATCTGCCAGCTGTGCCTTTCTTTTGTTCGAACTGTTGGTACCACCATTGGATCCGGACCCTTTCTTCTCTTCCTTGGGAGAATCAGAAACACCAAAGGAGCAATTTTCTTCTCCTCTGAGACGTGTTAGTCCAGACAGGAGAGCCAGAGCCTCCTGGTACCAACCTCCGTCTCAACATTTATCACTTTGGGGATTCCCTCCTGAACCATCATACAGGCCATAATGGGAAACAGGGTTCTGTATGACCATTCCCTTTTGAGGGAACTGTCAGAGCCTCTTCCTGACCCTATAGAAGAGGAAGAATATGAACTGGTTCTGTCAGTGCAGAAAAGATTCTTCGTTTCCCAAAGAAGCTCTCACCCCAGCATCCCAGTCCCCTCCAGATGACCACACACAGTTTCTGGATTTATTGTGAAGGTTGCAGAGGAACTCCAGATCTCCCTAGAGGAGGTCTAGGACCCTCAGCACAAACTCCAGGATATCCTACAAACCACTAGATACAGTCAAATACAATTCCAGTTCATGAAGCTGTTCTGGAACCTCCAAGCACAGTCTGGCATACACCAGCCTCAGGTACCTCTATTCCCAAGAGGGCAGAGAAATGCTGTTTCATTCCAGCTAAGGGAGCAGAATCTTTCTTTACCTACTCTGCATCAAACTTTCTGGTCATCCAGGCTTCCACATAGAGATCTAGATATCTCAAATCCACTCCTCCTTCTTTGAGGAGTGTCCCTGTTGGTGCTCCACTTTAGGTGTTTTGGTACCCTGCACTTATAATCAGAGATTTGTAGTAGCAGTGCCCTGGTTGGCTGCACATGCACGAGATGGCTGCTACCTAGCATGTGCAGCCAATTGGCCCCCAGTTCCTTCTCTACTGCCCTTGGTTTGAGTTGGAGCGACAGCAACGCCCCTTCAACTTCATAGAAAGTTTATATTCCTTCCTTTTTCTTTTATCCCCTCTGTTCTAGTTAACTTCGGTTACCATTACCTTTAATTTCTTCCATATTTAAAAAACAACAACAACTTTTTAGGGTAGTTTTTCCCCGCCCGCCCCTGGCGGGCCTCTGCGAACAACAGCAGCTTAAACACGGGCTGCCTCATTTTTCTCCAAAGATGGACCTTCCTCAGATCGCATACCTCTTCAACACCAAGGACAAGATTTTTACTCTGCCTACTTCATAATCCCCCAAAGAAGGGAGGTTGGAGACGTATCCTTGATTTGTGCATTCTCAACCACTTTATTTGCAAGCTTGAGATTTTACATGGTCCCTCTGGCATCAATAATCCTCATGGGATGGGGAGCTCACCTGGGCAACAACAAGATCCAGGATCATTGGCCAGCAGCGGAAGCAAACATATATAAACATACTAGAACTAAGAGCAGTCAGAAACACATGCGAGCATTTCCTTCCTCTAATCCACAACACTGCTATCAAAGTCCTTATAGACAGCACAGCATGCATGTTCTACGTAAACTGCCAAGGGGAAGCCCAATCATACCCTCTGTGCATGGAGACAATATGTCTCTGGAATCTGTGCATCACCCATAATGTAGCATCTCAGCATCCTACCTGCCAGGACACCAGAACACCACAGCAGACCAATTGAGGAGAGACTTCTTACAAACCCACGAGTGGGAGATGGACTGCGCAACCCTCACCACCATCTTCAACCTTTGGGGGTTCCCTGCTATAGACCTATTTGCCACAGCTCACAATGCAAAGTGCCCTCAATACTGTTCCCAGGCGGGGCTGGGACGCCACTCCCTGGGCGACACCCTCCTTATGAAATGGGAGGTGACGCTAATGTTTGCATTCCCTCCAATTCCACTTCTGAGTCAGGTTATACACAAGATCAGGCAAGACAAGTCCAGGGTCATTCTCATTGCCCCTACATGGCTCAGACAAACATGGTTCCCACGTCTTCGACAGATGGCAGTGAAACCACCTCGAACCCTCCCTTTAATACGTCACCTCTTGATAAAGGACTCAGGACATGTTAGTCACCCCAACCTAGCTCTTCTCCATCTCAAGGCCTGGGTTCTCCATGGCTGACAGGTATTGACAAAGAATATTCCAACAAAATTAAAGACATACTCTTGAATAGCTGCAGACTAAGCACACGGAAAACATATACATAGAAGTAGACATGATTTCACACCTGGTGCGAGATTACCCATATTTCTCCATAGTCAGCTCCACTGCCCAGGGTCCTTGAATATATACTGGGTCTTAAAAAATGGGGACTATCCAGCAGGTCCATCAGAGTACATCTCGCTGCAGTCACCTTGTTCCATGATAAGCATTATCTTTCCTCATCCAATGACTACATTTTCTAAAAGACATGATGAATACTTACCCAATGCTAAAAGACCCTATACGCATGTGGGATCTTAACTCTGTCCTCCATAGCCTCATGGAGAAACCATTTGAACGCTTAGCGACTTGTTTATTGCTACATCTATTGATGAAAGTGGCCTTCCTCATTGTCATCACGTCGGCGAGAAGGGTAGGACAGCTAGGTGCCTTAATGGCACTCCCACCTTATACCACATTCTATAAAGACAAAGTGATCCTACAGCCGCAAATTCATACCACACCTCAAATTCATAGCCTCGCTCTTTCATCTAAATCAACCGATATACTTACCTGTGTTTTTTTCCAAAACCACATGCCAACAACAGGGAGGCTTCTCTTCACATGCTTGACGTCTGCAGAGCACTAGCCTTTTACCTAGAAAAGAACAATCACTGGGAAAAGACAGGTTTCAGAGTAGCAGCCGTGTTAGTCTGTATTCGCAAAAAGAAAAGGAGTACTTGTGGCACCTTAGAGACTAACAAATTTATTAGAGCATAAGCTTTCGTGAGCTACAGCTCACTTCATCGGATGCATTTGGTGGAAAAAACAGAGGAGAGATTTATATACACACACACAGAGAACATAAAACAATGGGTTTATCATACACACTGTAAGGAGAGTGATCACTTAAGATAAGCCATCACCAACAGCAGGGGGGGGAAGGAGGAAAACCTTTCATGGTGACAAGCAGGTAGGCTAATTCCAGCAGTTAACAAGAATATCAGAGGAACAGTGGGGGGTGGGGTGGGAGGGAGAAATACCATGGGGAAATAGTTTTACTTTGTGTAATGACTCATCCATTCCCAGTCTCTATTCAAGCCTAAGTTAATTGTATCCAGTTTGCAAATTAATTCCAATTCAGCAGTCTCTCGTTGGAGTCTGTTTTTGAAGCTTTTTTGTTGAAGGATAGCCACTCTTAGGTCTGTGATCGAGTGACCAGAGAGATTGAAGTGTTCTCCAACTGGTTTTTGAATATTATAATTCTTGACGTCTGATTTGTGTCCATTCATTCTTTTACGTAGAGACTGTCCAGTTTGGCCAATGTACATGGCAGAGGGGCATTGCTGGCACATGATGGCATATATCACATTGGTAGATGCGCAGGTGAACGAGCCTCTGATAGTGTGGCTGATGTGATTAGGCCCTATGATGGTATCCCCTGAATAGATATGTGGACAGAGTTGGCAACGGGCTTTGTTGCAAGGATAGGTTCCTGGGTTAGTGGTTCTATTGTGTGGTGTGTGGTTGCTGGTGAGTATTTGCTTCAGATTGGGGGGCTGTCTGTAAGCAAGGACTGGTCTGTCTCCCAAGATCTGAGAGAGCGATGGCTCGTCCTTCAGGGTAGGTTGTAGATCCTTGATGATGCGTTGGAGGGGTTTTAGTTGGGGGCTGAAGGTGATGGCTAGTGGCGTTCTGTTATTTTCCTTGTTGGGCCTGGTAGTGTAGTAGGTGACTTCTGGGTACTCTTCTGGCTCTGTCACAGTATGGATTATGCTAAATAAGACACTTGGACAAAATCTCCTCTGGCTGGCTCAGTGAAAGAGAACAGAAATGCAGTCCTTTATGCCTTCTGCCTTTAGAGATCTTGCTGACCATATCATGATTTCTTAATGAAGGTTGGTGACACTGCATTTGTGGTGTATTTTGCTGTTAAAAAGCAACATGCACAAACACCACTTTCTCCTAGTGGCTGAATGCATGCTAGCAGGCTTGTGTGCTTGGTCACATCTCTTAAGCCATATTACACATCCCTTTGGGGATGTGGTGAGCTAGAGGGCATATTGGGCTAATTTTTAGTGCACTGTTTTCTGCTAAGGAGTGATCGTGACCTGTTGATTCCATGAAGGGAGGAAGAGGGTTCCTGCATTCTCTTCTCCCCCACACCTTATGTCTCTAAGCATGGCACAGTAGAGGTTTAGTATATTTCTCTTTCTGCATAACTAGTTTTCTTCATGTTGATTGAAACCAAAGATGCCCATGGAGGCTCTCATGACACTGGATAATGACCTCAGAGTGAGGCTCTAATTCTTTTGAAAACTATATCTGCCAAATAAATGTACAGTATTTATTGAGGTTTGTGTGACTTTTATTTGGGACTGAGATTTTGTTTCATGGGACCATAATATATACAGTCTTCAGAAACTATTCTAGGGGTCACAGGGACGGTATTTGGAATTTACTTGGAGCATGAGTCTGTGTAACACCAGTATACTCTGTTTTGTTGTTTTGACTAAGAAATTTTTCTGATCATACAAGCTCAAGGTGTTCATGTTATTTTTCTCTTAGATGAAGTTCAGAATGAGGAAATGTGTAATCTTATGAAATATTAAGACACAGCATGTGAATTCACACTATGTCATGCCTGCTTTTTGCAACTGGAAGTTGTTTTGTCATAGCAAGCAGGAGCCACTAAACAGAGGTGGTCATGTTTCTGTTATTGTTTTATTGTGATAATGTGTAATTTAATGAATTTCACTCTTGTAATATCCTTTTTATAAAATAATTTCTATGAGGTATAAAGGCGGCGAACTAAAAGTAGACCATTATTAACCATTAAAAATCGAGGAGAGGGAAGAAGTATGCAGATGGTAACAATACCATCCCCTCCACCACGCACACACAAATTAACTCGGTAAATTTGGTGCATTTCTCTAAGTACAGTTTCTGTATTTCAGAAAATTAAGCACCGAGTGATGTCAGCTGCTTTAGTAACAATTACTGCACCTCTTCAATAATTACACAAGGCTCACACAGCTTTAAGATCTAAATTACAGTTGCTCTATTGCTGCATTAGCTTACACACATGCACGTGCCCTCTTCTACCCTAAAGAAGTTTTTGCCTAAGGGCTGTCAAGCCATTAAAAAATTAATCACGATTAATCGCATGATTCATTGCGCTGTTAAACAATAATAAAATACTATTTATATAAATATTTTTGGATGATTTCCACCTTTTCAAATATATTGATTTCAATCACAACAAAAAATACAAAGTGTACAGTGCTCGCTTTATATTTACTTTTTATTATAAATGTTTGCACTGTAAAAATAAAATAGTATTTTTCAATTCACTTAATACAAGTACTGTAGTGTAATCTCTTTATCATGAAAGTTGAACTTACACATGTAGAATTATATACAAAAAAACTGCATTCAAAAATAAAACAATGTAAAACTTTAGTGCCTACAAGTCCACTCAGTCCTACTTCTTGTTCAGCCAGTCGCTCAGACAAACAAATTTGTTTACATTTGCAGGAGATAATGCTGCCCGCTTCTTGTTTACAATGTCACCTGAAAGTGAGAACAGGCATTCACATGGCAGTGTTGTAGCTAGCGTCGTAAGATATTTACAGGCCAGATGCGCTAAAGATTCATATGTGCCTTGATGCTTCAACCAGCATTCCAGAGGACATGCGTCCATGCTAATGATGGGTTCTGCTTGATAATGATCCGAAGCAGTGCAAACCAACGTATATTCATGTTCATCATCTGAGTCAGATGCCACCAGCAGAAGGATTGTTTTCTTTTTTCGTGGTTTGGGTTCTGTAGTTTCTGCATCGGAGAGTTGCTCTTTTAGAACTACTGAAAGCATGCTTCACACCCTGTCCCGATCAAATTTTGGAAGGCACTTTTTGGGTCGCGTGCTGTAGCTATCTTTAGAAACCTCACATTGGTACCTTCTTTGTATTTTGTCAAATCTGCAGTGAAAGTGTTCTTAAAATGAATAACATGCTGGGTTATCATCTGAGACTGCAATAACATGAAATATATGGCAGAATGTGGGTAAAACATAAAGCAGGAGACATACAATTCTCCCCCAAGGAGTTGAGTCACAAATTTAATCAACGCATCCTTTTTTTTAATGAGCATCATCAGCATGGAAGCATGACCTCTGGAATGGTGGCCAAAGCATGAAGAGGCATATGAATGTTTAGCATACTGGCACATAAATACCTTGCAATGCCAGCTACAAAAGTGCCAGGTGAACCTCACTTTCAGGTGACATTGTAAATAAGAAGTGGGCAGCATTATCTCCTGTAAATATAAACAAACTTGTTTGTCTTTGTGACTGGCTGAACAAGAAATAGGACTGAGTGGATTTGTAGGCTCTAAAGTTTTACATTGTTTTGTTTTTGAGAGTAGTTATGTAAAAAAGAAAAAAAATCTACATTTGTAAATTGCTCTTTCACGATAAAGAGATTGCAATCTGGTGCTTGTATGAGGTGAATTGAAAAATACATATCTCATTCACCCATTTTGAACTGAGCATCTTCCCTGTGATATGTAAATGAGAGGTGAGCAGTTGTTGCATATGGAGAGAAAAGAGGATTGATGAGTACAGAAAACAATCTCTTAGCTAATTACGTTTTATAATTTTTTGCACACAGTTGACATTACATTATCATTGCAATCCAGCAAACTTTTTAAAAATAAATTGGAATGGTTATATGTTTAGCATAAATACATGTGCCCTACTGGTAAATAAGGAGATTAGTTTTCAGTGTCACAGATGTTACATTATTTTTCATTATCAGTTTAAATGTATGAGAGCTAACATTTGTTGGAAGACAAATGATTCTATGGAACACCTTTACTAAAGTATATAATCTGAACAAGAAAATGATAACCACCTTGGTAAATCTCTAGACAATATTTCTTTTTTTGAGTGACAAACTCCAAGTGGAATTCTCGTAGAAAATACTTCCATAAATATAGGAGCAATAAGTTTCCTATATTTTTAAAATGTTCATCTCTTTCTTCGTTCGGGGAAGAAACTCTTCTCAGTTGCTGGCTTACACAGCACTGTAGACTTTCCAAGATGAGAGTTCAGGAATTTTGAATGTTTCCCTCTTTGGCTGATCCGATTTTCCCCCTTCCACCACAAAACCCATAGGTCTGCCCAGCCTGCCAATGTCACTAGGTACTCCTTGAGCATACAAAGTGGACTCATACAGATATCATTGGCTGTTGTTTGATTGCCATACAGAGCTTTGACCTGGTATAATTAATGTTCTCTTTAACCTTTATTTTAAATGTTGACTTTTTAAACTCCTTTGTGTGTGAGGGAATGACACTTGCCTTACAAAACTATCAGAGGTAGGTAGAGATGTGTGTAATATGTATAGACAAATGTGCAAGTCTTAAGATACCACAGTAGTTGGTGCATGAAGAGTAACTTAGATAGATAGGCCTTGTAATAGAGTGGCTTGCTCCTTAAGGGCTGGAGGGCCTGGTGCTGGCCAACCCTGATTACTGAAGAGTTACACCTGGGTTGGATCAGGGACTGCCCTGTAAAGGTTGCAGAGAAGGTGAAAGCTCAGGAAACAAGAAAGGCTTCTGCAGAGAAGAGCCTGCTAGGAGGGGGTTTGGAAATCAGAAGTAGAAACTGAGAGTCCAGCCAGGTAGGGCCTGGGAGTGGCCAACCACAGAAGGTAAAGCCTGGGGGTAGGATGAACTGAAGACTGCTGGGAATGAACAGGCTCCAGGAGAAGGACCCATGACATGAGGCCTCCTTACTGAGACTACAGGCAGGAAAAGCCTGGGAGTGACCTGACAAGAGGGTAAAAATGATGGACTGTGATTTGCAACTTTTATTATGAGTTTTATGTAGAGTTTTATTTGTATTAATAAAGTTAGAGGCCCTTCCCCCCCTCCCCCCGCCCCAATCCAAGAAGGGATGGGGAATGGACAAGAAAAGTCTTTGTGGAATTTGTTTTAAAAAGCCTGTGAGGGAGAAATTGTTACCAGGGCACTGCAAAGGCACCCCTGGCCACAAAGGGCCACATGGGAGGTGTCTGACTCTGCTACAGGTCTCTTCTCAGTTCAGTCATTCACCTATATCTGCCTTTTCAAAGGAAATAATATAACAGCAAGGTGAAGAAAAAACCCATTTTGTAAGATTCAGCATGCTCTTATTGATGCAGGTCATCTAGGGACACAAATACTTGTTGGTTATTTTAGGCTGAGCTGATTTTACACATCAGAGGCTCCTGGCACCCTTGCAGTCTCTCTCTTAGATTTTATTTGTGTTACTCTCCCATCCCTGTATTTCATGGACTTCCTATAGCCCTTCACCACCTCACACTTCATGCCAGGGGCTCTGTGTGCATCCTTTTCCCTATATGATAGTGGTCTCATTCTTTCCCCTATCCAAGGGGGGAGGCCTCTGTGTTGTACCCTAATTCCCCCTTACTCCCTCCATACCAATATCCCCATTGTCCTCTGCATCAGAGGTTCTGTGTGCTTCCCCATCTCCCATTCTACCTCCTACCAGAATGCTGTGTGCTCCCCATGACAGGGTTCTTCATTCTTACCCTTCCGCCACCGCCCGCGCGCGCACACACACACACGCATTAGAGCTTCTGTGTTCACCTTCATTCCTCCATGACAGGATCCTACAATTCACCCTCCCCTCCAAAGTTTTTGGGTCACCCCTACTTCCCCATCTCCCCCGTCAAGGTTCCTTCCCCACTCTGAACTCTAGGGTACAGATGTGGGGACCTGCATGAAAACTCCCTAAGCTTACTTTTACCAGCTTAGGTTAAAACTTCCCCAAGGTACAAACTATTTTACCGTTTGCCCTTGGACTTTTGCTGCCACCACCAAACGTCTAACACCGGTTACTGGAAAAGAGTTTGTTTGGAAATGTCTTTCCCCCCCAAAATCCTCCCAAATCTTACCCCCCTTTTCCTGGGGAAGGTTTGATAAAAACTCTCACCAATTTGCATAGGTGAACACAGACCCAAACTCTTGGATCTTAAGAACAATGAAAAAGTATTCAGTTTCTTAAAAGAAGAATTTTAATAGAAGTAAAAAGAATCACCTCTGTAAAATCAGGATGCTAAATACCTTACAGGGTAATTAGATTCAAAACATAGAGAATCCCTCTAGGCAAAACCTTAAGTTACAAAAAAAGACACAACACAGGAATATCCATTCCATTCAGCACAGCTTATTTTCTCAGCCATTTAAAGAAAACAGAATCTAACGCATATCTGGCAAGATTACTTACTAAGTTCTAAGACTCCATTCCTATTCTGTCCCTGGCAAAAGCATCACCCAGACCCTTTGTTTCTCCCCCCCTCCAGCTTTGAAAGCATCTTGTCTCCTCATTGGTCATTGTGGTCAGGTGCCAGCGAGGTATCCTAGCTTCTTAACCCTTTACAGGTGAAAGGGTTTTTCCTCTGGCCAGGAGGGATTTTAAAGGTGTTTACCCTTCCCTTTATATTTATGACACCCCCCATACTAAACTCCTCCATTCTTTCCTTCATGCCAGGAGCTCTGTATGTACCCCATTGTGATGTTATTGACATAATCTGTGACCATATAGATTATTGTTGCAACCAAAGTACTATAGTTGCACCAAATCTTGTACAAAGAAGGTCCAGTAAGGTGTCAATGGAAAGGTTATCTGCTGGTTATGATTATGCTATCAGTGTGCATGTAACAATTTTGTAGTTGAAATTATGAATATTGGCTATGTACTTGTATCTCAATGTGTTTGATTCTAAAAGTGGCATTAGTGAAGCATTTGGTCAGCTTCTTGAGAAAGGAATTTGCAGATTAAGTGCCCAATCAAGAAACACTTAACTGACAATGGATCTTGGGAGACTCCAAACACTTAAAGTGGCAAAGAGTCCTGTGGCACCTTATAGACTAACAGACGTATTGGAGCATAAGCTTTCGTGGGGGAATACCCACTTTGTCGATGCACATAGGGGAAATTTCCAGAGGCAGGTATAAATATGCAAGCAAGAATTAGGCTAGGGATAACTAGGTTAGTTCAATCACGGAGGATAAGGCCCTCTTCTAGCCGTTGAGCTGTGAACACCAAGGGAGGAGAAACTGCTGTTGTAGTTGGCTAGCAATTCACAGTCTTTGTTTAATCCTGAGCTGATGGTGTCAAATTTGCAAATGAACTGAAGCTCGGCAGTTTCTCTGAAGTCTGGTCCTGAAGTTTTTTTGCTGCAGGATGGCTACCTTTAAATCTGCTATTGTGTGTCCAGGGAAGTTGAAGTGTTCGCCTACAGGTTTTTGAATATTGCCATTCCTAATATCTGATTTGTGTCCATTTATCCTTCTATGCAGGGACTGTCCATGTCGATGTACAGAGCAGAGGGGCATTGCTGGCACATGATGGCGTATATCACATTGGTGGACGTGCAGGTGAATGAACCTGTGATGGTGTGACTGATCTGGTTAGGTCTGTGATGGTGTCGCTGGTGTAGATATGTGAGCAGAGTTGGCATCAAGGTTTGTTGCATGGATTGGTTCCTGAATTAGAGTTACTGTGGTGCGGTGTGTAGTTGCTGGTGAGAATATGCTTCAAGTTGGCAGGCTGTCTGTGGGCGAGGACTGGCCTGCCTCCCAAGGCCTGTGAAAGTGAGGGAATGTTGTCCAGGATGGGTTGTAGATCACTGATGATGCGTTGGAGAGGTTTTAGCTGAGGACTGTATGTGATGGCCAGTGGAGTTCTGTTGGTTTCTTTCCTGGGCTTGTCTTGCAGCAGGAGGCTTCTGGGTACATGTCTGGCTCTGTTGATCCGTTTCCTTATTTTCTCGTGTGGGTATTGTAGTTTGAGAATGCTTGGTGAAGATCTTGTAGGTGTTAGTTTGTGTCTGAGGGGTTGGAGCAAATGCGGTTGTACCTCAGCGCTTGGCTGTAGACAATGGATCGTGTGGCGTGTCCAGCATGGAAGCTGGAGGCATGAAGGTAGGCATAAGTCGGTGGTTTTTCGGTATAGGGTGGTGTTAAAGTGACAGTCACTTATTTGCACCATGGTGTCTAGGAAGTGGACCTCCTGTGTAGATTGGTCCAGGCTGAGATTGATGGTGGGGTGGAAGCTATTGAAATCATGGTGGAATTCTTCCAGGGTTTCCTTTCCATGGGTCCAGATGATGATGTCATCAGTGTAGCATAGGTAGAGAAGGGGCATGAGTGGACGAGCTGAGGAAGCGTTGTTCCAGGTCAGCCATAAAAATCTTGGCATATTGTGGGGCCATCCAGGTGCCCATAGCGGTGCCACTGGTCTGGAGGTATATATTGTCACTAAATTTGAAATAATTGTGCGTAAGGATAAAGTCACAGAGCTCAGCAACCAGTTGTGCTGTGGCATCATCAGGGATACTGTTCCCGACAGCTTGTATTCCATCTGTGTGTGAGATGTTTGTGTAGAGAGCCTCTACATCCATGGTGGCTAGGATGGTGTTTTCTGGAAGATCACTAATGCATTGTAGTTTTCTCAAGAAACTAGTGGTGTCACAGAGATAGCTGGGAGTGCTGGTCGTAGGGTCTGAGTAGAGAATCCCCATATCCGGACAGTCCTTCAGTGAATGTGCTAATGCCCAAGATGATGGGGTGTCCAGGATTTCCGGGTTTGTGGATCTTGGGTAGTAGATAGAATAACCCCAGTCGGGGCTCTAAGGGTATGTTGATTTGTTTCTGTGTTAATGTAGGGAGTGTCCTGAGTAGATGGTGCAGTTTCTTAGTGTATTCCTCAGTGGGATCTGAGGAAAGTGGCCTGTAGAATTTGGTATTGGAGAGTTGTCTGGCAGCCTCCTTTTGGTAGTCAGACCTGTTCATGATGACAACAGCACCTCCTTTATCAGCCTCTTTGAGTATAATGTCAGGGTTGTTTCTGAGGCTGTGGATGGCATTGTGTTCTGCACAACTTAGGTTATGAGGCAAGCTATGTTGTTTTTCCACAATTTCTGCCTGTGCACGTCAGCTGAAGCATCCTATGTATAGGGCCAGACTGTCATTTCGACCCTCAGGAGGAGTTCATGTGGAGTTCTTCTTGTGCTGTTGGTGGAAGGGTATCTGTGTATCAGTGTGCTGTTCAGTGTTATCTTGAATGTATTTTTTGAGTCGGAGACAGTGAAAGTAGGCTTCCAGATCACTGCAGAACTGTATCATGTTTGTGGCAGGGCAGAAAGAGAGTCCCCGAGATAGGACAGACTCTTCTGCCAGGCTGAGTGTGTATTTGGATAGATTGACGATATTGCTGGGTGAGTTAGGGGTACAACTGTTGTGGCCTCATGTGGCAGGTAGGATTTTAGACAGCTTACGGTCCTTTTTCCTTTGTAGAGAGGTGAAGTGTGTAATGTAGATCTCCTGTCTTATTTTAGTAAAGTCAGTTTGTATGTAAGGTTGGTTATTTATGAGAGTCTCCAGGTTGGAGAGCTCTTTTTTTGATGTTTTCCTGTTTGCAATATAGGATGCTGATCAGATGGTTCCTCAGTTTCTTTGGTAGCGTGTGGCATAATCTCTCACTGTGGCCTGTGCAGTATATAGATAGCAATGGATTTTTCACCTTCAGTCCATTTGGTATGATGTCCATCTGTTTTGCATTTGGAAAAGAAGACAATATCTGTCTGTCTGTGCAAGTTTCTTCATGAGGTTTATGGATTTCCACTCCATACGGCTAAATGCAGTGCCTTGCATGGTGTCAAGTATCAGAGGGGTAGCCATGTTAGTCCAAACACTTAACTGACAGTGGACCTTGGGAAACTCCAATCCACATGAGAAGTCTTCCTGGGAATGTTCAAGGTAGCATGTGAGCAATGGCTGCTCTCACTGCAAAGAGCCGAGTCTTGCATGGACATGTGACTTGCCCATATGACTCCAAACTCCATCTTGCTGCTGTGATTTTCCACAGTAAGAACAAAGGGTTGTCCTTCCACATGGCAGAGGATATAAAAGGCCCTGGAAACCCCTCAATTTTGTCTTCAATCCTGCTTCTTACCTCTGGAGGAACTTTGCTACAGTAAATTTCTGAACAGAGGACTGAATGACCTATCCAAGCTGTGGATGTACTCCAGAGACTTGATTTGAACTGTAGTTTACTCCATCACTGCTACAAGCCTGAACCAAGAACTTTGCCATTACTGTATGTAATTGATTCCATTTAACCAATTTTAACTCATCTATATTTCTTTCTTTTTATGAATAATCCTTTAGGTTTAGATTCTAAAGGATTGGCAACAGCGTGATTTGTGGGTAAGATCTGACTTGTATATTGACCTGGGTCTGGGGCTTGGTCCTTTGGGATCGGGAGAACCTTTTTTGGCAGAGCTCTGACCTTGTCCCCCTGGGTCCCGCGCTTCCAGGCAGTTTCTGCTTGCCTCAGAGGCTCACTGCGACCCCCCACGTAGCCCTTCTCTCTCTAGGGACAGGGTTACAGTCTGCTGAGCCCTTTTCATCATAAGCCAGCAAGGAGGTTAGTGAGAGAACTCCCACAGTCTCTGTTGTCTCTACAGGCTTATTCCATAATAGTTTAGCCTCCTGTCCTGACAGGGGCCTATCTTCCCCTCCCAGGAGGTGTTTCTGTAGTGGCGGGTTGGGGGGAACACGGGCCCGCCCTATATTCCGGGTTCCGGCCCAGGGACCCTAATGGCAAAAGCTGTTGGCAGCTGACCTTTCACTGCCAGAGTTGCTACTTTTCCCTGGGCCACGTCCCCACAGCTCTCCCGCTTCTCTCTTCTTCACCCTTACCAATGATTTGAGGGTGTCTTCATTAACCTGCCCTTCAGCCACACTTCCTCTCCTCTGGCTTCCCTCAGCCTGACTGGAGTGAGTCCTTTTATAGTATCAGAAGGGCCTTAATTAGAGTCAGGTGTTCACATTAACTTAATGGCTTCACCTGACTTTGCAGATTAATTGGAATCAGGTGTTCTCATTATCCTGGTGCTGGTGGTGATACAAGGGAACTGGAGTATCTGAGGGAATTGCTTGTATGACTTCTGGTTAGCCAGTAGCGTAAAACCGAAGTCTTCTCTGTTTGGCTGGTTTGGTGTGCCTCAATAGTGGAGGAACCGCAGCCTTGGGCTGTGACTGCCCTGTAGTCTAATCAGTTTGTCCTGAATTGATACTCAGTTGTGTCCCCACCAGAAGCCGCTTCATTACACCCATAGTCACCTTTCCTCCCATGCCTTCCCCTTCCTCTTGCCATTCTTATTCTCCTTTTCTTTTTTAAATAGCTTCAAGAGGATGGGCAGAGATAAGATGGGAGGTATCACTTACAAATTTTAGACAAATCGCTCACTTTTTCATTCATTGTTTCCAAATTTTGAAAAGGAAATGCAGTCCTTATATGCTGCTTCTGATGGTGGTGGTGGTGGTATGTGGATCCAGCTGGAGCGGATTCCTTGATTTGCTTACTACCATGGCAAAACACCATTCAAAATGTTTTAAACCTTTCATTAAAGGTACAGGGTAGTCTGGGATGGGGTTGGGGGAAGAAAAATAGTTCAAGCATTTGAAATATAAAGTATTAAGTAAGATTTTCCATTATTCCTTTTCCCTTTAGGTATATGGGAAAAAAAGGGGAAAAACCCTACCTGACAGTCTTTAGATGGTGTTTAAAGATGGTAATGACTGTCTTTTTTTGTGGGGGCAAGGACAGAAACAGTTGAGAAGGGATGGAGCTATTGTTATTGCTGTTCAAGTCTGATCCCATTTCGTAGAAGACAAACACATACAAAAGGGGGAAAGAAAAGATCAGCAAGGTAGAGAGAATGCAGCTTCAGTCTTTGGTGCTGACTCTTGCAACCTCACTGCTAGAGAAATTGAGAGTATGTCTACATTGCATTTGAACACCCACGACAGTCCCATGCCAGCTGACTCAGGCTCATGGGGCTCAGGCTAAGTGGCTGTTTAATTGTGGTGTAGACGTTCAGGCTTGGGCTGCAGCCCAAGCTCCAGGACCCTCCCACCTAGATCCTGGGCTCCAGCCTGAGCCTGAATGTCTGCACTGCAATTAAATAGCCCCTTAGCCCGAGCTCCTTAGTCCAAGTCAGTTGGCACAGGCCAGCCGTGGGTTTTGAATTGCAGTGTAAACATACCCATAGGGTATGTCTTCACAGGGATAAAAACCTGTGGTTGGCCCAAGTCAGCTGACTTAGGCTCGCAGGACTTGGGCTCTGGGACTGAAGGACATAGAACGTCAGGGTTACGGACATCTCGGAAATGGAGATGTCTGTAGCTCTGAAATGTTCGTAACTCTGAACAAGACTTTATGGGATGCTCCTCAGGGCGGACTGCTTGGAGCGGGGGCTCACAGCTGTGCCTGCGAACTTCAACATCTTCACCTCCTACCAGTGAGTGGCTGCCCACTGGGTGGGGGTGGGGACAGGCAGCTGGTTCTAGCCCCCTGGCTTCAAAGGTGATGAGTGAGGCATCCTGGAGCACTGTGGCATCAGTGGGCGCATGGTGCAGGCTGTGGCCCTTTAAAACTGAGCTGCTCTTCCAGAGTGCAATGTGCAGGCAGGAGCTCGGGCTCGGGCTCCAGCTCCAGCAGCTTCTGCCTCAGCAAGGGCAGCTTCCTTGCAGCATCTACATCTGGGCGGGGAAGCTTCTTTCCCTGGCTCTGTCAGAGCTTGCAAGCTTGTTCCCTTCCCAGCCGGGGGGAGCATGGGGAGGGAAACAGTGCCCGTGTCTTACAGGAAAGCAGTGCAGATCCCTGCGCTGGTCCTGCTCGGGGATCGCAGCTTGGCCTGTGAAACTCAGTGTCTTCACCTCCTACCTGTAAGTGGCTGCCTCGCGCATGGCGAGTAGAGGGTGAAAGTGGGGACAAGGCAGACCAGATGTGCCTCCCTTTAAGATGCAATACAGGTACAATACAGTACAGTATTTGCTTTTTTTTTTGTCGTCTCCGCTGCTGCATGATTGCTTACTTCTGGTTCCATATGGTGTCCGGTTGAAGAGTTGGTCTGTAACTCTGGTGTTTGTAACTTTGAGGTTCTATTGTACTAATCTAAGTGACAGAGATTCTCACTTGAGAGCAGCCTGACATAGTCTGGACCTGGCCCAAGCCTTGATACCTAACATCCTCGACTATTTGTTGCACTTGAAACAGACTGGCCTTTCATTAAGCTCTATTAAAGGTCCACATCACAGGATCTCAGCTTGTCATCCACCTGTACAGTCATGCTAAGTCTTTTCTTACCACACAGTACTGAAGTTTCTCAAGAGGCTATTACAGGCTCTCACCTATCAGAGAAACTGCTCCTACTTGAGGCTTCAGTTTAGTCTTCTTGGGCTCATGGATCCTCCATTTGATCCTCTCTCAGGATATTCTTTAGACCACTTCATGCAGAAGATTGTCTTCCTGGTGGCTACCACTTCAGCCAGGAGGGTGAGTGAGCTACAGGCCCTCACGGCCAAACCTCAATTTGTGACATTCCATAGTGAAAAGAGGGTGCTCAGAACTCATCCAAAGTTCATTCCTAAATTGGTCTCAGATTTTCATCTAACCAATCAATCAACCTATCTGTTTTCCTCCCAAAGCCCCACTCATTACTGGGGAAAAGAAATTCTTCAAATGATTGCACGTCATTTCCACTGCAGGTGTGGGCATGCTTTGTGCACAGATGTCAGATTTTTTTTTTATCAGAAACATACACACTTGAAGAAAGAATGATTACTTTTCTACAGTAACTCTGGTTCTTGAAGAAGAGGTGGTCAGTATGAATCCTGTGATTTGCCCTACATCCCTGCTTTTCAAAGTCCTCAGATACAAGCTTTGAGGGAACCAAGAGAACGTTGTGGTTGCTCCATCTATATGCCCTCACATGGGAGCCTAAGGAGGTGCAGGACATATGCATGTTGTTTTAAATATCTATATATCTATATCTCCTCACTTGCCTGAGGCATATGCACGCCCAACGATGGACTCTACAGTTGGATCCATACTGTCTACAACATATCAGAGAAGCAGAGTTAGTATAGGGTAAGTAACCATTTTCTTTCTGGCCAAGGGCTGCCTCCGTGAAGAGATTCTAGAAGCTTCCTATTTTGCTCTGTAGGATCTGCCAGTTCTGGACTAGATTTTAACAAGTGTCAGGTATTTTAAAAAAATATTATGGGAAGATCTATATCTCTATGTTCTGACAGAGCATATCACTAATATCTGAGTATTCTTCATTCTCTTCCTCCACATCTTCTGTTACAAATTATACAGCTTGAACACAGTACTATACTATCAGTACAATCAGTGTAGTGTTTAGGAACAAAATGTAATCACTCCCACCAGTTGAGCTTAATGTAAGTTTGCCCAATGATATTGCCTTTGTGCTTGGTTATGTTATAAGAAGGTAGTTTTATTTAGTATACTTGCCCTTTCTGTGTGAAAGCATACATACATCTGAGTTTCTCATACAGTAAGTGGGAAATTTTTGTTGGAGCCCCTTGTTAATGTATTGGTATCACATCTGCTCACTATAGTGTCACAAGGCATTGATATAGCAGTTGGCCTCAAGCATAGGTTAGATTGTAATTCTCTTTGCCTATGTGTCTCAGCTTATATTTGCAGGTAAACTTGGAGAAAGCATTGTTTAGGTGTTCAGTTTTAATTGGGAAATGCTCCAGTTCCAGTTACCTACTTGCTTCTATTTTGAAACAAAAAACTGATGAATTCCAGTGGCATAACATTTGCTAGCTAGGTAGCAAAGCAGAGGAGTGCACAAATCAGGCATGTGAAAATTAAATGTTTGCTGAGAAAGAAGAGCTAGCAGTTCCTCTAGAAATCATTTTAATAGATTGTTATGGCTGAGAAATTCTGAATGAGGATTATGTGTTGCAAGCTGCCATAATGTTACTATCCCTCTGTGTGACCTAATTTTTAGACAGTGGTATCCAACAAAAGAAGAGTTCTCAGTATTACTGGTTTTTATTGTGCAGTGATATTAATATATTTAAACACCAAGAAGACTTTGCAGAAAATATTCATGGTCTTCACATGTGAGTCTTAATGGTTTTTATCTGACTGACACCCTGGCACCCCAATATTCACCTCTGTCATGTAATTATGATATGTTTTTCACGAAGTATGCCTTGCGAGGTATCATTCTAAAAGTCTTGGTATTCTAGACATTAATATCTTGTTGGATTTTATGTGCTATTGTCATATGTGAAGTTATGAACTTTGGCTGTGTATGTGTTACTGAAACATGTTGGGAGGTTGAAAAAACCCACAAGCAGCCTTTCAGGTACAACAGTAAAAAGGCCCAACAATGTTAATGGCTTATTGAGGAAATGCACACAAGGGTTACCCCAGGACCTGTGTGCAACAGAAACCTCTCAGAGATAGCGTTACACAATGGGAACTGTTTGAGCCAGGTCACAGCAAAAAAAGCTTTCCAGCAAGTGGGAAGAAGATATAAAAGAGGGAAATGACATGATGATACCTCACACTCCCTACAACAACCCCCCTGGAAATACCTGAGGAACAAAGACTGAACTGGGGGAAGTGATGACCCCAGGCTAAAGGGATTTCTAGCCTGTGTATGAAAACCTGGGAAACCCAAGCTGCAAAAGAAAGGCAGCTTGTGCCTTAAGAATCTGCCAGCCTGTTTATCACTCAGGGTGAGAATTTGCTAATTTATATCCTTCCTATCTAGTATGTTAAGCTCAGTTTGCTGATTTATTTATTTATTAGATAATCTGCTTTGATCTGTTCACTATTACTTATAATCACTTTAAAATCTATATTTTTGTAGTTAATAAACTTATTTTATGTTTTAATCCAAACCAGTGTGCATTTGACTAAGGTCTGGGGAAAATCTCAGCTTGGTTATCACAAGTGTGCATGGTCCTTTTCACATTGAGGGAGAGGCAGACTGGGTGTTAAACCCATATACGGGTCAGATTTGGCCAGGGCAGGACAGTACTGCTCTGGGGTCCTAGGCTGGGAGGCTGGTTGTTAGTGAGCCTGCATGTAACTGCAGTTGGGTATGTTTCTACCTGTGTGAATGCTGGTGAAAGTGCAAGCTTGGAGGGCTTTTCAGCTTGTCACAGCAGCATGGTGTGAGAGGTAGCCCAGGCTGGTGGATCAGAAGGCTCAGTGGTATCCCAGTTCCAGGTTGCACCCCGGAGGGAACCCGTCACACTGACATAATTGGTAACATCTATAGAATCATAAATCTAATTAATCACAGAACAGAAACAATGGCCAGAGTCAATAGGGCTGCCCTTCTGCTCAGGGCAGCGTAGCCCAATTTTTCAGAGTCTATACGGCCACCCTTCTCTTCATGGTAGCAGGGCCCAATGGCCACAGTCTGTATGGTAGCCCTTTTCTTAAGGGCAGCATGGCCCATAGAGTCAATAGAGCTAGAATCTAAGAGGCCACCCTTCTCTTTTTTCAAATCTATGAATCTGTGAATTGACCTTTGTTCTCTTGGTATCTTGGTTGGGCACCTCCATGCTCGGGTGGCGAATCAGTCTTGACAGCTTGGCACGACCCAGATACACTTGTGCTGCTGCAGCTTATCCTGGTGTGTCCGGGCCTCTGAAGCTGGATCCCGAGGCTCACATACTTCCAGGATCTCTCTCTGCAGAAAAGGACCTAGGGGTTACAGTGGACGAGAAGCTGGATATGAGTCAGTGTGCCCTTGTTGCCAAGAAGGCCAATGGCAAGTAGGGGCATTGCCAGCAGATCGAGGGATGTGATCGTTCCCCTCTATTCGACATTGGTGAGGCCTCCTCTGGAGTACTGTGTCCAGTTTTGGGCCCCACACTACAAGAAGGATGTGGAAAAATTGGAAAACGCCCAGTGGAGGGCAACAAAAATGATTGGGGGACTGGAACACATGGCTTATGAGGAGAGGCTGAGGGAACTGGGATTGTTTAGTCTGCGGAAGAGAAGAATGAGGGGGGATTTGATAGGTGCTTTCAACTACCTGAGATCTGAGTTACCCAGGAAAGAATTTTCTGGTGAATCTTGCCCACATGCTCAGGGTTTAGCTGATCGCCATATTTGGGGTCGGGAAGGAATTTTCCTCCAGGGCAGATTGGAGAGGCCCTGGAGGTTTTTCGCCTTCCTCTGTAGCATGGGGCACGGGTCACTTGAGGGAGGCTTCTCTGCTCCTTGAAGTCTTTAAACCACGATTTGAGGACTTCAATAGCTCAGACATAGGTGAGGTTTTTCATAGGAGTCGGTGGGTGAGATTCTGTGGCCTGTGTTGTGCAGGAGGTCGGACTAGATGATCAGAATGGTCCCTTCTGACCTTAGTATCTATGGAAAAAAAAATGTGGTCCAATGGCCGGAGTCAACAAAACTGTCCTTTGACAGTAAAACCTACCCCTTCAGCCGGTGATTACAACTGGTGGCGTGTGCAGTCAGGGTAAGGGGGCCCCAGGCCCACCCTTCTCCACCAGGTCCCGAGCCAGGACCCTCAGGAACCTGTATTTCTGTGATCAGTCTTGGTCTCCTATTGCTACAGTCCTGTTTCCTGGGTTGCTTCCTACTCTTACTTCCAGTGATAGCAATCTCACAGCCTCAGTGATTTCTTCTCTTTTGGGGTTGGCTAGGTGTCCATCGTGGTCTCAGCATGGCTGGCCTCTGTGGCCAGGGGTTCTGGCAGCTTCCTGGTAGGAGCCTGCAACACACCTCAGGTCTCTTCCATGATCAACCCAGATTGAGCTGAGCACTCTCTTTTATACTCTGGTTCTGAGCATGCCCAGTAGGTATGTGGGGGCATGGCCTCTTCAGCCCACACAGTGCTGTTAACTCCTGTGGGACCAGTGCAGGGTAGGTACACCCTGTCACAATGCGGGAAACATGACAGCAATTGAATAAAATGTTTATTGTCCTAGTATGAGGAATTAAGGTGTTGAGAAAGACAGAAGTCAAGTGAAGAAGCTGTGGTGTCCCAAAGGAAGGAGACTTTTAAACACACTTGCTTGTTTTTCAAAGAATCAGCATTTGCAAATCTTTGAATTATTTAGCAGTAGGATGACTCACTTCTCCTGCTGATTTAAATAAACATGTTTGCGTGCCCAAAAGGGATGGAGGTAAACATCAAAGTTTCTTCTGCAATTTAGCACTTTATGAGAATGAATTGTGGTAGATAGAAACAATTCCTATTTAAAAAGGTGTCATTTGTTGTACATCATGACAGTTTCAGTATCAGTAATTTGAAACAGTTTATGATTTTCATCACAGTATGAATGGAGTCTCTGCAGAACATCTGTCCTTAAGGAAAGTGAAAAATCAAAATGGGCTGCTAAAAAAAAATTATAAATGTTATTCCTGTTAATGTCTTTCACTGACATGGAAGGTATGCCAATAAGAAAACCTTCTAAAAATGTCCTCTAATTAAAATGTCCATTTGGGGATAGTCCACAGTGCTCAGGTTTTTCTTTAACTATGGGATTTTACCCCCTGGACTGTCTGAGTCTGGGAGAACTGCAGAGATAAATAATGTTCTTAAGGTTTGAGAATGTTGTATTTAGAGAATCTCTTTGTGTTGAGTTGGGGATTTTTTTATAGAAAGTAGAGGGGTTCAGGATTGAAACAGTAGTTCAAAATGATGGGATCGGTAGAAACCCTGCAACCCCATTTGGGGCTCTTGTCTCCAGATATTGTTTCTCAGGCATATGTCTGTAATCCTCGCTGGTATAAAATAGGCCTATAAACAGCCCATGGACCGGTGAAGGAGTTAAATTAGGAATTTCTTTGGGATGTCTTCTAATATATTACTCATGAATGTGTATGAATATGTTACTTGTTACTTCATATCAGATAATTTACTCTGTGACATGCCTAATCTGTAATATGTTACATGGAAAAAAACCTCATACCAAATTCATTTTACCACTGTCTGTCTGATCTGTACTATTACCCATTGCTCTGAGATTCCTTAAGTACTTGGGCACATGTAGGACATTCAGTTGGAGTCCTACTTTTGATTCTTCTCGAACTGTATTCAGAAATAATGCTAAATATTGTTGGTTCAAGATAGATCTGAGCAAACTGCTGAATTGTTCTAAGAAAATTGAACTATTTTTAAAATGGTAAGTTAGCACTTTTCATGTGGCCTGTCTTCCTAATGCCATAATGAAGTTCCAATTTTTTGGTAGTTATTGGAAGTATACTATTTTAAATATTATTCAAAAGTTTGTTTAATGAATGAGATTATGTACAAAATTTATATTTCTATACCATTGAAATATATTTCAAACAAATACAAATATAAAATAAAAGCTGATATTTTTCCATAAAATGACAAAAATACGTTGCCAAGGTTTTCAGAAATATTCTTAAATCGGGATTGTGCATCCATATTAGGCACCCATATAAATGGCCAGATTGAAATTAATGGGAGTCGCCTGGTTGGCTTTTAAAAATCTCAACCTTGGTGCCTAAATTTAAGTAGCCACTTTAAAAAATCTTAGCCTGTTTGTATTTCTAGTTGCTAAGTAATATACTGAACAGCAATAGTATTTTTACAGTAATACATATTAATGAACTATCATAGATAATATTGCCATTATGGAAAGGGTTAATGTGGTAATTTCATTCAGAACCCTAGAGCATGCTAAAACATGTTCATTATCTAAGCATAGTTTTATTATATATTTATCATATAAAGGATTTTATTGAGCTTTGTTTCTCTGGCATACTCTGAATAGTAAACACTGTAAAATACCTTACATGTATCTAAGGTTGTAGGAAAAACAATGTATGATGCTGTGTTGTATTATCTGAGAAATAGCATGTGATCATGCAGTTTATGATAGTGGGCCCAATTCTGCTGTCACCACAGAATACATCTGGAATAAGCGTGCAATGAGTTTCCTCAGCTATAGGGAGCATATAACCCATGGTAACACAGTGTGGCTCTTTGTCGTGTGGTTCCGCCCCTCACCCCTGCTGGAGCTAGATCGCTTATAAAGGTATGAGTGTTAATTGGTGTGGGCCAGCGGGTTTGGTTAATTATTCAAAGTAGCAGAGGTTATGCTTTGCGATCCAGAGGATCTAGTTTCAATTCCTGCAGGTAACCCAGTGAAAGGTGTTGTTACAAGTCATTGAAGTGTCTTTGGATATACCTGGATGTAACTGAAAGTGTAGTTTGGCTCTGTATCGTAATGCATACACACATGGGAGTCAAGTTAGGATTGCACATTCAGCCTTAGCATTGACATTTCCTACTAATTGAGGAGTACTTGTGGCACCTTAGAGACTAACAAATTTATTAGAGCATAAGCTTTCGTGAGCTACAGCTCACTTCGGATGAAGTGAGCTGTAGCTCACGAAAGCTTATGCTCTAATAAATTTGTTAGTCTCTAAGGTGCCACAAGTACTCCTTTTCTTTTGCGAATACAGACTAACACGGCTGCTACTCTGAACCTACTAATTGAGGGGTTTAACAGTGCAACCTTTAACATTGTGTTAACTTGGGTTTTTGCATTTTATTTACTAATGTGTGGGGTGTTTTGTTTAATTTTATTTTAAGAAAAATGGTGGTGAAAAAGGGTAAAAAAATCCCCAAAAACCTGAAAAGTGAGATTTTTCCAGTCTTCCAACTTATGCTAAGTTGCAAAATTTGTAATAAGAACCCCTTGCATTTCCCCACATGTAGCAAGTGTGATTCTTTCCAGTTCCTGCCCAAGCCATATATACAAGATATGTAGAGTGTCAGAAGGCCTTTAACCAGCTTAAAGCGACACTCATGTCTGACCACGTGCTAAGGGCCCCAGACTTTGACAAACCGTTCCTAGTAACCACAGATGCGTCCAAGCGTGGTGTGGGAGCAGTCTTAATGCGGGAAGGACCGAATCAAGAATTCCATCCTGTCGTCTTTCTCAGCAAGAAGCTTTCTGAGAGGGAAAGCCACTGGTCAGTCAGTGAAAAGTAATGCTACGCCATTGTCTACGCTCTGGAAGAGCTATGCCCATACGTTTGGGGACAACGTTTCCACCTGCAAACTGACCATGCTGCGCTACAGTGGCTTCATATCGCCATGGGAAGTAACAAAGAACTTATTCGGTGGAGTTTAGCTCTCCAAGATTTGATTTCGACATACAACACATTTCAGGAGCTTTTAACAAAGTGGCTGATGCACTGTCCTGTGAAAGTTTCCCAGAATCAACTAGTTAAAATGATCCTTGAGATGTGGAAAGTATTGTTAGCCTTTATACAGTTAATAGTATATTTAGAGATGCATGTGTCTTATTAACTCTGTTTCCTCCTAGAGCTCCAGGAAGAAATCACAGCCAGTGTTTCACCCTATCTGTGATTTGGGGGGCGTGTCATAAATTTAAAGGGTAGGGTAACCACCTTTCTGTATACAGTGCTATAAAATCCCTCCTGGCCAGAGGCAAAATCCCTTCAACTGTAAAGGGTTAAGAAGCTAAGGTAACCTCGCTGGCACCTGACCCAAAATGACCAATGAGGGGACAAGATGCTTTCAAATCTGGAGTGGGGGACAAAGAGTTTTGTCTGTCCTCTGTGATACCTTTGCCGGGAACAGATCAAGGATGCAAGCCTTCCACTTCCTGTAAAGTAATCTAGCTAGAAATGCCTTAGATTTTCTTTTGTTTTTGGTTTGTAAAATTCGCTGCGCTGGAGGAATGTGTATTCCTGTTTTTGTGTCTTTTGTAGCTTAAGGTTTTGCCTAGAGGGATTCTCTATGTTTTGAATCTGCCTGCCTGTGAGATTATCTTCCATTCTCATAGACTCATAGATATTAAGGTCAGAAGGGACCATTATCATCATCTAGTCTGACCTCCTGCACAATGCAGGCCACAGAATCTCACCCACCCACTCCTGCAATAAACCTCTCACCTATGTCTGAACTATTGAAGTCCTCAATAATGGTTTAAAAAACTTCAAGGTGCAGAGAATCCTCCAGCAAGTGGCCCGTGCCCCATGTTACAGAGGAAGGTGAAAAACCCTCAGGGCCTTTTCCAATCTGCCCTGGAGGAAAATTCCTTCCCGACTCCAAATATGGCGATCAACTGAACCCTGAGCATGTGGGCAAGATTCACCAGCCAGATACCCAGGAAAGAATACTCTGTAGTAACTCAGATCCCATCCCATCACAGGCCATTGGGCCTATTTACCATGAATAGTTAAAGATCAATTAATGCCAAAATCATGTTGTTCCATCATACCATCTCTTCCATAAATGTATCGAGTTTAATCTTGAAGCCAGATAGGTCTTTTGCCCCCACTGCTTTCCTTGGAAGGCTGTTCCAGAACTTCACTCCTCTGATGGTTAGAAACCTTCGTCTAATTTCAAGTCTAAATTTCCCAATGTCCAGTTTAATGGGTCCTAAAAAACCCAAGCTGGTCTGTGCTCAACTTGTTTATTCTGAAGCCTCCCCAGGAAAGGGGGTGTAAGGTCTTGGGGGGGATATTTTGGGGGAAGACATCTCCAAGTGGTCTCTTTCCCTGTTCTTTGTTTAAATCGCTTGGTGATGGTAGCATACTGTTCAAGGACAAGGCAAAGTTTGTACCTTGAGGAAGTTTTAACCTAAGCTGGTAAGAATAAGCTTAGGGGGTCTTTCATGCAGGTTCCCACATCTGTACTCTAGAGTTGAGAGTGGGGAAGGAACCTTGACAGGGCTCCTTACTGCCATACCCTTTATTCCACTCTGTGCCTGCATAAAGGCAAGCCAGAATCAAGCTCTAAGTGAAATGCCCATGTCACACACTTGGAACAGCCTCTTTCTTCCATTTGCCAAACAGCCTTACTATCTAGATTCAGTCTTTCTTTACTTAAGCTTTGTGGCTCTTGGATGCTGTGACCAAATGACACTTCTGCGTCAGAGGAAGCACAGAATATTCTTTAAACTTGTAAATGATCACTTTGGAAGTCTCTTGGACTTCTCGCTCATTCACTTCTGAGGAGTACATCTGTTAAGATTTTTCTAAAGACTGTTTTGCCTTCTGAGTCACCGGAACAGAAAATTGCATTTGCTCACCCTCAGATGAAACAATTCATGAAAGGCTCCTTCGTCTTTATCCACTGGTGAAATTCTCTAATCAGTCCTTGGGGCATGAATCTGAACCTCATTAAATTTTTGATCCTTCTTCTGAACTGTTCAGGAAATGTTCATTCTGCTCCTCTTCCTTGAAGATAACTTCTAACTCCCCTAAAAATCCCTGATAGCTTATTCTCTTTTCTCTGCTTTCCATAAGGACAAAAGTTCTTAACCCTAAAATTCTTTCTAAAGTGTTCATCTAATTAACCCTTAATCTTATTGCCCTTACCTTCCAGTTTTTTCCTTGGGATGTGACTCTTCTAGCACAATTCAACAGAAGTTTGATATGAAATTAGTTCTTCATCTTTACGCTAAGAGAATGAAAAGCTTTGTCATCTCTTCTATATTGCTTACAGGATAAAATCCAAGAGGAAATCCAACAACTATTTGAGCAGATAGTGCAGTGAATTGAAGCTTGCTATAATAAGATGGCTCATGTTCTAGTACAGAAAATGTTGAAGGCTCATTCTAAAAGAAATATGGCAATGCAGAAGATTTCCCTTAGCAAAGTTCCTTTTCCTAATTTGGTATCTGCAAGGTAGCTCCTTTCAGTTTAGTGAACATAACTTGAAGCAGAATTTACACATTATCATCTACAGTAGTTTCAGAGGCTCAGTCAGTAATTGGGATCAGGATGTCAGTTTTGTAGGCCAGATCTACACTAGAAACTTTTGCCAGTATAATAATGTCAGTTAGGGATTGTGATTTTTTTTAAAAGACCTTCCAAAAGACTTATTGAAGATACTGTTATACTGGGGCAAATGTGGTTTTTCCCCGAATAGCTTACTTTGGGGGAACTGTTGAAAGCTATATGGGCAAAAGCATACTCAAATAATTAGAAATAACTTTTAAATATCAGGGCAGTTTTTAATTTACATTGAAAAAAATATGCTAGCTTGGAAATGATAGTATTGTTACAATCCTATTTTAAATAAATCACAGAATGTCATCATTAAAATACAGTTCTAGAGAGGACAGATAAAGGTTAAGCTTCTTTTCCTATAGTACGCTTTATCTGTGAAACTACTTAAATCCTGAAAACGCCCTGAAAAAGCACAAGAACAAATCCACACAGACACACACCCCTAGAACCCTGAGCAGGGGTATTCTATCTGCTACCCAAGATCCATAAACCTGGAAATCCTGGACGTCCCATCATCTCAGGCATTGGCACCCTGACAGCAGGATTGTCTAGCTATGTAGACTCCCTCCTCAGGTCCTACACTACCAGCATTCCTAGCTATCTTTGAGACAACCATTGACTTCCTGAGGAAACTACAATCCATCGGTGATCTTCCTGAAAAACACCATCCTAGCCACTATGGATGTAGAAGCCCTCTACACTAACATTACACACAAAGATGGACTACAAGCCGTCAGGAATAGTATCCCCGATAATGTCCCGGCAAACCTCGTGGCTGAACTTTGTGACTTTGTCTTCACCCATAACTGTTTCACATTTGGGGACAAATGTATACCTTCAAATCAGCGGCACTGCTGTGGGTACCCACATGGCCCCACAGTATGCCAACGTTTTTATGGCTGACTTAGACAATGCTTTCCTCGCTCTCGTCCCCTAATGCCCCTACTCTACTTGCAGTACATTGATGACATCTTCATCATCTGACCCATGGGAAAGAAGCCCTTGAGGGAATTCCACCGTGATTTCAACAATTTCCATCCCACCATCAACCTCAGCCTGGACCAGTCCACACAAGAGATCTACTTCCTGGACACTCCGGTGCTAATCAGAAATGGTTACATAAACACCACTCTATACCGGAAACCTACTGACCATTATACTTACCTACATGCCTCCAGCTTTCATCCAGACCACACCACACGATCCATTGTCTACAGCCAAGCTCTACAATACAACGGCATTTGCTCCAGCCCCTCAGACAGACAAATACCTACAAGATCTCTATCAAATGTTCTTACAACTACAATACCCACTTGCTGAAGTGAAGAAACAGATTGACAGAGCCAGAAGAGTACCCAGAAGTTATCTACTACAGGACAGGCCCAACAAGGAAAATAACAGAATGCCTCTAGCCATCACCTTCAGCCCCCAACTAAAACCTCTCCAACTCATCATCAAGGATCTACAACCTATCCTGAAGGACGATCCATCACTCTCACAGATCTTGGGAGACAGGCCAGTCCTTGCTTACAGACAGCGCCCCAACCTGAAGTAAATACTCACCAGCAAACACACACCACACAACAGAACCACTAACCCAGGAACCTATCCTTGCAACAAAGCCTGTTGCCAACTGTGTCCACATATCTATTCAGTGGACACCATCATAGGGCCTAATCACATCAGTCACACTATCAGAGGCTCGTTCACCTGCACATCTACCAATGTGATATATGCCATCATGTGCCAGCAATGCCCCTCTGCCATGTACATTGGTCAAACTGGACAGTTTCTACGTAAAAGAATAAATGGACACAAATCAGACGTCAAGAATTATAACATTCAAAAACCAGTTGGAGAACACTTCAGTCTCTCTGGTCACTCGATTACAGACCTAAAAGTGGCAATTCTTCAACAAAGAAAAAACAAACTCCAACGAGACTGCTGAATTGGAATTAATTTGCAAACTGGACACCATTACATTAGGCTTGAATAAAGACTGGGAATGGATGTGTCATTACACAAAGTAAAACTATTTCCCCATGTTTATTTCCCCCCCACACACACTGTTTCTCACATGTTCTTGACAACTGCTGGAAATGGCCCACCTTGATTATCCCTATAAAAGGTTTTTTTATTCTCCTGCTGGTAATAGCTCACCTTACCTGATCACTTTTGTTATAGTGTGTATGGTAACACCCATTATTTCATGTTCTCTGTGTATATAAAATCTATCCCCCTGTATTTTCCACTGCATTTATCCGATGAAGTGAGCTATAGCTAACAAAAGCTTATGCTCAAATAAATTTGTTAGCCTCTAAGGTGGCACAAGTACTCCTTTTCTTTTACAAATACAGACTAACATGGCTGCTACTCTGAAACTTAAATCCTATCATTTCATAATGTCCCAGTAGCCTTTTATTTTTGACAGAAACATTGTATGTTCTAAATTATAATTACAGTAAAAGCTGTGTTGTTCGGCATTTTACCAACCAGAAAGCTCTAGAAACCGGCATTTCTGATATCTCCCAATACAAATTGAAACTCCAGTTGGCGCAGGGCCAGCAGGCTTCCTACCTGGCTCTGCGTGGTATGCCGGAAGCGGCCCCATGTCCCTGCTGCTCCTATGTGGAGGAAAGACAATGGGGGCTCCATACACTGCCTCCGCCCTGAGTGCTGGCTCCGAAGATCCCAGTGGCTGGGAACTGTGGCCAATGGGAGCTGTGGGGGCTGTGTGTCCGCCACGTAGGAGCAGCAGGGACATGCCGCCACTTCCGGGGAGTTACCCAAGGTGAGCGCCGGCCGGATCTGGCACCCCGAAACCCTGCCATGTCCCAACCCCCAAGCCTCCTCCCACACCCAAACTCCCTCCCTCCATTGGTAAGTATAACTCTTATTTAACTGGAGTTTTTGACTAACTGGCACTCCCCATTCCCTCAACATGCAGGATAACAAAGCTTTTACTGTACTTGTATATTTATATATTTACTACTAAGTAACATCTCCCCCATTTTCCCCCAGTGCCCAAGCCTCTCTTATAGTTGAATTGGGTAATTTTATATTACTGCATGGGTCAAGAGTTCAAGAACACAGAATTTGAACTTTCTGACATATGAATGATGGTCTGTGACTTTTCCACACAGTGCACTCTATGTGGCTCTTTAAGGTATGCTGCCATATTGATATTATTTCTTTGTTTGAGACCCACGATATCCATTTGTCAGGCATATTTTCTAGGTTTTTGCCTGTGTTGTGAGAAATTCTAATTCAGCTGCTAATCCATGTACTATACAATAAAAAACACTGATACTTTTACATGACAAGAATAATTAGTGTTGGTACAGTTTTAATGTTATTGTTACTCCATGTTTTCTTACGGTTTTGATGCTAGTTGAATATTTTGAGGATGTTAGGTCACTTGGATTTAAGTGAAGGAATAGGCCTACTGAACATAACTACCTCCTACGTACACTCTGATCATCTTTAATTGTAGCTCTGTTTAAAGTCATATTTCTTTACTGTGGCTTTGGGAATCGCAATTTAATCAGAGGGGATAGCATTATTTAAATAGGAAATTCTGTGACCAACAGAGCTTGTGGTTTGAAGTGTAAATAAGAACTAAAGAATGGTCTAATATTTCATACATTATGGTGATTTCTGAAATATGTACACTGGCCAGAGATTTTCAAGGAATTCAGTTATATTGTTTTTACATATGGGAAAGAAGGTTATTTCCTCTAACATAGTTAGACCTTTCCAGTCTCATACATCTACATCATTGCTTCCTCTTTTGGCTTTGTCAAATAACCAGGCTTTTGCAGGGTAGCTCAAGATAGTTTGAGGCTTTGGATTTAGAGTCCAATCATCTAGGGCTTTAATTTTTCAGCTTCATGACAGGCTGCATTAGCAGTACTTCCTCCACCACTAATTGCACAACAGTAGCTGTCCAACATGAATAGAATAAAGCTTATTTATTACTAAATGACAATGGACAGATAATCATTCTTTGCCTGAAGTAGGGTGAAAGAGAATTGAAACAGAAGTAATCAATATTTTCTTCAATAGAGGTTTCTAAACCTTCAAATGATATTACCTACCAACAAGAGGATGCTGTCCTTACTATAGCATATATGTCAAAGGATGGAGAAGGGTTAAGTACCAGAGAATTTCTCTGAAATCATAGTTTTTATTATGGCTGTCAAGCAATTAAAAAAATTAATTGCGATTAATCACACTGTGAAACAATAGAATACCAATTCAAATTTATTAAATATTGTTGTTTTCTACAATTTCAAATATATTAATTTCAATTACAATACAGAATATAAAGTGTAGTGTGCTCATTTTATTTTTATCACAAATATTTGCACTGTAAAAAACAAAAGAAATAATATTTTTCAATTGACCTAATACAAGTACTGTAGTGCAATCTCTTTATTATGAAAGTTGAATTTGGAAATGTAGAATTATGTACAAAAAATAAAACAATCTAAAACTTTAGAACCTACAAGTCCACTCAGTCCTACTTCATCCAATTGCTCAGACAAACAAGTTTGGTTACCATTTGCAGGAGATAATGTTGCCCATGTCTTGTTTACAATGTCACCTGAAAGTGAGAACAGCCATTCTCATGGCATTGTTGTAGCCGGCATTGCAAGATATTTACGTGCCAGATGTGCTAAAGATTCATATGTTCCTTCATGCTTCAACTACCATTCCAGAAAACATGCATCCATGCTGATGACTGATTCTGCTCGATAACAATCCAAAGCAGAGCAGATTGACACATGTTCATTTTCATCATCTGAGTCAGATGCTACCAGCAGAAGGTTTATTTTCTTTTTTGGTGGTTCAGATTCTGTAGTTTCTGCATCGGAGTGTTGCTCTTTTAAGACATTTGAAAGCATTCTCCACACCTCGTCACTCTCAGATTTTGGAAGGCACTTCAGATTCTTAAACCTTGGGTCGAGTGCTGTATCTATCCTTAGAAATCTCACATTGGTACCTTCTTTGCATTTTGTCAAATCTACTGTGAAAGTGTTCTTAAAACAAACATGTACTGAGTCATCATCCAAGACTACTATAACATGAAATATATGGCAGAATGCAGGTAAAACAGAACAGGAGACTTACAATTCTCCCCCAAGGAGTTCAGTCACAAATTTAATTAACACATTATTTTTTTAATGAGCATCATCAGCATAGAAGCATGTCCTCTAGAATGGTGGCTGAAGCATGAAGGGACATTTGAATGTTTAGAATATCTGGCACATAAATACCTTGCAACACTAGCTACAAAAGTGCCATGCGAATGCCTGTTCTCACTTTCAGGTGACATTGTAAATCAGAAGCAGGCAGCAGTATCTCCCGTAAATGTATACAAATGTATTAGTCTTAGCAATTGGCTGAACAAGAAGTAGGACTGAGTGGATTTGTAGGCTCTAAAGTTTTACATTGTTTTGTTTTTGAGTGCAGTTATGTAACAACCAAAAAATCTACATTTGTAAGTTACACTTTCATGATAAAGAGATTGCACTACAGTACTTATGAGGTGAATTTAAAAATACTATTTGTTATTTTTACAATGCAAATATTTGTAATTAAAAATAATATAAAGTGAGCACTGTACACTTTGTATTCTGTGTTGTAATAGAAAATATATTTGAAAATGTAGAAAAACATTCAAAATATTTAATTTGAGTTGGTATTCTATTGTTTCACAGTGTGATTAATCGTGATTAATTTTTTGAGTTGATCACTTGAGTCAACTGCAATTAACAAACAGCCCTAGTTTTTTTATACATGTTTGAACATCTAAATTAATATTGTGTGGAACAAAAGTTAGTTTTTTATTTATTTATATGCTGTGAGGAAATTGGAATCTGAGATTTGGAGCAATGGAACTAACTGCCCCTGTTCTGCTACTGTAGAGCAGTCTACAGTTTCTGTACTCATTTGAAATTAATATTTTATTCTGAGGATCCACCATTTTTAAACCCATCTAATCCTGTCAATCGTAGCAATCATTTGTTATATGTCATAGAATTATAGAAGGTTAGGCTTGGAAGAGACCTCAGGAGGTCATCTAGTCCAATCCCCTGTTCAGAGTAGGACCAACACCAACTAAATCATCAAAGCCAGGGCTTTGTCAAGCCAGGCCTTAAAAGTCTCTAAGGATGGAGATTCTACCACCTCCCTAGCTAACCCGTTCCACTGCTTCATCACCCACCTAGTGAAACAGTGTTTCCTAATATCTAACCTAGACCTCCCCCACTGCAACTTGAGACCATTACTCCTTGTTCCATCATCTGCCACCACTGAGAACAACTGAGCTCCATCCTCTTTGGAACCCCCTTTCAGGTTGTTGAAGGCTGCTATCAAATCCCCCCTCTCTTCTCTTCTGCAGACTAAATTACCCCAGTTCCCTCAGTCTCTCTTCATAATTCATATGCCCCAGCCCCCTGATCATTTTCGTTGCCCTCCACTGGACTCTCTACAGAAGGGATGTGGACAAACTGAAATGTGAGGACCAAAACTGGATGCAGAACTCCAGGTGTGGCCTCACCAGTGCTGAATAGAGGGGAATAATCACTTCCCTCGGTCTGCTGGAAATACTCCTACTAATACAGCCCAATATGCCATTGGCCTTCTTGGCAACAAGGGCACACTGCTGACTCATATCCAGCTTCTCATCCACTGTAATCCCCAGGTCCTTTTCTGCAGAACTGCTGCTTAGCCAGTTGGTCCCCAGCCTGTAGCGGTGCATGGGATTCTTCCTTCCTAAGTGCAGGACTCTGCACTTGTTCTTGTTGAACCTCATCAGATTTCTTTTGGAACAATTCTCCAATTTGTCTAGGTCCCTCTGTATCCTATCCTAACCCTCCATCATATCTACCTCTCCCCCCATCTTAGTGTAATGTGTGAACTTGCTGAGGGTGCAATTAATCCAATCATCCAGATAATTAATAAAGATGTTGACGAAACTGGCTCCAGGACTGACCCCGAGGGATTCCGCTTGATACTGGCTGCCAACTAGACATCGAGCATTCCATGCTATCTGGTAAACTTCATGCTCAGTATTATAGTTTTGTGGCCAATAAAATAGTAAGTTGCCAAATCATCATGAATTGGCCTAATTAGAGCTCTCTGCACAAATTGCTCCTTATCTGCCACACATTGTTCTCCCTGGGTTTTGAGGCCCCTAAGCCTCAGACGTGCAGAGACCAACCCTAAGTGCACTGGTATTTATTAATTTGGTTTTGAAAGATTATTCAGTTGCTCCATGGGACTGGAGCTCCCTGATTATTCAGTAGTGTTTTGTGGTTGGCGTTCTGAGTAGATAAAGCACTGGCTGATCTTTTTTGTCCAAGATTTCAAATTGAAGTTCCTAATGTAAGTGAAATGACAATGGTACAGCCAGTAATTTAGATTCAGTTGCAGGAAGGAATGCAGTCTAGATCTGAAAAGCTCTGCATTTAAGTTGGTAATAATTTTTACTGACGTTTTAAAATTAACATATAAACTTGTGAAATTAAATAAAGAAGCAGAACTACAAAATACCAATGTGCTCTTCTAGAAGGAGGAAATTCACTCATATGATTTATCTCAGTGTTGGAAAAAAATGTACCATCTATTAATCCGTATACATACTAATGTTTGGCTAACTTCTCTTTCACCCTAATTACAATAAATTTGTGTCAAGATTTATCAAAGAAGGAAAAGTAGGAGTTATAATTACAGCTTATTTTACTATTTCATTTTATATGATCAGTTAAGGAAAATATTTTTAAAGAGTTTCTTGTGTTGAAATTCATAGAGTACAGATAAGGCTATACGAAGTGGTAAACATATCTATAATTCTTCATGTAAAAACGTAAATAATACTTTCACATTTAGCACTTTTTCTGTTGGTTTTGAATGATTATGAAAACCAAAATCAGAAAGGAAGTGAGAAGAAATATTCTCCCAGTAAGAACCAGAGTGAAGAATAACAGCAAGTTTTATATTGGAAAAAGACTGTGCGCAATATGTGGATCCATATTGACAAAAGATCTCAAATCTACAGTTATTATAAGAAGATTCTTGTTTTTTTTCATTTCACCCAAAGATGTATGCTCTTTTGAATAAGCCAGTTTCACTCCTTCAAAAGGAGTAATTTCTATTGGAAGCTTTCCATAAGTAGCACAACTGGAAACAAAGCTTGCAATTTAGCTCACTTGATCCTGGTTTGCTCCTTGTACTTACTTACTATTTTTATTTGTAAAAGAAATAAGTGGATAAATCTGAGCTGTTTTGCTTATCTACATCAGATATATGTGATAAATAGAGGCATCATGCCCATAAACATTAATTAAAATAAATAATTACTAATTATTGGTCTACAAATATTTTTTCTGCAGAGCATATTTTATGTGTTTTAATTTTAATCCATTGAAATGCTAAAAAGGACATTCTTTTATATATTCTACAAACTCTAAAATTAAATACAAGTTCTTACAATTTGTGCATAAACATTCTGTCACGGTGGTACTGACTGTTGAAGAAGGAAGAGGCCAGTGCACACGTTACTGAACAGCTTCCCAACTGGGATTAAAAGAAAACACCTAGGCCATAGGGAGGGACTGAGACAGTAGAGGAGTCAGGAAAAGGGGGAGGTGAGAGTTGTCTGAGTTAGTCAGGAAAAGAACAGGCAAGAGACATGCCTGGAAGTGAGAGATTGGAACTTGAGAGCTGCCAGAGAATAGGAGGCTATACGAGATCCCAAAAGGAATTTGTAGGTGGTTCCTGGGGAAAGGCTGAAGGGAGGAGAGCAGTGAATGGAATTTGCTGACTGACCTCCACAAGCCAGAAAGTGAGGGCTGGAGAGGGCAGAAGGCCAGAGAACAGCAGAGAGACTTGGCTGCTGTCTTATGAGCTAGAGAGCTGAAGCCTAGGGCTGAAGACAGGGGAGCAGCTGAGGGGCTTACCTGCTGATGTCTCCATGTTGGAGAGCTGGAGCCAGAAGGCTGGAGAGCACTGAGTGGGAGTGATCTAAACTTCCCTGGTGAGAATGAACTCCCAACAAGAGAGTATTCTACTTGGGTATTGTACTTGGAAAAGTAGGGTTGCACTCCAACTGGAAGAGTTAGGGTGTCTGTCCTGAAAAAAGGACAGGAAATGACTGAAGAGCCTGAATGTATGGAAGATGCTGGAGCGCCGTATGAGCTGTGTGGGGTTTTAAGGACTGCATTCACTGGGTCTGAGAAATGTACTGTGTTTGAGACTTTTGTCATCGATTATCTGAACTATTGACTAGCCTTTCCTAATCTCAAACACATCTGTGTGTTCAGAGAGTGAATTGCAGGGTGTGTTCACCTTAACTAATGGAGATAAAAAACTATTGGAGACATTTTGGTGCCAGACAGCCTTATGTATTATGACAACGTTCCTCCTCTGCCTTGGTGGGTCCTGCGCTTATTGACGGATTTGCTTGCCTCAGAGATTCACAGCAGGCCTCAGTTTAGCCACTTTTGCTAGTGTCTCAAACCTGCCGTTCCCTCAGCTAACCTCATCACTGGACAGCAGGAGGAAAGAGAGGAGAATAATCCCCACAATCTCTGCTGACCCACCTAGTAGGTCGGGGGATAGGCCAGGGACTTTCCCCTCTGGTGGAACCCCCAGTCCAGGTCACTTCCTCTTGTATCAAATAGGCAGATGAGGAGGATGGGTGGAACCCGGGCCCACCCTCTACTGGGGGTTCCAGCCCAGGGCCCTGTGGATTTCAGCTGTCTACAGTGTCTCCTGAAACAACTACATGACAGCTACAACTCCCTGGGCTACTTCTCTATGGCCTCCTCCCAACTCCTTATTTATCCTCACCACAGGATCTTCCTCCTGATGTCTGATAACGCTTGTACTCTTCAATCCTCCAGAAGTACACTTCTCACTCTTACCTTCTTGCACGCCTTCTGCTCCCAGCTCCTCGCATGCACCTCACTAACAGAAGTGAGGTCCTTTTTAAATCCAAGTACCCTGATTAGCCTGCCTGTCCTAATTGATTCTGGTAGCTTCTTAATTGGCTCCAGGTGTCCTAATTAGCCTGCCTTAATTAGTTCCAGCAACTTCCTGATTGTTCTGGAACAGCCCATTATCTTACTCAGGGACAAGGGACCTGCTTAATCTGGGGCTAATATATCTACCTTCTGTCACTCTCCTGTAGCCCTCTGGCCTAGAGGTAGGCAGGATGGAGAGGGCTGCTGCTCCTGCTGGCGCTGCTGCTAGTCCCTGGGCTCTCCTTGCTGCTCCAGCTGCTCCCCTGGCTAGGCCAGACACCACCCCCACTTCTCTGCTACCTGTTTGCTAGCCAGCTTCTGGACCCTCCCCCACCGTCAGGGCTGCTACTGCTCCAACTGCAGCCCCTTGGTGGGGGAGCCTGCTGGTCCGCTCCCCACAGGAGGGGCGTGAGGGACCCCGGCCCCAGCCGTTGCTGTTGTGAACACCACCACCACCCCCACCAACTGAGAGGGGTCCTTTCTGCCTGCCTGGACCACCACCTAGAATTCCTGGAGCTGCTGCTGCGGAATCTGCTGCCTGGAGCTGCTGAAGCCCCAAGGAGGAGAAGAAGAGGGCCATCTGCCATTGAGGCGAACCTAGAGACTCTGCAGAACACTGTGGAGGGGGCTATTGTGGACTGAATAACTTTCAAACTGTGCTCTGTGTGGTGGGGTTTTGACTGTTTTTGTAGGGACACGGGGTGTGGCATGGAGCTACCCCCGATCCATCTGTGTCCCCCCTAACGCCCACCACTGCCACCACTGCTGCCCCCTCCACCACCCCCACTGGCTGTTTACCCTTTGCCTCAGATCCTGCCTCTGGACTCAGCTGTTTGGTTGGTTTGCTATGCCCTATTTCCACCATTTGGGCCAGAAGCAGCAGCCAGCCCAAACTGAGTTTGTGCAAGTGCACGTGGGTGCACGTTCCCCCCCCCCCAGACTGCCCACCCCACAGCTTTGCCCTTCACTACTTGCCCCATTTGCTCCTTGCAGCCTTCCCCCCTTTTCACCCCAGCCCCCTTACTAGTTTGTTTGCCCCGCCCTAACCTCTGAAGCTAGCCCTTGGTTCCCTGACCTAACTCCAGCCCGTTTAGCCCCTTGCTCTGTGCGCCCATCCCCCTCCGATGCATTTGTGCCACTCTCCTTTTTAGTTTCAACCCTCTTCACTGAACCCCCAGTGTTGTTGTATCCTCCCTCCCCTAGTGCAGCTAGAGGAGCCGGAATCCCACCCCGTGTTGGTCATTGACCCCTCCTAACCCCTGATTGCCTCCCCATCCAGCCCACCCCCTTTGGCACCCTCCTCCCCTGCCTGCAGCCTGGCAGGGAGGAGTGGTCGACCGCTTCCTCTTTTTCCCCTTCTCCTTCTGGTGTCTCTCTTCCTTCTGCTTACGATGGCAGGGGCTGAGACGGGTGGGGCCCCTCCAGAAAACCCCACCGACCCTCCCCACCTACCGCCCCATTGCTCCCCCAAGCCTTACTTCCGCTACCACAGCTGAACGACTGCTACTGCCCCCGCTGAGGGCACCGGCAGTGGTGGACACCAGAAAGACCTCTGTTGCTGCCACGTCCCTCACCCCCTCCGACTCTGGGGAACCCCCACCCAGCCAGCATGAAGGGCCAGGGTAAAAAGAAGGGTAAGGGCCCCACAAAAAAACCCAAAGCCTCCACGGCGGGGCTGCCCCCACTGCCGCAGCCCCCCACTGGTTGTGGTATCCCTCCCCGCTGTTCCCTCCACCAGCTCTGCGGGTGTCCCTCCGGCCCAGGGCATATGTCCACGTGGGGGCAGCCCCCCGCCTGCTGCTGTGTCATCTCTCCCACCCACTGCCTCTGCTACCATCTATAGCGGCTGGGACCCCTTCCCAACCTTGACCAGGAGGCACGGCGTCCGTTGCCTCCTGGTGCTCGCCTCGCCCCACGTAGAAACCTACGTTCTCTTGTTCCGCCGGCAGATGCAGCTTCAGCTGCCGCCAGTGGCAGGTGGCGGAGAGGTGCTCGAGGGGTCATTCCTGGTCCCCTACCAGGGGGCACTACTCCACGGGGGAGGCCCGGTGCTACCTCTGCTGGGCGATGGGACATGTCTGGAGGGACTGCCCCTTGGCCTGGCAAGGAGGGGCATCCACGACCCAAGCCCAGCAGGTCGCCGGCCTAGTCATCGCCAGCGCCCCTGGCTGCCCAGCACCCGAAGCCACCCCTCCTCCTTTCCAGTCCACCATTGCTTCCGCTCGTGCCCAAGGGGAACCTCCCCCACTATGCCCAGACGAGCGGGAGAGCCCTGCCTCCGCTGCATGCAAGCTGGTGGGGCCTGTGGAGGAGGGGAGGGTAAAACGACGGGGAAGCAGGCTGCTGCAGCCTACCAACGGGTCCGCAGCTTCCGTGATTCGTTACTCACCTACAGGGTAGGTCACGGTTTGCTGCGTGGCCCAATGGGGGCTGCAAGCATCTCTGCCAGCGAGGATCCCCCCCAGCCCTCCTCATGGCACCGCTCATCATTACAACATTGAACACCCGGGGCTGTAGGATGGGTCTCCGCAGGTCCCAGGTGCTCTCCTTCCTTCGGGACGGGGGTACTCCGTGGTTTTCCTGCAGGAAAATATAGATCCGGCCACCGAAGACAGCTGGCGGCTGGAATGGGGGGACAGGGTCTATTTTATCCATCTCGTAGTTTGTATGGCTGGAGTGGTGACCCTGTCCTCCCCCAACCTACGGCCCGAGGTGCTGGGAATCGCTGAGGCTGTGCCAGGTCACCTGCTGCACCCCTGGGTCCATATGGAGGCGCTCATGGTCAACCTCGTTAACGTCTATGCCCCAACATCAAGCCCAGAGTGGCTGCGATTCTATCGGCAGGTGTTCGCCTTCCTCAGCACCTTGGATCCTCACGAGTGCCTGGTTCTGGGCAGGGACTTCAACACCTCCCTTGAGGATGGGACTGCTCAGGGACCGAGCAGTGCCCGGCTGCCGCGGACATTCTCCAGGAGATAGTGGAACATCACTCCCTGGTGGACATCTGGTGCAACCACCACCCGGATGACACTTCCACGTTCACCTTTGTCCGGGTCGAGTCCCATTGGTCATGCCACTCCCAGTTGGACCGCATTTATTTATCATGCTTCCATCTTTCACGAGCCCACTCCTCCAGCATCCAGCCGGTCCCATTCTCTGACCATCATTTAGCCACCGTGACAGCCTCCCTCTGCACGGAGAGGCTGAGGCCGGCCTATTGGCATTTCAACAACAGCTTGTTGGAAGATGTGGGCTTTGTGGCGTCCTTCCGGGAGTTGGCTGGCCTGGTGAGGACAGCGGCATGCCTTTCCTTCGGCGCAGCAGTGGTGGGACCTGGGGAAGGTGCGTACCCAGCTCTTCTGCCGTGACTACACCCGGGGTGCCAGCCAACAGAGGGACGCAGCGATAGAGCAGTTGGAACGGGAGGTCTTAGAACTGGAGAGGCGTCTGGCTGCGAGCCCAGAGGATCCGCCCCTCTGCGAAGCGTGCCGGGAGAAGCAGGAGGAGCCCTGGGCCCTCAAAGGTTATCGGGCCCGGGGTGCCTTTGTTCGATCCCGCATCCGTCTCCTTCGGGAGATGGATTGCGGCTCCCGCTTCTTCTACGCCCTGGAGAAAAGGAGGGGGGCCAAGAAACACGTCACCTGCCTTCTGGCAGAGGATGGCACCCCCCTCACAGATCCGGTGGAGATGTGCGGGAGGGTGAGAGCCTTCTACGCAAGCCTTTTCTCCCCGGATCCGACCGATCCCAACGCTTGCAGAGTGCTCTGGGAGGAGCTCCCTACGGTCAGTGCGGGTGACCGAGACCGGCTAGAGCTGCCTCTCACTCTGGCCGAGTTCTCGGAAGCCCTCCATCGCATGCCCACCAATAAATCTCCGGGCACGGATGGACTGACAGTGGAGTTCTACTGCGTGTTCTGGGACGTCTTGGGCCCAGACCTAGTCACCGTCTGGGCTGAGTCTTTGCAGAGCGGGGTCCTCCCTCTTTCGTGCAGGCGAGCCGTGCTCGCCTTATTGCTGAAGAAGGGGGAGCTCCACAATTTATGAAATCGGCGTCCCGTCTCGCTCCTCAGCATGGACTACAAAGTCATGGCAAAAGCAATCTTTCTGCGGCTAGGGTCCATGCTGGTGAACGTGGTCCACCCAGACCAGACCTACACCGTCCCGGGCCGCAGCATCTTCGACAACCTATATCTGGTCCGGGACCTTTTGGAATTGGGTTGAGGGATCTTCTGTTGTTCGCCCTTCTGTCCTTAGATCAGGAGAAGGAGTTCGACAGGGTGGACCACGGGTATCTCCTGAGCACTCTGCAAGCGTTTGGCTTCGGACCCCAGTTTGTGGGTTTTTTCCGGGTGCTGTACGCCGCCTCAGAGTGTCTGGTCAGGCTCAACTGGACTCTGACTGAACCGGTCAGCTTCGGGCAGGGGTGCCCCCTCTCGGGCCAGCTGTACTCTCTGGCGATCGAGCCCTTTCTCTGTCTCTTCCGAAGGAGGTTGACAGGGTTGGTGCTGTGGGAGCCGGAGCTGCGGCTGGTCCTGTCGGCGTACGCTGATGACGTGCTTCTCGTGGTCCAGGACCCGGGCAACTTGGCGCGGGTGCAGGCTTGCCAGGCCATCTGTTTGGCAGCCTCCTCCGTGCAGGTCAAGTGGGTCAAGAGCTCTGCCTGGTGGTTGGGGATGGCTGGCAGGCGAGCTCCCTCGCACCCGCTCTTCAGGCCATCCGGTGGAGCGTGAGTCCGCTGCTCTATCTTGACGTTTACCTTTCTGCCACACATCCGTCTCCGCCAGAGAACTGGCACGATTTAGAAGGCAGGGTGATAGAGTGGCTCCGGAAATTGACAGGACTACTCCAGTGCCTCTCCCTTCGAGGGAGAGCACTGGTGCTTAATCAACTAGTCCTGTCCATGCTCTGGTACTGGCTCAATGCCCTGGTCCCGGCCCCGGGTTTCCTGGCCAACTTCCGGACATCGATTCTGGAGTTCTTTTGGTCAGGACTGCACTGGGTCCCTGTAGGGGTTCTCCATCTACCCCTGGAGGTGGGAGAGCAGGGCCTGAAGTGTCTGCACACTCAGGTCCATGTCTTCCACCTCCAGGCCCTGCAGAGGCTCCTTTATGGTGCAGGTAGTCCAGCGTGGAGCATACTGGTGCATGCCTTCCTGCGCCGCTTCTGAGGGCTCCGATACGACCGGCAGCTCCTTTATCTCCATCTGAGAGGTCTACCGCGAGACTTCTCCGGGCTGCCAGTCTTCTACCAGGACCTTCTCCGGACCTGGAAACTGCTTTCAACGACCAGGTCCGTGGCGGCCACCGAGGGGGCAGATGTCCTCGCGGAGCCCCTGCTACACAACCCCCAGCTTCGAGTGCAGGTGGCGGAGTCCCAATCGGTGCTCCAGAGCTTGGTCCTGGCAGAAGTCACAAGAGTCGGAGACCTCCTGGACTACAACCGGGGAGACTGGCTGAATCCTCTGACACTTGCTCAGCACATGGGGCTCTCCAGACCTTGTACTCCCCGGCGCGTACTTCAGAAAGTGAAGGCCACTTTGCCGCCCGCTGCTCGGGTTTACCTCGACCGGGTCCTGCATGTGGGTGTGCCCAGCCCACCCTCCACCCCAGGCCCGCTGGACCTTTTCATTGGGCCCTTGCCCCATGGACTCAACCATCCCCCCCCCCCGCACCGTGAGCTGGCTGCACGAGCTGCAGCCAGTATGCTTCCACACCGCGCCAAGGAAACATCTATACACGATTGTGCTCCACACTGTTCACGCCCTCACCCTCTTGTCCCGCCCCAATACAAAATGGCGGGACCTCCTGCCACCTTTGGAGGGTGAGGAGCCCTGGTGGGCCAGCCTATATTCCACTCTGGTCCCGAGGCCTGCTGGGGATGTCGGAGCTGTGAGCACGTGCGTGTACTTGGTGCGGTTCACCCCATCCCAGACACCTGCCCCTTTTGCGGCATGAGGGAAACCCTGGCACACACACATTTGGAGTGTGCCAGGCTGCAGCCCCTATTCCGGCTCCTCACGAATATTTTATTATGCTTTTGGTTGCACTTTTCCCCTCATCTTCTTATTTACGCACTCCCTATCCGCAGCCCCACAAAGTCACGGGATCTCCTGGTCAATCTCCTCCTGGCCCTCTATGGCCATCTATAAAACCAGAGTGAGGAGGTTGGCCGATGGAGTCTCCTGTGACTGTGGGGCCTATTTCCGATCCTCGGTCCGTTCACGTATTCAGGCAGAGTTCCTCTGGGCGGCGTCCTCTGACTCCCTTGATGCCTTTGAGGAGCAGTGGGTGCTGTCCAGGGTTCTCTGCTCAGTGTCCCCGTCCGGTTTCCTTCGTTTGACCCTTTGACCACGCTCCTGTCCCTGTTGTTTCATTAGTTGTCCCCTATATTTATTTGGTGTCCAGGTCCTGTGGATCCCTCTCTTAGGTTGGGTGGGGTTCCTTTAGCAATGGGTGGGCTTTGTCCGCCCACTTCCCGGATCCCAATAGGATCACTCTCCTGTAGCCCTCTAGGTAGGCAGGAGGGAGAGGGTTGCTGCTCCTGCTGCTGCTGGCGCTGCTGCTAGGTCCTGGCCTCTCCTTGCTGCTACTGTTGTTGCTGCTCCAGCGGCTCCCCTGGCTGGGTCAGACACCACCCCCTCCTTCTCTGCTATCTGGTTGCTGGCCAGCTGCTGGACCCCCCCCCACCCTCGGGTGCTGCTACTGCTCCAACTACAGTCCCTTGTGGCGGGGGGCCCTGCTGGCCTGCTCCCCGGAGTGGGGGAGTGAGGGATCCCAGCCCAGCCATTACTCTTGCAGATAGAACCACCACCACCTGAGAGGGGTCCTTTCTTCCTGCCTGGACCACCACCTGGAGTTCCTGGAGCTGCTGCTGCAGAGCTTGCTGCCTGCAGCTGCTAAAGCCCCGAGGTGGAGAAGAAGAGGACCATCTACCAGTGGGGGAGCACCTAGAGACTTTGCAGACCACCGTGGAGGGGACCATCATGGACTGAGTAACTTTCAAACTGTGCTCTTGTGGTGGGGATTTTGACTGTGTTTGTGGGGACATAGGGGGTGTGGCATGGAGCCTGCCCCCCAATCCATTTGTCACCCCCCCCAACCCCACCACCACTGCTGCCCCCTCCACCACCCCCACTGGCTGTTTACCATCTGCCTCAGCTCCTGCCTTTGGACTCAGCTGCTTGCTTGGCCTGCCAGGCCCTGCTTCCACTGTTTGGGCCTGAAGCAGCAGCCAGCCCACATTGACTGACTTTGTGCAAGCGCACATGGGCGCATGTGCCCCCCCCTTGGACTGCCCATCCCATAGCTTTGCCCCTTGTTTTGTAGGTCCTGTGGATCCCCCTCTTAGGCTGAGGGGGGGATCCTTTAGCAGTGGGCAGGCTTTGCCTGCCCATTTCCCGGATCCCAATAAGATCACTCTCCTGTAGCCATCTGGCCTGACCCTGTCACAATATATAAGCCCTGGCTGAGTGCCTAGAAATTCCTTATAAGATTTATTAGTGTGTTGATTAGACTCTGAGTGGTAGTACTGCCTCTAAACTAATGGACATGTGAATGAGACACTTGATTTTTAAGGTACTGTGTGTCACTTAGAGCGGGAACCTGGAACAGGGGAGGAAGGAAGGTCAGGACATACTTCAGAACTCAGTAATACCTGAGGAGCTAACTCTTTATGGTTTCTCAAATGTTGACAAAGAGCAGATATTTTTCCTGAAAATAAGTATGTTTCTCTATGAACTGTGGTTAAGTTGTAGACATCAGTGTTTGACACATCAGCCGTGTTGAGAAAAATCGTTATCCTTGTTGCAATTTCAGACCCTATCATTTGCTTTAACCCATCTGAATTTTTAACTGTTTTTTGTCATATAAGGTATAACTTCAAGCAGATAATTTGAATTATTGGAATGTGTGGGTAATTCACTTCCCTCACCTTTTTAGTAAAAACTTAAAGAAATGCTTCTTCAAAGTAAAAACAAAAATAGTTCTTGACACATTCTAAAAATTGACAAGTGAGGTGAAGTAAATTCTCCATCATATTCAAGATCGCCTCTCAGATTTGAGTTTTCCTTTACTCCACAGATGGAATAATTTTCAATCCTAAGAAGGATGTTTAGCTTTTATTTCTGGGAAAATCCCCTGTTTGTTCTGCCTTCTGGCAGTTTTAACATACAATTTTACACAGTTCCCTGATGATGGAGAGGCCCTCCAAAAATAAGAAGAAATACAGAAGCTTGCACTTCAGCCTAGTTTGGAGGGAAAAAAATTATTTCCTTTTCCTCTGACAGGAAGTCCCTGCTAGTCATTCCTTCATTGGCTTCTGCTGAAGGGACAGTGAGTGAGTGTCTCTATCAAATCCTCCAGCAAGGGTGGCCTTTTCAGACAGAAGCAACATAGCTTCCCCTTTGCCTACAGTACCAGAAGGCCAGCAGCTCCAGAATGAAGTGGTTCTAGCAGAAGGTATTTGAATGTCTACAGGAGAGTTGCAAGCCTCATTTCTCCGCCCAAGTTTTCAAGTTTTCTTGGCTTTTTTTAGGACCTGGAACATTGCCTTGAGGTTCAGCAAAATATAAATATGCTAGAGTTCAGAGCAGTTGAGCTATCCCTTTTCATGCTGGAAAGAATATATGATGTAGCTAACACATTTTGGAGTGAGCAATAACACCATGGTTGTGGCCTGTGTGAGCAAATGGGGGGACACACAGTCATCATGCCTGCACAAAATGGTGGTTATTAATGACATGGTGTGATGGAATGTGTACTCCACATAGGTCCTACAGGGGTTAATGTGGCTTGAGAGGTCAGTTCACATACCTGGCAGCACCTGTGAGAGAGAAAGCCAGGCTTAATAAATAAGGAAGCCAAGTTGGGGAGGGGCTAGATGGTGATTATAAATCCAGGACATTTGTAGAAGAAAGGAGAGTCTGCTGTCTGTCTCTGAGCATGCAAATGGAGGAGCCTGCAGAATGGACTCTTTGTGAGTCTTTGTACCGTTACCTGACACACACATTCAGAACACTAGTGTGAAATGTTTCTCAATCAAGCAGGATATCTAAACCTACAGATTCTTCTCCAGTCATTGCAGTCAAGAGGTAAAAGTGCTGTATGTGTTGTTCCAGTTATGGACAATAGTTTTTTACATGCTTTCCCTTGATATTCAGGAAAATAAAATAAGAGATGACATAAGTAATTTCAGTGTTTCCATCTTTGCCCTAGAGATCCTGGGTTTTGGACCTATTGTAACTATCATCCACATTGTCAATTTCCCAATGAAAGGATATAATAAGAATTTAAATCCAGACTTGGGAAAATTGTGTCTACCCTAACTGAGTGCTGAACAACTAAGCAGGAAAGGGAAATTTTGACCCTGTAAATTGCTTTTCTGCAAGAGGCTCCAAATAATCCAGGTTGATTCTCCTCCTTTGCTTAATCAGGTAACTTGACCAATTGAGGGGTAGATGACTTTGGTGCCTTTTTCTCTGCAGATAGAAACTCTCCCTCACTAACCATCTGAAACTTCCGTAGCTAGACTATATATTCTGAAATATAACCTGAGAATCAAAAACAAAAAGCAAGATTCCTGGAATGGATTTCAGATTGTTAGAGCCTCTCACAGAAGTGTAATTTATAAGTATCAATAGGAATCAAAATTCTGCTTTCTGTTCATGAGGCTTCAACAACCTGCAAAGTGAATTTCGTCTAGTAATACCTAATACCAAGACAGTGGGGAACCTATTTAGGGAATTTACTGGAAGATTCTTGGACTACAGCATTCAGGACCATATGCCCCAAAAGTGCATTTAAGGACTCTATAGAAGTATGTGTGGAGCAACAAAAGGCCACTTCAGACTTTCACTGTTGAGGCAGATTATATTTCTCTTTGCCCAGGAGGAGGCTGTTTTATGAATGGAGTGAGCTGAAATACCTTTGGTAAATGGGAGACCTTCTGCACCAAATCTTTCCATGATACATGCTCTTATTTATTGAGCAATGACCAAATAGGAAGAAGATTGCCCTTCCTTCGGTTCAGAATATAGGACCTGACTCTCTGTAAAAGTAAAATTTCAGAGCTCTAAAAAAATCTAGGGAATGTCAAACCTCTTCTGTATCTGAGGCCAAATGAGAACAAAAGGAGGGGGAAGATTGTCTAGAGTCCAGTAGAATTCAGAATAAATCATGTGGTAAAGCCTCCCTCACAAGAGGTTACTAAAGAAACCAAGTAGTCATGGGGTAAGAGGAAAAGTAGTATTATAGATCAAAAACGGACTAAGAGATAGGAAACAATGAGTAGGAATAAATGGACAAATTTCATATGGAAAATGGTTAACAACAGGATGCTTCAAGGTTCAATATTGGGTCCAATATTTAATAGATTTATTAATGTTCTGTAAAGTAGGGGAAGTAGTGAGGTAGCAAAATTAGAAGAGGACAAAAAGTTACTTAGGTTAGTCAAGTCCACATAATTTCGAGAGGCAGTTCAGAGAGACGTAACCATGCTAGGTGAATAGGCAACATGATGACAGATGAAGTTCAATTTTAATAAATTCAAAGTAATGAATTTTGGTTGAAAAAAAATTTAACTTATACAATTTTCAGGGTTTTTAATTAACTGTATTGACTCAGGAAAGGGCCTGAGCATCACTGAGGATAATTCAGTGGAGATTCGATCAATGTGTAACTGCATTAACTTTTTTTTTTTAAGATGTCTGTGGAATTGAATGAAGAATAATACGCATGCTAATACCTTATAGAAACTGATGGTAGACCCTCATCTAGATATGGTGTGCCAGTGATGGTCAAGCTACTTAAAAATAATATTGGAAATTAGAAGGGGTCGAGAGGGCATCAAATTTAGAGATAAGGAAAAACAGAGATTTGGAAAATATTGGAATGTTTGTTTAGAACGGAGACAGATAGGTGACAGACACTAGCCTGTAACTCCAGAAGCGACCATTCAGATGACCACTTGCCATCGCAGGCTACAGATCCGCACTACCCATCATGTAATAGGTCCGTAATTCTGGCTGACTTACGGATTCTCTGTAACTCAAAGTCTTCAATCAAGATTTGCGGAATACACCATTTGCTCTCGTTCAACCACCAAGTGATGCATGCCCGGTGTAGAGGAAAGGGAACTCTTTACTCCCACCCCCCTCCGGCCTCTGTTACCCAGGGTTTTCAGAACCCATAACAGGGCAATTTAACTATTTCACTCCAGGCAGTGTAAGGAATAAATCAACAGAAACATAATAATTCTGTCTGATTAAGATTCATGCGAGTAAGCTTGCTGTAACTAAAACTGCAGTTTATTAGATTTAAGCACACACAAATATAAGCAATAGGTTTAGACCATCCCAGATATTTACCTAACATCTGGAATGGTACTGAGTAATTAACAGCAGGTTTGCAATGGCCTGTTGCTCACCCATGGGGGAGAAAGGGTGTCAGGAAAAATGTGTCTCAAGATGGCTTCAGAGGACTGCTCAAAAGTACACTCTTTTATAACTATCTTCTACAAAACACATAGGTCATAATGACACCTACTGTATCATCGCTTTTCTAACTTTTAATAAACTTGTAATATCAATGGGATCTAGACTCAAGGTTTTCTAACCACCAAGATTTTGAGTCTCAATTATTTACTTGTTTGTCCACTCCTCCCATTCTGATTAGCAGAAACTGCCAGCTAAATATGACCTTGCTTCTAAAAGCCTGTCTCCAAATTAACCCTTAACTATGTGGTGTTCTATTTCATTACTTCAGAGTGTCTGAATGCACATAATATGGTTGTAATTAGCTTGATCACATTCTGGGGTATACACACCCCTCAAATCCAGGGCAACATTTCTGCTAATTTGACTGGGTGGGAAATTCCTCCCAAACCCCAAATTTGACAGTCATTTAGGCTGGGTGAGACCCACTAGACAGATACCTGGGAAATAATTCTCTTTAGTAACTCAGAGCCCTTCCCATATGGTGTCCCATCTTTGGCCATTGGAGAAATTTGATTACTACAGTCATGAATGGACCATAAGCCATTTTAGGCAATCTCATCATACAATTCACTCCATAAACTTATCAATCTCAGTCTTAAAACAAATTAGGTTTTTTGTCCCCAATACTCCCCTTGGAAAGCAGTTCCAGAGCGTCACTCCTCTGAGCATCAGAAATTTTCATCTAATTTCAAGCCTAATTATTCACTTTTCAGTCTGACCCTTTGTAGTCTCCCCTTTAACCAATTTCTTAGTCACCTTTTGATTCTTGTATTAATCCCCATCTTCTCCAACTGAACTAATAATTTTTCTTGTGGAACAGTATCAAATGCTTTCCTGAAACCCAGATAGATTCAATCTACTGCATTACCTTTGTCTAGAAAATCAGTTATCTTCTCAAAAAAGAGATCAGTTGGTCTGGCACAATCTGCCTCTTGTAAAATCAAGTTGTATTTTATCCTAATTGCTGTTTACCTCTATGTCCTGTGATATACCCAGGCCAGTTGGGTACAGCAGAGTAGCAGAATGCAGATATACTGGCTACTGGATTAACAGTTTTCTGTTCCCTGACTGACCAGAGCAGGGGCTGCTCCAGGCTAATAAGAACACCTGACTCCAATTAACCTGCAAAGAGTCAGGTGAGGCCATTAAGCTAATGTGACCTCCTGACACTAATTAAGGCCTCTCTGATACTATAAAAGGGCTCACTCCAGTCAGGCAGAGGAGAGCAAGTCCGGCTGAAGGGCTGGTTAATGAAGATACCCTCAAGTCATTGGTAAGGGTGAAGCAAGGGAGAAGCAGGAGAGCTGTTGGGAAGTGGCCCAGGGAAATGTAGCAACTCTGGCAGTGAAAGATTAGCTGCTAACAGCTGTTGCAATTAGGGTCCCTGGGCTGGAACCTGGAGTAGAGGGCGGGCCCAGGTTCCCCCCAACCCACCACTACAGAAACACGTCCTGGGAGGGGAAAATAGGCCCCTGTCAGGACAGGAGGCTAAACTGTTTTGGTATGAGGCCGTAGGAGCAATAGAGACTGCAGGAATTCTCTCACCAATCTCCTTGCTGGCTTATGATGAAAAGGGCTCAGTAGACACTATTCCTGGCCCTAGAGAGAGAAGGGCTATGTGGAGGGTTGCAGTGAGCCTCTGAGGCTAGCATAAACCGCCTGGAAGTGCGGGACACATGGGGACAAGGTCGGAGCTCTGCCATAGTCCTTAACTAGTCTCTCTAAGACCTTTCATGCAATTGAGGTCAAACTAAAGAGCCTGTAGTTTCCTGGATTACTTTTTTTCCTTTCTTAAATATAGGTACTATATTTGTAATTTTCCAGTCATAGGGTACAATCCCTGAGTTTCTAGATTCATTAAAAATCCTTGCTATTTGGTTTACAAATTCATGTGCTAATTCCTTTAATATCCTTGGAAGGAGATTATCTGGGCCCCTGATTTGATCCCGTTTTAAGTGGTGCGAGTTTGGCTTCCAGTTCAGATGTGGTAATTCTACTTCCATATGCTAATTGCCAAGAGCTAACTTGCACTGTCCCCAACCTCCTCATTACTCTTATTGAAAATGGAGGCAAAATACTCATTTAGGAGTTGGGCCATTACTAGATTATCTTTAATCTCCACCCTGTGATAGAAGTATGTAAAATAAATTAATAGTGTAGAAAAGGTAGATCAGGAACTTTTGTTCTTCCTGTCTTACAAAACAAGAACAAGAAGACATTTCATTAATTTGAAAGGTAACAAATTCAGAACTGAGAAAAGGAAATACTTTCCCACTCAACCTTAATTGATCTGCAGAATTTACAGCCAGAGGATGTCACTGAGGCCAATAACTTAAAAACATTCAAGAGGGATTATTTTCAATGTTATTGTAGCCATGTTGGTCCCAGACCTGAAGAAAAGCTCTATGTAAGTTTGAAGGCTTGTCTCTTTCATCAATAGAAGTTGGTCCAGTAAAAGATATTACCTCATGCATCTTGTCTCTCAGTAGAAGGATAACAAAAATATCCAGTTACTACAATTAAGGCAAAATGAAGATTTTGGAAGGGATAAAAATGTCTTGTTTCAAGGTTTAAACTAATCTTTAACTATTAGGGATTATATTGAGACCTTTATGGGTCAGATTATACCATATTTGCCTGCTCTGTGGTTCTTGCACCTCCTTCTCAGGCACCTGGTACTGGCCCCTGTTGATGGCAGGATGCTAGACTGGACTAGGTGGTCCATGGATCTGATCCAATATGCCAATTCCTATAATGGAAAACTAGAAATATTTTCCAGCAAAAGAGAGCCACAAGCTCACTCGCTCTCCAAAAAGAGGTAATAGTTATGGAAAAGGCTGCTTTTAGTGAGAGCCAAAATAAGGATTCTAATGCCAGGGCTTAAAGGGTCATGTATAGAGGCTATTAATCACCATGTTTAGGCTCTAAGAAGGGATGATCCTTCTAGGTCTCAGTGAAATCTGTTTTATTGCCCTGAAAAAATAAATCGAGTTATTAGATTGGGAACCCACTGAGTGTCCAGCCTTGCTGAGGGGGCCAGGTGTTTGCCAATGCTGAACTTTTCAAGCTCTGTTGAAACCAAATCTTTAATTTTGCTCCATCGTATAAAGGCCTATTGTTCTTGCCAGTGCTGGAAATGTATTGTAGTTATGAAATCCTTCCATATTTAATCCTAGCTGAGCAAATAATGCACATCATTGAACACTGCATTACCAATTCAATGGCATTTAAGTGAAATCATTTTCAAAAATAAGTCAAAAATATAAGTGTGAGCTCTCTTCCAGCATTTTATGCTTATGTTTTTTCCCTCGGGCCTTCAGCACAGCAGTACAAACGCATAATTTCACTGTATTCTGCTTAAAGGATTGCAAAATACAGAATTGTTCCGTAGTGTCTAAATGAGGTTTGAGTGATGGTAAATTTTCATGCAGATTAGTTTTGGGAACAAGGGTTCCATTATATAGGGAACTGTAGAGCATAAATCTTTCTTCTCCAATTGTTTTGTTTCAAAGGCATAATTACAGGAAAGTACACAACTGAGTAAGCAGTTACACTTTCAGAACATACGTAGATAAAATCACATTTCCTTAGAATGCAGGAGTTGTTTTATGTTTGCATTGTCTTTTTGGTCTGAGATTGGGGTCTGTTGGTTTATGTTCTTTTATGTGGTGCAAGTGCTAGAAGTGCTAAGGCTCATCTTTCTTTAACTGGACCTAGGATGGTCTCATTTAGGCAGTAATTTGTTCCATATCTTGTTTTTTGTCCAGACACATCTTAATAGTAAGACTGTTGTGAGCCATAGTATGATGATACCTGTTCTGATACCTACTATCCTAAAACTGAGAGAAGTACCTGCTTTACAAGCAGTGGTGAGACTACATTCACTGATGATTGTAAACTGCTTTGATGTGTTTAGATGGAAGTGGCTAGAGAAATACAAAGTACAGTTGTCTTCCTCTTCTTTCTTGCCATTTCCCTATCCCGGGGCCATGACTTTTATAGCCTTCTTCCAAAACCCATGATTGGACACTGACTGTCACGCAAATTGGTCTCTCTAAGGTCTGCTGATATCCAGTCTGTGTACTGAGTCTTTGGCCTCCCACTTGGTCATCTTCCTTCCATGATCATTACAAGGGCTGTCCTACCAATATAACTCTCATATCTCCACTATACATGTGCATACTAACACAGTCTAGCCTCCCAAAACTTGTCTTCAATTGGGGCAACCTGCATTAGGCCCTCACAACTTCATTTTGCTTCCTATCATGGAGTGTCTACCCATTTGACCACTCAATATTTTCATTACTGCAGTGGAGAGCATAGTGATTTCTTTTCTTGGTCCAGTCTCTGCTCTGTACATTAGGCCTGGTCAAATTATAGTTTTATACACTCTACCTTTTAACTTTATTAGTATCTTTTTATTACAGAGAACTGAGATCAGCCCCTGATATTTGCACTAAACCATTTTGGTGCATAGCTGGCATTGCTCAGGAGGGCACAATTGTCAGCAACCATTGATTCTAGGTATTTACATTCTTTAACTCTTTTAAGCTCTCTACCTGTAATGTTCTTTATGGTGGGGGGTCCTCCATCAGTTATCATAGCATCAGTCTTACAAACATTCATTCTAAGTCCCGCAGTTCAAAGTTGGTTTGCAGGGTCTCTTAGTTGTCTGTACGTATCACTAAGTCATCTGAGAATAGCATATTCCAAGGTGGTTGCTATTCTCATTTATCACATCCAAGACAACCACAAACAAAAGGGCTTTAACTGTGACTCCAGGTGCAGGTCACTGTTTGTTCTCTGCTGTAGCGCCATTTGGTTTTGATTATGGTAGTTACTCCCATCATCATCATCATCCTGGATAAGATGGACATATCCTTCTGGCACACCTGTAAACTCCACCAAACAAATTCTCTTGGCACATGATTGTATGCCTTCTCCAAGTCCACAAAGACCATGTCTAGTTACCGTCCCTTTTCTCTGACCTTCTTCATGAGGGATTCATAAAGTAAATATGGCATCAGATGTACTCCTTCCCGGCATAAATCCATACTGAACCTGTGACTGGTTTTCCCCCCCCTTCTGCGGGTTTCCAACTGGGACTGGGTACCACTGAGCCCACCTGACCACCAGCCTGGGCTTCCTTTCTCCCTGTAATGCTGTGACAAGCTGCAGACATGCTCCTGGTTGCACACTTTTACCAGCACACCGGTAAGGACACAACCAGCTGCAGAAACACACAGACACTGAAATCAGCTCTGCATGGGAAGACTCAACTAAGGAATTGTGCAGTACTCAAGTGCACACACCCCTCTAGAGGATAAACCCAAAATTATACTGTTTTGCGCTGCACAGAGAACTACACAGTGTAAACTCATGAAATTCGTCCCCTCAATATGGAGAGAGAGATGCTACAGCTTTTTGCCCCCCCAGTTATGAATTCCACACACTGGATTTTAGACAAAACAAAAACAAGTTTATTAACTATAAAAGATAGATTTTAAGTGATTATAAAGGATAGCAAACATCAAAGCAGATTACCTAGCAATTAAAACAAAACTGCAATCTAAGCTTAAGATACTAAAGAAACTGGTTACAAGTAGCAATTTCTCACCCTAAATGTTGTTTTAGGCAGATTGCAGAGATTCTTGAAGGTCAGCTGGACTTGCCTGCAGTTTAAACCTTCAGATATTTATTCACAGGCTAGTCAACCTTCCAACCTGGGCTCAGTCTTTCTCCCCAGGTTTGGTCTTTGTCTTAAAATTAATTAATTTGTGATCTATCATTTCTTCTTGTTAAAAAAATAAATCAGTTTGAGACTTGTCATCCACTCACATAAGTTATGAGGTGGCTTTTCCTCCTCTGAAAGTGTGTTTGCAATCACCATGTCTAGTGCTTCACAAGTCTGAAGGGCTGTTTCCTCTTTGGAGTTTCTGGCTCCAATGTCATGCCTGTAACTGGACAATTTCTTGCAATATCCTGAACAAACCTTATTGAATTGAGTTTACGTTATATTGTGGACCAGAGAATGTGTAATTCCATTGGGGAGAGGGACCATGGACTTCCAAGGACTAAAAGCAGTGGGGGGGGTAGTTAGGCAAATTCACTCAGGTTGTAGCATCTCAAGATAGGTATCACCACCTGGAGAGAGGTTCACGTATGCTGGATTCTCTAGGGACCAATAGACAAAGAAAGGACTTTTAGTTAAATAACCTGAGTAGAAACTGATGCAGGACCTTTTTTTCTGATCCAACAAATGGTTGGTTAATTTCCAGTTCCTCATCTTCTGTTTTTACCAAGCATGATTTCAACATAGTGTTTTGGATCATATCAGTGTGGCTTTTTGTTTGTTTGTACTAATTTAATCTCTCTATCCTTTTTTTCTTGCATCTTTTTGATAACATTCATTATTGAAAGCAGCTTGACATACTTTCATTCAACATTTGTTATTATAGGTTATTCAGTTCATGAAATTTAATATACTTTTTACAATTGAGTTTATATTTAGGGTAAATTTGTAGACACAATTATCACAACTCCAGTCTGGTTTTGCAATTATTTATTCTTCTGCTTCCTCTTTTAGACACTGGCTTCTCTATTGCGATTTACCTTTTCTTTGAAATCTTGAATGCTGCCATCCTATGAATTATGGGATGCAATCTTAGATACCCACATAATCCATAATTCTAGGTAATTAAAAAGAGATAGTTGCTGGCTGCAGAAAAGCAGACAGTGCATGCAAGCTCAGCTATCAGAGAAGTGGGCCTATCTGAAGTTAAATAGGATGCACAAGTATTTAAAATAGTGTTTATGACTGGGCTGAGGAGTATGGTGAGAATCGGACCAAAGCTTGATGAGGTGCCAGGACTTGCAGAAACTTTTGGGACAGATATGCGTTGCCAGCTCTTGAGCTCTTATCATGAGTTTCATGATATTTGTTATTTTTCTTAAAGCCCAAGATCATGGAGTCCTGTGATTATGTGAGAATGTAAGCTTTCATTGGAAAAAAGAAAAAAATTCAAGCACTGATGCAGAGAAGAGCTTGAAAACACAAACCATAATGGTTCAACCAGGTGAATAGAAAGGATCAACAACTTGTTACTTTTTAAAATCTCATGATTTTTTAAGCCAATATCATGAGTTTTGGAGGCCTGACTTGCGATGTTAGAATATTTAGGATTTGC